>NC_067282.1:102016769-102320102 GCF_020740795.1 Apus apus
TAAATGCTTTCTATGCAGTCTTTTTGACAGGTAGAAGCGCCTGAGCACTCCAAGGCTTCCTTTTCTACTTTTTTTAGGAATTTTTTTATTTTAACAGGAGAATATTGACTGTGGCAACCATGAGAGAGGTTATATGGTGTCAATCTCAGATACAATGTAGAAGGAACTTGTACAGAAAGGACTGCAAGCAAATTGATGCTCGCTGTCAATCTAAGCTCACTGTTGCCAGGCATTTATAGCCCGTATCTAAATTATACTGATTTTTTACTGTCTGTACTGCCAGCCTGACAGACGACTGGTTCATGTAATAACTGTATTTTCTTCTCATTAAAAGATACTTGCAAAAGCATCTTGAAGCAACTGTACAAGTCACACAACAAGAAAGGGGTGTTTTTCTATCAACCTTTGTTCTGCATGTTTCTGGCAGGTTTTTTCACCACATTCCACATCAATAATGCAGCAGCAACCAAAAGGCCATGTAGGCATTTAATCTGTGAGTGCTGAGGGCACACAGCTACCAGCCAAACACTTTGCAAATGTTCTCCATCATATGCTTCCACTCCAGGAACTTGCCATTGGAAGCTCCACAAGGACTAAGTTAGATTCATCTAAAAATACAGTACTTTTTGAGACTAAATAAAACAAACTCCTAGCTTTATTGAATTACATGTAGTGTTACAGAAAACAAATAAATAAATAAATAAATGAGAAGAAAAATTATGCCTTTAAACCACTTTCTTGTCTTATCTGGAAACAGCTGCTAGGAGCAGACTAAAACCTGCAACTGATGGCATGTAAAAGTACCTGTTTTCCAGTTTATAACTTGTATGTATCTACATAAATGTATTTCTAATCTTTCTTACTGCACTCAATAGAGCTACATAACACTGATGCCAGCAGGGGAGAAGGAGCAACAGGAGTGTGAAGAAAGAGAACAGGGCTATGAAATTAAGAGAGTACAGGACAGCCAGCATCCATGTATACACTTATGCAAGGAGAATGAAAATATTTTATCCAGTGATGTCTTCCAGACACAGCTGAAGGTGCTTTGTTTGATTTTACCCTATGCTTTGAAACTCTTCACTTATTTAGACCAACACACAAATACAGAAAGCATTTTGGGTTTTTTGTGAAATGTGCTTCTAATAGTGAAATATTATTGACTATAACTCATACCCCATTGTATACACATTGTCAAAGTGCAATTAATCTTATGCAAACATTATAAACATTACAGTTGCCAACATTTAAAATCTATATATGTGCGATTGTGGGCAATTAATATAGGAAAAACATTGTCTCCCTTAAGGAAAGAGAACACCTAAGGAGAAGTATGGTAATCTTATCTACTCTCAAAGGCAAAACTGTAAAGATTTTAGTGGTGACACTGTTTCTGTAATAAATGTAGGCTGCCTGAGAATATATATATACCATGAACTTTTAAATAAAAGGTAACTTATTGCCCAGAGAAAAAATAAGTCTTTTCTCTCTTTTCTTGCTTCTTCTGGTACTTTCTGACTCCTGAATGGCAGGAAGTAGAAAAAGCAATTAATATTAAAAATTACTGTCATCGCATAGAAATAATATAATATATAATGCCCCTGACACCAAATCTTAGCTAAGAATTCAGTTCACAAGAGGATCCTGTAGGAAATGTTATTGTGTAACTGAACAAAAAGAGACACAACCCTTCATTTTGCTTCTCATTCCCAGGGGCAGAAATAAGAATAGAAACTCCAGGAGGAGTGGGGACAGGAAAGCTCACTCAGAGGGTAAGGAACTGCACTGCCTTCACCTCTACCCTTTTGCAATGTCACAGTAATCTACTCATGCAGTTATCCTCAGGATGTGTCTATTGCCATGGGAAAGACTTTGGCACAGTACAGTTTGAAAAAAAACACCACAGTTTACCAGAGGGAAAACATACCAACAGTAATGAAATGAAAGGTTAGTCCTTTCTACCAATGTATATACACCCTTATACTCCATCTTCAGTGTTTCTAGAACACCCAAGAAGCTGGTCTTTGCACATTCCTTGACAAAAGAAGTATATATAAACATACAGCAACATGTTCCTAGGAAGAAAGACAGTTGCTAATAAATGAGCTCTGAATGAGGTGACAAATCCACCATAGAGGGAGGGACTGGAAAGATCAAGGTATACCCACACAGTCATCTGTGACAGTGCTGTAACTTGTACTGTAAGTGCAGCAACGCAGATCTGGCTTTGTGCTAAGTATTTCTTGGGTGGGTTTGGCTGTCAGAGCTGCTACCACAGAGCTGCAGGCTGCAGCTGGGAGAGTTTATTCGATACTGGCCTGAGCTATAGTACTGACTTTGATGTGCTGTTTAGGCAGTATTACAAAAGTATAAAAGTATTATAAATCGTGATTAATATACAATAGATAGATTTGTGATCCTTCTTTATTCTTTCACATAAAACATCTCTAGGACAGTGTCAGTAAAATAGAAAACAAACACATCTGGGACAGATTTCTGTACACAAGGCATAATTAGCTGATGGAGTTCCTCTCTAGCAGACACTACCATGTCCAATAAATCAGAAAAATTCCAAAAAAAGGGTAGACCTTGTATAACCTGTGAGAATGCTAAAGTCAACAGCAAAAACTCTCTCTTAACTATTATGGTTTAGGAAGACTACAGACAATTATTTCATAGGTGTTTCTTACACAATTTTCTAGATTGCTTGGTGTGCTCTGGTCTCAGAAACAGCCAGCATACTGGAATCAAGGAACTCCAGGTGTGAGATACAGGAGGTGCTAAAGATGCTGGGAATCACTGGTAAATCACTGTTGCTCAGCAAGCATTCCCCAGACACAAAGCAAGTCTACAGATGCTGCTTCTGAATGCACATCTCCTTTTGTCCTGAGAGGTTGAGCAGTGATGCACTCAACACCTCAGTCTTTCACTGTATTGGTTTTATAGACTTTAAAGGTCTGAATATGCCTCTCCATTTTTCCAGCAGTGCTTTTTCTTTATTGCTTGCATGAGTTGTTCCATTTCATTATCCACCAGAATAGTAAATCTTCCTTGTTTTGACAGGGACTGTTCTGTTACAATTACTTGCTGTCATTGTGGTTCAAGTGAAGGTGCTGCCAGCTGGACAGAGCTGTATAGCAACACGAGTGAAGTCCCCAGTGTTACAGCTTTTTTTGAAAATATAGGAAGCAATTAGCTATCTCTATATTTAGAAGACTGCTTGTATTTCAATGAGACACTTCCAGCCTGAGGTTGGGGGCAAATGGAGCCTTCATGCTTCCCAAACTTCTTTCGTCACACTTAAAAACTCCTCATCTCAGCCAAAAAATTTATAACATGTAGGAACATACGATATTTAGCCACAAAATAATATAGGGATAAACTGTCCCAAACCTTTCAAGAATGGTATTTCCCATCATATGTTAGACATCATTAAGAAGAACTTCTTTGCTATGAGGGTGGTGAGACACTGGCACGGGTTGCCCAAATAAGTTGTGGATGCCCCCTCCCTGGAAGCATTCAAGGCTAGACTGGATGGGGCAGATCACTTGCTCCACTATGAACAGATAAGACAAGGAACTCCCTCATGCCCCTGTATACTCATCCAGAGTGACAGTCTGCAACCAGAGGTGACAACGAAACCTGCAGAAAGGTTTAGGACATACAGGACACCTACAATCTCTCTACAGATTGGTTCACACACTGTCATTATGAAAAATAAAATAAAATAAAGTAAAATAAAATAAAATAAAATACGGCCTCATTTTAAGAAATTAACAAACACAGCATATTTCAAAGTTATTTTTCAAAAGGAAGATGAAAACACATTTGGAGACCATGATAGCTGCAAAGCATACTACCATCAAGCTAGACTTTGCAACCAAACGTGAAGCATCAGCAACAGACGAGTAAAGACCAGTAGGCTGAAGCCATACAAGAGAGGCCATGGTCCTACACATGGGATAGAAGATTTGAAGAAAAAGAGGAATTTCAACTATACCATGATAACTGAGCTAATAAAAAATTATGACATTTAGCACAGTTAGTACTTATTGCCAAAATAATCTTTGTTGTATAAATTATCTTTATTTGCCTTAATAAGGTATAGGAATGTTTTTTGACATTCTTGGCAACTAGTTTCTACTGAGCTATCAGTAGAATAATCATCACTATCTGAAAAATTAAAATTAACTTATTGCCAGCTTGTTCCCTCTAGAAGTTTACCTGTTAATTATAATTGCATTATCCTTGCAGAATAAATAGTACAAATGGAAATATTTTCCTTCTCCGAAGCAGCTTCAGTTTCACAGAAATCTAAAGAGATTCCTCTGATTTTCCAACTATTCCAGTTCCCAAATATTTTACACTTGAACATGATTATTAGATCCACCAGTTCTGTCTTTCATCTATGTGTTCCTAACAGATGAGCTGGTTTTGCACCCCCTCATAAACTAGCAAATTAAACTCCTACATTCCCTCTCACTTCATTATTTGGTGCTTTGGGACAGTGCTGCTGTTAGCTCACTCAAGAACAAAACCATTAGTCAGATGAACTACAACTACCTGGTCTTTGAGCTTAACTTTCTTTGGCTTAAACATTCAGTAGCACCAAATACAAGCTCGAGTGCATTCAATTTAACGATATATGGCAGAAATTCTTTCCAGAAAAGAAAAGTGAAATTTCTATCAGAAGTCTGGGGTAATCTTGGGTTAATTAACATGTTTTTGATGGCTTTTTTAGAGTCATATTCATCACTGACTGGTCCTTGCAGCACTGACAACACAGTAACTATTCTCAGGAGCAGCATATATTTGCCATTTTGTAACAGTGAAAAAAATGCTTAGGCAGCAAAAAATAGTGAACTCTTTCTTCCCTAGACTTCAAGCTGGACTTTTACTTTTTTCAACGCAAAGAGACATACAGCAGCCTCTCACTGAAGCACATGATCCGATAATGAGGTATAAGGATAAGGAGGCAAGTTAATCCATAACTCCTAGAGGCAATTAGAGGACCTAAAAGTACCAACTGCCAGGCTGCTCCTAGTGAAGCTCTAGAGATGCTTAGCAGATAGCAAATTCTGGGACAGCAAGTGCCATGCCTTTGAAAAATACAGTTTATGCTCCAGGCCTCAGCGTATGTTACCAGTCAGTTGAGGGGAAAATACAGAGGCACTGGTGTCCTCGCTTACACAGCAAAGAGAGCGTGCAGGGGGCAGGCTAAACCTTGCTGTTTCCACAACCCTGCATATTTGTGAAATGTGGTCAATAATTGGCCTAAAATATTTAGCTCTGTTTTCTATCCAACACTTGCATGACGAGAACAATCTCTGTAGAGCAGGTTGCAAATGTACACAAGCAGTAACTATCAACATTGCAGCAGCTGCTGCCCTTCCAGAGGAACTGATGTGCCCAGAGGAGGGAAGCAGTGCTGGAAAAGAAGGTCCTTCTGTTCCTTTCTAGAGTAAGAGACACGTGAAACAGGCCAGCATGGGTTGGCTAATTAAGAGACACCAGTAAACTTGATCTGCTTGTGTTAAGGATGAGAGACTGAGCTAAGGAGCCTTATAGACAGGGAAGTCATTATGTGAATGAGACATCACCTGAACAAATCCTCCATTTATTTAAATAGAAGTCCTTACAGAGACCTTTCTGATGAACCAATTAATATCTCCTTCAACCTAGCAAGAATGACATCCAGGCAACCTCGGGTTCACAAAGGTCAGAAGAACACTAGCCTGCTGAAAGGTGTAGGGTTGTGAAGGCAAAAAAAATCCAAAGCTGGTAATTGTTATACACGACAGAGATAAAAAGTAGGACTTCTTCTACAGCAGAAGTACTCTCATTAAAATCTTCCTCTTTCTGTTTCAAATGCTCCTTAGTTGGAATGCAGGGAACTACACGCAGGTTTTTATAAAACAAACAGTGCTGCGTTTATAAGGGCTTATAATGCAGCAATGCCATTTTAATAACAATAATTATTATTATTGTTTTTTAAAAAAATATTAATATCTGAATGACTCGTAACTAAGCAAATAAATCTTTTGTCAAGATTACAATTTAAGTTTTCAAAAGAAATTACCAACTATTCTAGAATTTGAAGCACATCATTTTACACAGGACTTAATTTCATGTGGGTGTGTATTCTAGGGAAACAATGCCTGCTTTGTCTCTTTGGACTGCACTGGTAGGTGACAGGTATGGCTCTCTGCATTCCCACCTAGGTAAATTCAGGTCATCAAATCTCTGTACCAGAAGGGGTCTAGGTATCCAACCACATTAACAATGTAATCCCAAACTGATACCATGAAACACAGCACTGTTAATTCATTTCCCTGAAAGGTACAAGATATTTGGGAAAGTGCATTCACACAGTGACTAATGTCACTGTGTGGATGTACATCTCCTTGCCCTGGCTTAATCTCTACCACCCTTAGATCCAGGAGACTGACTTCTACCCACCTCTGAATTAACAGGCTGTTATACTGGCTACACCTGTATCCCTCTGCATCTCTCGCCGCGGCCATCAGCTTCTGTTTGCTGACAGCCCACTTGTTATTCCTGGGATGAGAAATTGTGAAGTTGAAGTTGAAGTATCCTCTTTTATTCCAAGTCTTGGGAAGAGTAAACACTTCTACACTGGGTGAAGTCAGGCATCTGGGGTTTTGTTTGGTTTTGTTGTTTTTTTCCCTTGCTCTGCTATTTTACCTTAGGGAATTTTTTCTTTCCCATTGTTCCCACATAATTTTCCTTTACTGCCTTCTTCTGATTTAACTCTTGGATATTAGGTAGGTTAATAGTGAATAAATAACATGCAAGTCATCCAATATTGTAAAGATATTATAAATGCTACTGGCATTTCTCTCACTCTGCCCATTAGAGATATTCATCATTGTATCTTCTGTGATAGCATATACATAAACCAAGGATACTGGACAAGGGTATTCCCAAGTTTAAGGATAAATTAAAAAATGTAAACAATATAAACACAAACTTCCATATTTTCCACAAACTTCCATTACTGCCAGAAATACATCTTGAAAGGATGTCACAATGTATACATCACAAATATCCAGTTGAACAAGGCTCGTAGCAATCTTGCTACCAAACAACCAGAGAGCATACATTTACAAACACCAATGAAAGAAAACCAAGAAAAAACAATATTTTTCTCAGGCTTATCAAAAAGCAGTTGGTTTTTTAAGTACATGGTTTCATCCATAGGAATTTATTAAGCGGACTTAATTGGTTTCAGTATTTTGCCATTGCACATTGATACAAACTACTTATTCTATGCATATTTCAAATTGTATCTTTGCTCATTGTGAAATGAAATCATCTGATGTGAAATTTGAAATTACATGCTTTTATTTCTGTGTAAACAGGATCTCCCAATAAAGTAACCTGTAGTGCAGTTATGGAAGGAATTGATTTTAGAAAAGGCAACTATCAGTTGAATTTGTCTGCTTCCTCTATAAAGTCACCAAACCTTTATAGGCAGATGTCTGTCTTAACTACTTTTTCCTTTTGCAAGTACTGCATACACTTCTGGGAGCCTAAACTGGGGTGTCTTCCCAAATTAAAGAATTGCAATGAAACCCATTGACTGAGTCCCAAATTCAGAAATTCTGTCACTGGTCATTTACAAACTACAGCAAAAAATAATCTTAATTTGCAGGATACATTTGCTAAATTGGGATCTGACAAACCAATACATTTGACACAGGAACAACAACAGAGTCCATCTGGAGCCCTCCAGCCACCAATTTTACAGTCTTGTTTCAGTCCAGAGCTGCGTGTCATAACAGCACTTTTGGCTGGGCATTTCTGGAATGGAGAGCAAGCTGGCAGCATCCAGCAGTTTGGATCACAGAAGCCAGGCTAACTGATTGCTAACCCCTCAGAAACAGTGGGCTGTTTCTCCCAAATCTCCCAAATCCTTATCAAATCAGCTGGATCTTTGGGAAGTGAACCTCTGAAGTCAGCACAGCCAGAAAAATGGAGATCGTCCCTCCAGTCTGCCAGATGGTGGTTAAAGCGGCTGCTTTAACCTTGCTGAACCTGATTTAATCAGAGCCAGTGAGCCTCATCTTCTAATCACTCCATCATAAAAAAGACTTTGTAGCACTGTCTTAGAAGCTGTCCTGTGAGAGGAGAAGAGAGGTAAAGGGAGAGGTAAAGGGAGAAGTAAGGGGGTGCACATGCACTGTCATCCTAAACAGGCTGGAAGGTCCTTACTATATATGCTCATGTCAGGCAACCACCTAATGATCGTGGTTTGTGACCTCTTGCTTGTGGCATTTGTCTGTAGCACTGCTAGCTAGATGAACTGGCCACAACAATCATTCAAACTGAACTGTAGGGAGAGATGCAATTGCACACACCCTGCTGCCACCCTGAAAAAACTCATACACTGTAGGTTGGAGCGTTTCCAGGGCCCCGGGCAGTGTCTCACTGACTACACCTCTTCTGTTTAGAAACCACTCTCCCTGAATAGCCAAGGTAATATCTCAAATATTACTCTTACAGCTTTTAGTCCGTGACTCCTTAATGACACAGATATTAAAATCTATAGACTTTTACTGCAACAAAGCTACAGCTTGAAAAAAGAAAGAATCTCCAGTGCCCTGCTATTGGTAGGTGGTAACGGCTGAGTTAAAGGGGAGAATATTTATCAGAAAGGATCACTCAAAGGGAAATTGGGAGACTCTGGAAATCTGAACTGTCCATTAGAGAGAAGGTCCCAGCAGTGAGACATAAGCATAACAAGACAGACACTGACACAGTGTGAGGGTCATGAAGACTATGAGGTAACCTGAACAGAGAGAGAAGGGATCAGAAGTAGGTATGAGAAGAATGTGGATAATTAGTTAAAGATCAGAATGAGGCATTCAGGAGAATATAGGAATATTCTATTGAAGAGATTGTAAAGTTCAAAGGTGTTCCTTTCATCAGGATTGATATGGACAGAGAGCCACAGACTCTTAAGACAAAAGCATTTTTAATTACTGGTCCAAGTAAAGAATAAATCTATATATTTTTGGACAAAAAGACAAAGAAAGCTTAGGAGTACTAAAAACCTAAAATTAAACTCTGAAAGGCTCTAAGTATTGGTTTTAAAATACAGAAAAAAAAAAAAAAAACAAAAAAAACAAAAAACCAACACCTCAGTATAAATATAAGACTTGTTTCCATAATGGAAGACCAATCTCCCAGGTTAGAATTCATTCATATTTAAGGAGCAAGGCTGTGAACATCCTATAATAAGGACTCCCAGTAACTTACTTCCAATAAACTTCAGGTCTCTAAAGTATGGGCTATCACATACAATAGAGGATGAAGATGTTTCTAAATAAGCTTTAACACTTGAGGAGGTCCAGAATGACACTTTTACTCCTCCAGGGATGCCATGGAAATAGCTAATTGGCCTTTTGGCAGAGGTAGAGTGCATTTATCCAGTGCTGCTCCATACTATAGAGCAGCAAATGGCTGAGCAGAAACATGCCCATGTCTTCTATTCTGCCTAACGTCTCTTACTTTCTTCAGCCTGGCAGAGTGTGAGCAAACACCACTGCCTTTGGAGAGCAGAGGTGAAGCATGAACAGCTCTGGCAGGAGAGCAAAGTGCTCCCAGCTCAGCTGCCACACTGTAGCTGTTAACTACAGCTGAGCGCTCCTGCCTGGGAAGCTGTAACACTAGAACATCTTCAGCAAAGTGGGAACTCAGCTTCCTTTCACTACCTTCTGGATAATATAGTGGAAGGTAAGAACCAGTAGTTGTTTTTCAGGGGAAAAAAAACTCCTGGATACATCTCATTCTCCCACTAGACCAGGTTGCTTAGAGTTGTATCCAACCTGGCCTTGAACACTTCCAAGAAGGGGGCAGCCACAGCCTTCCTGGACAACCTGTTCCCTCAATACTATTCTTCATTATGAGAAAAAAGTAAACTCTTCAGCACAGAAAGGTCTCTACAAACTCTGTTCTCCATGGTGCCATGTGTGACCCTGTTCTGCCAAAACCTAACATTTTCACAAGGGCAATGCAACTACTTTTAGTAATGTGTTAAAATAATATGGGGTAGGGGGAAGGTTCCTGTAGCAACCAGATAAGGAAATTCATGGTTATTTACACCCAGTTACACTGAGCTTGAGGCAGGCTCAGGCAAATGGGGGTTTAAATTTGCAGTGAGGGCAGCCACCTCTGCATGATGCCTGAGGTACTGCTACATCATATGTGACCAAGAGGACTTAGGTCACCACACAGATCCCCTTAGTTATGTATTCTGCCTGCCCAGCACCCTCGACATGGAATCCCTGAATGGAGCATATGCCGAAAAAAGGTTTTAAAACTGAACCATATAATTCATGTCCTCTTAGGGTCTGTACTACTTGAGTTTGGCTTCCACTCTAATTGCATCAAAAAGTAAAAGCTGTCTTCCAGGATATTTATGTCCTTTATATCACATTGCATTGAGCCCATCCAATATAAGATCAATTGGCAAGACACAGTGCATGGGAATTCTGAGTTTTTGGGCATTCGCAGTATTAGCAAAATGGAAAAAACATAAACTCATCAGTACAAATGGACAAGACTATGAACCTGGACACATCTTAGGCACTTTCTTTTTTTCTTTTCCAGACGAGGATCCCAGTCATAAAAGCAGATGTGAACAAAGCAGCTGAAGACGGAGACAAGAGTCTCTGTGGTTCTGTGGGATAACCTGTAATTTTGCAAATGATTGTTTATTTTAAGTGGAAATATTTCTGACCTCTGGTCTGTTCAGATAGATACAGGCATGGTTGTGGTGCAACAGAAGAACGACTTCATTTGGATCTTTGTTCTGATGTTTATAGAACAATTGAGGATTTCTGGTTATTAATACATTGACCATAGCTGTATTTCCTTTCTTTTATGAAGTACTTTACTGAGGCAGATTTACCTTGGGTTAAAAGACAGGCAGATGGCAGGGATATATAGGTCATGTGCTCTTCAATGCTGATAAAGGGACTCCTCCATGCCGATGTATTGTCTGTCTCCTGCTGATTATGGCTGAGAATAACTATTAAAGTGCTCATTATAAATGCAAATATCTAAATCTAAGGATGAATATAATGTTTAACTAATTATTATGTTCAATTTTATATATCCCCTGTGAAAAATAAATTTCCTGATTAAACAAAATGAAGCATCTGATCATCCAACATATGAAAGTGACACAATCTGTTGGTTTTTTCTATTGTTCATATGCCTGTAATCTTGATTCCTCTAATTAGCACCTTTGACTTTCAAATGGGTAGACTAGATGACACCATCTAATCTAGGATCATATTGGCAGCTGTTGACGGTCCCAGATGCTTCAGATGAGGAAGAAAAAATCCCCTTCTTTGTGCAAAAATGAAATAGCCAGTCTGTTTCCTTATTTTAATGTTTGTTTTTAAGTCCCTGAACTATGATAATTTTTACTATCCTTCCTCTTCAGTCCTATGCATACTGTAGTATGTTCTAATTGAGGATGTAAATGTCTTATAACTTCCTCCATCTGCTTCTTCTCCTGGCTTCAGGATTATAGTCAGGTATTGCATGCATTGCTATCCACTATCCAGTCTGTCTTTATTTAAATATCATCAGTTTTATCTTTTTTGTTTGATGTTTGGATTGATTGAACTTCTCCTTGATCTTGTATAATAATTTAAAATACAAGAACATTAAATATCTTCCCTTTACTATTTTTAAAGTGCACTTCTACAATTACCCATTTACTTCTTATCTAGATAATCCTAATTTCAAGTTTATATGAAATTTTTTATGTCATTCTTCCTAGTTGCTTTTAAATTCTTCTTTTTTGCTCCTCATTCTTTTTTATGATAACCAGAACTGAAATGCTCTAAATAAACATACTACAGATTTATTTAGCATATAAATCCATACTTCTTTCCATGCCACTCCTAGAGTTGCACTGAAGTTTTCATTAAAAACTTTCTTTTTTACTGTTTGTAATTAACTTTGAGCTCTGACATCTGTTTAAGCAGTTCAGGCATTTCTTCCAAAATGCTGTACCCACATTAATTTTCATCTGAGGCTTTGTGACCTAGCTTAGCTATCTCAATAGTGCACTTCAGTCTTCTCTTGTTTTAATTATCCCAAACAACTTTGTCATATTGCAAACGTTGACACCTCACTGATAATTCTTTTACAGACTGTGAATGATAATAATCATTGAGTACCAGTATTCAGCCTCAGGCCATCCCACGACTTCTTTTGACATTTCTTTATCTGTCTCACCATGTTTCTATAACAACTTGCTCTTCCTCCACCACAATTAGTTGTTTTCACAGGTTCATACAAAGAACTTTTCCAGAATGAAAATTATTTTTATTGACTTCCGTGGAAAATCTTGCATTTTGTTTGACAGAAAAATGTTTTTTCCAACCATATTACATCCACTTAGGTGTCTCCTACATCTTTGTAATTGTTTAATCCAATTTACCCAGCAGCAAAGCAAAACTCACAAGGGCTGTAATCACAAGATTGTCCAGAGCACTTAAAATCTGTTCAGCTGTCTAATTCCTCTGCAACGACTCACTTCACGTTTGAGCTGTACTTCCACGAATAAAAGCCACCCTGGTGATGCAGGCAGAAGGCTCAGAGTCAACACTAAATTCTTGCTCTGGCTCTGCCAGTTACTGGCAGTATAATCTTCAGTAAGTTCTCTAACCTTTCCACATCTCCCTCCTTTCTCCAGTGCAGACAGTGCTTAACAACCTGACAAGAACACAGGGACCTGTTAGATGTCTCCATTAGAGCATCAGAAGTCAGGGTGCATGAGAGCAGAGCAAGATGGGTGCCCTGCTCCTCTGTACATCTCCAAATATCCTGCCAGCTTTCCAAGGATTTCCTTTCCAGATAGGACATAGAGCACTTTGCTGGCACCAAGCAGAAGCTGGCTCTGTGGGGTTTCAAACTGCCTGCTGGTGGGAGCAGACACATCTGGAAAAGCTATACATTAATTTTTTATGAAGTTTGATTATTAATATTTTGTAATATGTTCAGAGATCCTTGGAAGGAAAATGTTAACACCCACTAAGTATTAGAGCCTTCTATAAATAGTTCCAAGCAGGGCACAGTTGCCAAACATTTTGGTTCAAATCACACCATTTTAGATCTGGGCCAGGGGGAAATTTCACAACATTCCAGATCTTGCCAAACAAATGTTTTACACTGCCTGTTTCTCAGGTTTCTCTCTCAATAGTCCCCACTGTTTCCTGCTCATACCTGTCCTTTAAGCGGTCATTGTGCTCATGGATATAAACATTTTTTGTCAAATGTGTATCTACTTTCTCAAAGCCAGAACTATACAGTCTTTGTATTAATGCACCGGTATGTTGCAGATAGTAGTTTCAAGATTTTAACATACATAAAGTAACAAGAGAATCCAAATAAGTAGTTTCAGTATTGTCATTTTAACGTAGTATTGGTTTTCAGCTTCATGAAGTATTGCATAGGACCCTAACTGCAGAAAGTCTGAGACAAATTACACCATTTGAATTTTGAATTTATTTACTCCGACAGTAGCTTGTAGCAAAGTTCGTAGCACTAATTCTTTTGGGCAAATTACAGTTGTATTATTTTGGCATCTTAATTTAAAATATTAGTAGTTGACATCAAAATTAGTGAAGCAATTTAGTCTCATCCTATTTGATGCAAGACCAATATGCAAATTGAAGGGAGAAAGCTTTAGAAATGCAAAACCATCACTATTTGAATACATATGTATTTAGAAGTGTATTTAAATAAATACATCACAGAGACACTAGCCAATACCAGCTGGTCCTCCTACAGTGTCAGCTGGCTTTGATCTGTGTTCCACATACTTCTGTTATTTCAGCAGAACTCCTGACTTTGTCTCTGCCAAAGCACTATCTAAATGGCTGTCTTTAGCGCAAAGTTTTTCTGTTCTTTTCCACAGGCATTTGTGTAGGAGACTATTTTTCCTTACCTCAGTATGCTGTGTTACAGAGAGAAGAGTAAAATTGTTCAATCATTCATGTGAATCCCTGGCAATAGCCTGTCATACTGTGAAGAAGATCCCACTAGGGTCACTTTTCACTTAGCATCTCTCGCATAGTACTAAAAGCATGCAGGTAAAAATACACAGAATTGGGTTAGGGAGCAATGTTTTCTTCATGTTGCATGTCCAGTCTACAAGACCTGAAGATCTACTTTAAATACTTGGTGCTCTGCAGCAAGAAGCAGCAGCAAAGAAAACACTATCCAGGGCAGGTAATGTGCTGAATTTGGTGGGGGATTCCTGGATTAGCATCTCTCCTGCATTATCTCCCCCTTGGAGGGAGGTCTTTTTACTGCAGTGGCTGAAAATGAGCCAAGCATGCTTTCAGAGTGTGCTTGAGCTTGGTGTCACTATACAGAAGGCTGATTCAGCTAAACAGACAAAACAAACTGTTCAGGTACTTAAACAAACAATCTTACATTTGAGAGATCCCAAGTTTAAGGAACTGATTACAAATGTGACCTTTGAGTGTATTGCAGGTTTGAACCCTAGGAGTTTAAGATTGTGTGGGAACAAGGCTTTTTCTGTGTTATTTCTCCTTCTCAAAATGTTTTTCAAAACATTTTGCCTATCTGTTAAAGAATGAAAAAGGTGTTTAAAATTGACCTTGAGTCAAAAAAAAAGATGAAAAAAAATTAATTTTTAGTCAAGACTAAGTTTAATCAAGTATTTTCACAAGATTAATTTAAGAGAGTCTCATGAGCAATCTTTTGCTATATTTAGGGCTACTGTGTCATTTGTGTGACATGAAAAATCAAAGCATAAAGAGGAAAAGGTAAAATGAAAAAGCAGACAAATGCATAATGAAGAACCTAAAAAACAGAGCAAACCATGTCACCAGCCTTCTGTTATTTGAAGTGAGGTGTTAAACCTAAAACAAAACAAAATGCAGATGTTATTTTTAAAATCTTGACTTTTTATTTCAAACGTAATTCTAATAAAACAAGGGTATGCTGAGTAAGAGCACAGAGGTCTGCTGAGAGTAACAGGACTGCTGAGACTTGTGAGTGAGATTTTCACATTGAAGATGGAATCCCTCAGGTGTTGAAATTATTTTTTTTTTTTAATTACAATTAATTGCCAGCATTTTTTGCCTATCTACAGCAAATTATTTCTGTAAACATTTTCTGCATTGGGGACCGTGTTTCAGAGGTGAGTGATAGCTCCAAGTGCAATCCATAGACTTCAAAGTACAACACCTGAGAACATTTCCTGCAGTGCAGCTGTCCTGAGCTGACAGAGGTCAGTGTGGGGGACCACAGCTTTCTGAAGCTCAGGAAAAAGTCGGGAGGAGGTACAAAGAGCCAGATTAAGCCAGGGCAATCAGTGAGATATCAGACAGGGAATGAATCAGATTCCACTCCAATATCTTGGTTCTGTATGCTTACAGAACAAAACCTGAGACCGAAAATGAAATGAGCTAAGGTTATAACTTCATTGAAGACTGCAACAGACAGAACCAATATCTCAGCCAAATTTTAAATTGGTCAGCTTCCAGCAGAGCAAATTAACCTATGCAGAGGTTTGTGCTGTCATATACAACTAGCTTAGCATATAAACATGCTCTCAGACATCTGGTCATAGCTGTTTTAGGTTATAAGGTTTAAACTAAGGCATATAATCTTGTAACTGGGATGTGTTGGGACCAATAAACATCCATTTCAGTTGTAGCAGTCGTGGCAGAAGCTCCTGTATTCAGTTAAAATGAACTAGGTAGCTTCAGCAATTTAAATAATCCAACTCATTTTTCCACAATTGTTTAGGAAATGATCACATGAGGGAGGTTGATGTTGTCATTAGTATACCTAGCCTGACAGACAAGAAAGAGTTTAAAGATTCCTTGGAGAGGCAAATGTAGGCAAATGTGTGCCTGACAAAGCTGCCAGAACCAGCTTTCTAAGCCTGCTGCTTTACAAACCAGAGGACATGGCAGGATGCTTCAGAAACGAGGACCACAGCTAGTGACAAAGCTTTTGAGAAACTGAATGACTAAGAGAGGCCTGTAAAAGTAATCACAAAACAATGCTTTCTGCCACACACTCTGAGTAAGGCAGTGGTACAAGTCCACTTTGAGCTGCATGGCAGTGGTATGCATGCTGCAAGTGTCAACAAAATGCCAGTGCCCTCAAAAGGAGGGGGAGGCAATGGTGGACGGCCCCTCAGCCAGAAATGTTCACACTTTCCTTCCCAAGAGCTCAGTTTTAGCTGAAAGTGACTGCCAGTCACAGGGACCTGGGAAATAGTACTTTAAAGTGGGAATAGCTGCAGAGAATGGATTTCCAAGTTAAATGCAAACCTAGAAAAAGTTTTGGTGGTTGGACGCATGCTCTCCTATTTAACATGGCCATGGTTCAAAGTCCAGAGTCAGATTAAATATGAATCAGGTAGATAAAAAGCAACAGTAAAGACAGAATACAGACTTTGATTATCAAAACTGCTCTTAAAAACATATTTCTTACAAAATGTAATAAAAACTATATACATACAGTGCCCAGCACATTGTATTGCCTTTACTGATAGTCTTTATTACACTAGAGGTGGGGGAAGCTCTTAGCACCAGATGGATACTTGAAGACACTGGAGTGGTCATTTTTAAGATGTTATTGAAAAATTATAAAATGGACAGAGGAAACTCATTTAGGGATTTAAAAAATCTAAGAGAAGGACTAGAGAATTGTCCTGATTCTAAAGAAACGATGCCATTAAAGAAAGTGTTAAGACTTGTCACATGGCACGGCGAGTACTTGTTCCTGGTGGAAAGGAGAAACAAACTTGCCTGTCCTGGCTGAAAAAGGAAAATATACACTCAGCAGCCCCATATTCCTAGATATGTATTTTAAGAATTCTCATTTTCCTAAGACAGCATTGCTAGGAAACATAAGAGTTTAGGAAGTTTGATTTGATATGCTAGGCCTGGTATACCTGATATAGTAATGTGAGACATTTATCCAGTTTGTGATTAACTGCTCCAAAATGGAAGTTTAGCCATATAGTTATAATCTCCATTACCTCCAGTCTCCGAAGGCTAGCAGAAAATATGTTAAAGACTATACAGGAATGGATACCAACTCCAATTCATACTAGGCATTGTTAAATAACGGAGTGGTACCAACATAACATGATTTGTTTCTTGCTAACCTTTTATTCAACAGCAAAATGAAAATATGAGTGCCTGCTCTTGAGCACCTATTAGGATCACGTCAAAGTCTCAGCAATGCGCAGATATAGAGGAAAAAAGATGGGGCAGGGTGAGAATGTAAAAGGGAAACATAATCTGGGGTTCTGGGACTAGTCACCATCTTCTAAAAAACAACGGTGATTATATCTATAATGAAAAGTAATGACTGCAAATAGCAATAATGTCACAAGATATATCCTGTGGTCAGAGACAAACTTGACAAACCAGGTGGACAGACACAGAGGAGTAAGTGACACTTTGTCCAAAGGAGGTGTACTGACATGCCATTGCATCTGAGAAAAAACAACCGCCAACAGCTGCAGCAGATTGACATGCTTTAGCTTCAGGACACGGCACAACTGGAACTAAAAGACTTACTGCTATCTGACAGCAAGAGTATTGACACCCTGGAAGGAATTTCCAATTGCATGAATCAGCGCAGAGTACCTCAGAGACTAATTGAATGTATCCTTGTTCATTAAGTTAGATTAAGCTAGTATCTGAACTTCCTTATTATGTTAATGTTTAATTTCAGGATGCACAGGGAAGTTGCTGAGGACCATGTCTTTAAGAGGTTCTGGCTTGAACCAGTTCTTAAATACAAGCTGCAAAGTGGAATGCTCTTGTTAAAAGCTCACACTCCAAGTAAGGCAGATCTCTGTCAAACTCTGTAGTGCCTGTTAGTTGTAGGACAACCCAGATATATGGAGGAGACATCTTTTTCACTTCAGTGGAAGGTGAAAGTCAAACCAGGGAAAACTAATACATTTCTCATTACTCTTTACAAAGCTAGTAATTTTGTCCTTTTCTTTTAGGGCACCCATTACTATGCTAGTGGAATAGTTTAAAGCATCCCCTCTGAAAGATCAAAGGCAAAAATTTTTATAAAGGAAACAGGAATTTTGCTGGAGCTACTCACTGCCTCCCCAGCATACCCAGAGTGAGCACATAAACCTCCTGTTCTAGCCCAGCTGACCCTCCAAGCTTGGTGCCAGAAGTGCCAAACATCCATACACAACCTGAGTCAACCAAGCACTCAGGACAGGATTCACGCTGCTGAACTTCAAACATAGACAATATAGCTGTCTACCTAGTAATCCTAAACTCCTTTTTCAGTCAATGGAGGGAAACAGACACTTGAAAGTGTACAATTCCTCTTGCCCTGTTTTACATGACCATGTGGGAATAAAATTAATTATGCTCCAGAAATGCCTGTTTCTGTTGACTGGCTGTAAAGGAAGCCCTGGATAATCATATGTAGACCTCTATACCACTGTTATCTAAAGTTACATGATAATTCATATTAGGAGCTCACAAGATGAGAAAACAGAATTAACCATCACTTGCCAAAATGTTGGTTTACCTGACCAGCTGGGCACTGGCTGCAGCTATTTGTCAGAGGCAATAATAATGTTCTTCCCTAGATATATTCCATTCCTGGTGTGTGTACCCTTCATATTCTTGAGTTGGCATGCTTCTGGGCAGGTGTAACTACTGTGTGCCACATCTGTTCTGTGATTATCTTCACAATTCACAGGAAAGGCACTAAAGGAGGGACAATACAAACACCATCAGTCCTAGAATGGTGTGAGTCAGAGCTTTTCCACTCATGGTATGATTTACCCATTGTTACAGCAATTCCTGTAAATAAGTACTTAGCAGTTATTAGATACTAATGCTAAGTTTGAAGATTTTTAGATAGCATCTCCTTTATTCTGAAACAAGAAAACACACTTTATCCTTTTTCTTTTTTTAAAGAATCACTTGCTATGACTGAACAGGAGATTGTCCATTATCCAAAACTGTAATGAACAGGCGCCTCCTAAGGACTGTCCATTATCCAAAACTGTAATGAACAGGCACATGCAAAGCCTGCAGGTGTGGACCACATAATAGAAATAAGGGTATTTGTAAATATTCCTCAAGAGAACCCAAACCAGCAAGACCATCTGAGGGATGTGAATGACATACAGTGACAGTACGGTGAGGAAACTAGTGTGGTATTGCTGCTCTGGGCCGGCCTGAAAGATGCTTCTCTGCTCCTATGCCTGTTGACAGCACAGAGGTTTGGGTGGGCTGTCAGCAACAGGGAGACTTTACTTAGCCTAAAACCACTGCACTGTAAGTCTGAGTAACATGCAACGGAGCCATCCATTCCTTAGGTTGGGGAAAACTAGAGATGTTAATGTATTTCCCCCTTCCTTCATCATCAGAGACATAATTTTCTGAAGTTCCTTCTAAAGAAGCCAATATATCCATCCAGACCCTGGTTCTACAGTGACTAAAGCAAAAATTATGTAGAATTCGTCAAAAAGTATTACTTGTGGCTCTTCACCTCACAGAAAACATAATTACTTCTAAAGCTTTGTCCTCCTGAATTTTCAGTCAAAATATAATCCTCAGAATTTAGTTCTGCTAGATGCTGTTGTGTTACTAGTGATAAGGTCACCACCAGGATCAGACAGAGCTTCTGACATGGAGCTATGATCTGTAAAATATATACTAAGTAAGAAAAGCTACAATTGTAACTGCAGTTCTTTAAAAACTGTTTATCTATTTCTATGATCCTTGGTTTTCCTCTACTGCTATAGTAACATATGGATCTTACACTAGTGAAGGAGCAGAGAGATGTGTTTGACGTTTCCATACACTTGGAGCTGTAAGACAACTCAGGGCAAACTCTTGCTTCCAGATGAGCACTGATGGCTAAAATAACCTGAAGTTGAGCATATTTGCCTCATACATAGACAGAAAGCAAACCCTCACCAGGGATCACACTTTACTATAAGGTAAATATCTATTTTTTCACCTGTATGTTGATCTGTCCTAACATCAAGATCCCCATCCCACTTCTTCCCACCCTCTGTTACATTCTTCATTGACATTCCCATGGCTAGAGCAAATAGGACAGTAGACCCAAAAATAGTCTCACATGTAGCAGACAAATGCCTTTTCCCAAAGAAAAATCATTTTGCGTTTGTGGAAGCATTTTTTTCCTCCTAAATCAAAAGATCCCAAGCTACTCATCAAAATCTCATCAGAAATTTGGACCAGGTACAGTACATGATGATCATCAGGGCAGTATGGCTTGAATTTCTCTAAAATCATAGAATCATAGAATCTTTTTGACCAGAAAAGACCTTTAAGATCAACAAGTCCAACTGTAAGGACTGTCTTGAGCCCATGAAGGAAGAGATTGAGGAGATGCAATGTGCTGGGTTCAGATACAGCCGTTACAGAGTACAGTTTGGTTTTCTCCCTCGGTTGTCTCCGAACTTTACTTTCACAACAGCTTATTAGCTACAGTCAGAGTGTCAGGCTCCCAGCACAAAGCTGCATGCAATGAATACTGCCTGGGATGAGAATGCCCATGGCCAGTCCCTTCGGGTGGCTGCCTGCATGTTGCTGCCAACATAAGCCATATGAAAAAAAGGATATTTCTCTTCAAGTATCTCCCTTTGTAAGACCTGAATAGAAAGTCATAGCGCACATGGCATACATCTTTGCCCTCCAGGACATATTCCTTGATGAATTTCAAAGATCTGTAGCAAATAATCTATGAATTGGATTTCTACAGACAAAAGATTTACTAGGAGCTTTCTCAATGGTAACTTGGCCAGTAAAAATCAGGAAGTTGATACTAACTCCTTCCATTACAGGTAGTTTTTGTTATTGAAGGAAAAAAACCTTTGGAGTTTGGATACGATTAATAATGCAGTGTCAGCAAAGCACTTCAGAAAGGGAAAGGATAAGAAAGAGGGAGAAAGAAGAGGGCAGTAAATAAGTGATCAGGCAGAGCAGTGTGTGCTCTCTTCTGAGAAGCTTTACCTCATCTGAAAAAAATGCAGGCTGAAAAAACTGGAAGAGGGAAAAAAGCCAGATGACAAAGAGGAAGATGGAACATTTAGCAAATAATTATTTAAAGAATTAGCATTCTCTTCTAAAGTTACAAAATGTGGTAATCTTGGCTTACCCTGAGGCTATAGGATAAGTGGTAAAGCCGTAGTTGTGTCTTAGAAGTTCTGCAACTGTAAGCTTTGTCAGCTATTGCGTTATATTACTGCACATTAATAGAAATAGTGACCTGGGAAATGCAGTAAGAAAAAATAGGTATCTCAAACCTCATAAATAGGGTTTAGAAAATAAATTGCTGACAGAATGAGGACAAAATAAAGGACAAAGTTGGGAATGAAAAATGAGACATAGGATGAAACTAAAAGGCTGAGAATTTAAGAAATGCCCTAATGGGTCTAGCTAGTCCTACTTACCCAGCAGGGGATAGTCTGAGATCAATAACGTGGCCTTTCTAAGCAAGGATATTCTCTGCATTCCAGGTAGGCTGACTCTGGTGATTTCCTCTAATGTAGAGAAGCTGAGTGCATAATTTGTAGTGAAAGAGTGTATTTATGCCTGTAAAAGTTAAAATGGTGGAGCGGCAGTAGGAGATAGTTTAGAAAGTGCATGAAAGTCTAGCCACTAACAGCAGTCAGCTGCCCTTCCACTTCTCCTGCAACTACATTTGTGACAGTAGGGATGCTGCATGGCACATTCCTGCCTATTCCTTCCAGCATTTGTTTGTATTGATGTGTCATCTCTAAAGTGGTCTAATTCCTTTTTGAACCTGCTGATACTATCGGTGTCCAAAGCCTTCTGTGGCAGCAAGTAGTCAAACTTCACTATCCAGTGTGTGTATATATATTACCAAAAAAAGTGCTTCCATACATCTGTCTTAGACTACCTTTCTATTTGTTTTAGTGAGTGCCTCTTTAGTTTTTGTATTGCATGGTTGGTCTTCCCCTTATCTACTACCTTCATGATTTTGTAAACTTCAATCTTACCCTACCTCAGGTGTCTTCTTTGCAAATCAACAAGTCCCAGCATTTTGCCCTCTCCTGGCAAGGCAGATGGTTCACCTGTTGTCCCTTTTCATTGTCCTTCTCTCCCTGTTCCTTTTTGAACTCCTTTGTGCCCTTCTGGAAACAGGGAGGCCTGAACTCTCCCACTCCTTCAGCTGCAGGTGCACCAGAGGTTCACACTGAGGCAAAATCATAGACTCATAAAATGGTTAAGGGACCTTAAAGAACATCAGGATCCAACCTCCCTGCTATAAGCAGGGACATCTCACACTACACCAGGCTGCACAAAGCCTCATCCAACCTGGCCTTGAACACCTCCAGGGAGGGAGCTTCCACAAACTCTTTGTGCAACTTATTCCAGTGCCTTATTACCCTCATGGTGAAGAATTTCTTCCTAACATCCAACCTAAATCTATCCTCTTTCAGTTTAAAACCATTACCCCTTGTCCTATCACTACACTCTCTGGTGAAAAGTTTCTCCCCACCTTTTACGTAGATTCCCTTTAGGTATTGGAAGATCGCTATAAGGTCTCCCCAAAGCCTTCTTTTCTCCAGGCTGAACAGCCCCAACTTTCTCAGTCTGTCCTGATATGTCCAATATTTTGCTGGCTTTTTTTGACTGCCACTACACCCTGCGGCAATGGCTTCAGAGAACTGCCATGGCGATTCTGAGGGCTCTTACCAGAGCTGCACCCACCAGTTCCAAGTTCAGCATCACACGGGGATGATGTAGATGAGGACTTCCTCTAGGTGCAGTATTCCTTGCCGTTTACCTACATCAAAGCTCCTCTGAGCACTTCCTCTGCTTTGTGGGGGCCCTTCTGGAGTTCCTAACTACTAGGGTGGCACCCATGAGGGTGACAAACAGAAGAGAGAAGAAAAGAAAGATCTGAAAGAAAAATACAGGTGTTTGGGTTTTCCTTACTTCAGTGCTAGCACATAGCATTTTGCCATTTTCCTTATGATGTGGGTTTTAATGACTTTTCTGTATATAGGTGCATGACTGTAGCATATAGTTGCAAATTTCCTTTTAGGATACTGATGAAATGATAACTGGAATTTTGAGTTGTTTTTATTACCTGGTTTGATCCCCTGTACATCTTGTAAGATCTTTTTAATTTAAAAAAGCTTCAATAAAAGGATCATGGGGAGATTTCATCCACAATTCATACTATTTAATCCATACTCATCAATGAAAAAAAGCTGCAACTGGGGAGAAAAGAAATAAGCATCTCCAGTAATCCAATCAAGATTGTTCACAGGTACACAAGACACAAGGAAGGGAAAAATAACCAGAAAGGCAAGGGACAGCTAAAAAAGAAACTGCATTAAGGAGGGGTTTGTTTAATTTCTAAGTTTTTCCCTCTGTTTTGATGTTGTCAGCTGTTCCTTCATGGGACTTTTTCACATTTAGAAACTGATTTTGAAGGGTGACTGTGAACTTCACTGTCAGGATCAGATACACTCAGCTTTGGTTTAGTTTACTACCTATCTTCAGCTATGTTATTGCAATTTATGTTTAATTATGACTATGGTCTAATCACAGATGAAGAACACAGCCTTCTGCCTTACCAAACTTTGATCAAGAGCTGGCTGATGACTTGATCTGGTGGTGTAGCCCAGCTGGGTGGCTGGGTCAGTATGAGGCAAGTGTCTGGCAAAGGTGATGTGGTCACCATGTCTGAAGGGCAGTAAAAAAGTATTGCTCATTCCACAGCAGCAGCTGTTAGCTGGTTGCCTGAGGAAATTACACTTATGCTTTGCCATGTTCACATATACATATAAACCTGTTCTCTCTCAAGAACTTTTGAACCTGGGGATCAATTTCAACAGAATTAGATGGGGTCAAGGTACAGATCCCAGAGATAAACTCCAACTGTCCTTTAAAGACAGAGGGCTGCAGAAAAGAGAGAGGCTTGACAGTGCCTTCAGTGAGAAAGGGTGGCAGTGAAAGTCCACTCCTCATTGAACAATGGGGAACTGACGCTGTGGAGGAAGTAAAACAACCAACAAAACTCCACTAAAAAGAAAATGCAGTTGGAGATTTATCTACCTAGACAAACATAATTCACCTGTTAAGACATGCATTCATGGGAAACCTGGCCGCCTTAATTACAGTGTGGCATGACTTGTGCAGTGTGTTACACCTGAGCTCTGGAGCTTCAGACTGCTTTGCCACACAGTATATTTCCAAGCTGACTTAACTATGTATTTTGTAAGAAGTTAGCTGAACTAATTCAGGGTTGGCTGATAGCTTCTTAGGGTTTTTTTGACTGACATTTTTTACAAGGATTGAAAATGTCTGTGTCTGTCATGATCAAAATATTGTCTGTTTTCATTGCAACCAAAATGCATTTCTGTTATTCAAAATATTAACTATTTTCACTTCACAGAATTTGCACTCCTAAATAGTATGGCAGTTTGTCAGAAATCTGGTATGCCCATCGCTGGAAACAAGGCCAGGCTGGATGGGGTTTTGAGCAACCTGGTCTAGTAGGTATCCCTGCCCATGGCAGGGGAGTTTGAGTAGATGGTTGTTAAAGGCCCCTACCAATCCAAACTATTCTATGATAGGCCTCCAATATTCTGTCTTACAAAGTACTAACAGCTCATATTCATCTTCAGTGTCAGTCTCATCCTCAAACCTTGTAAGAAGGAGTGAATAGGGATCAAAGGTATTGATTGGTTAAGGATCAAAGAACCTGGGGCCCTGTTCTACTTGGAATCTGAGGCACAGAATTTCGTGCTTCCGGTATCTTTTGGATTATGGAACACTGACAAACCCTTAAAATGTCTTGTATCATCATCATGTACCATTTACATCAGGCTTTTAAATGAAAACACTGTAAAGGCTGTTTGGATGTAACTGGTAACTATGGTTGCATAAACAACCTTCAACCAACTTACCTGCCCTGTGGCTGACCAACAGTGTGCAGACAGTATGTGCTCACTCTGTGAAGATCACAGCCAAAGAGAACTTGAAAACCCCATAAATTTGAAGTAATTCGCTTTCTAGTGCCCAAGCCCACGCTCAACTATTTAAGACTTTAAACTTCTGAATTAAAAAATAATACTGATTTACCTAAAAATATAACACCTTAACCCGGCAGTTCAGAATCTGACAGACAGCCCAACACATGCAGTGGTTTTGGGAGGGCTGCAAGGGATTGTAAAGCATTTCCTTCCTTTGAATAGTCAGTGTCCTTTTTTTCCTATTTCCCTCTGAAGAAGTCCCTTCCCAGCCCTGAAACGGCTGATGCCCAAACCGTTTTCAGATCAACCATTATCCTTGTCAGTAAAACATTCCAGGTCTCAAGTGTAGTTTCTTCTGCTTGTATTCCAAACGTTATTGTTACGTACTTTTTAATGAGATGTTAGATATGTGCATTTCAGAACTGAATCTTATTTTTTTAAAATAAAACCCAGTATCTGTAACAAGATGTATTGGATACATGGGCGAACATCAAGAACATCTGCCTGTGATAGGGAATGACTGCATTCAAACTTGTAGATGAAATTCATGACCATGAACATACCTGTATATGCATTGCTCAGATGGTCCTACTATTGGGTGTTGGCTGCTGGCAAGCTTGGCCAACTAACACTCATCATTTTCTTGAGCACATTTAATCTGAAAATAAGATTAGTTATAGCACAGTACTCATTCGTTCTAGTAATTGCTGATGTAGTAGTATCCTTGCTGGTTTTGCTGGCTCGGTGTGCAACATTTTATGATACAGATCTGTGCACACAAATCCTGGTTCAGACAGATTCTTCTCCCACAACTCAAACACTAGGTAGCATGCATTGCTGCCCCCCTGGCCCCTCAGCACTGAGTGTGGACAACAGGCACTTTGGAGGCTTTGATAGATTCACTTTGCTTCTCGTCAGCCTAAGAAATTAATGCCACAGCCGCTCTATCAAGCACATTGTCTTTGCTTCAGGATAGGAAAAAAGAAAAAAAAAAAAAATAGAGAAATAGGTAGCTCAAGCCCGCAGATAAAAAAGCAACCATTGCCCTCCTTCCTAGAAGGACCCTTCAAGTAGGCTAGATGTCAGGGAGTGAACGACCTCTCTCAGGAAAGCCCATTTCGTTTAGTGTCTTCCAAGAAACTACCTTCCCACAACAACCGCCTTGTTTTCAACCTATGCCCTCAGACTCCATCCGTTAGCAGAAAACCACATTTCTGCACTGCGTCACGCCAAAACGCAGCCAACAGCCATCCAGAGTTCTTGAAAGGATTCTGACCCAAATCCCCCACATATTATGGTTGGTATTCCTTGTTTTCAGTTTAATCTGTCACATGCAGGCGACGTGGCCTGATTTGACTCTTAGTGCTTGGCATCCAGAGGAAGACGAGACATCTGTGACTCTGCCCGAGTGGCAAAACCATTTGTGTGAGCTCAAGAAGGGATTTGTTAAGAGCACTTTTCATCCTGGTTTTTCTTGTTAGCTTCTAACGATGGCTCTGCATACAGTCAGATGATAACTTCTGTTCAAAATATAATTGAACGCTCACCCATATTCTAAAGCTTACTACTGTGAGGCCTACATGGTACTCACAAAAGTACTTAGCAAAAGGTAAAAAATGGTTGGCCGCATGCTGTGAAATTTAGGCAACAACCTAAGCATATTGGCTTTTTCTTTGCATTCTAAATAGCAGATGGCATTTAATATTTTTAAAGGTTTGCAAGGCACAGAGCACAGCCTCATGGGAATGTATGTCACCTTATATGCTACCATTGTAATTGAGATAGATGTACTTATTTTCACAGCTTTTCTTGATTTTTACTTTCTTTTGAATGTCTTGGAAACAGGAACAAGGTGTTCTTGGTGAATTGTCATCAGCTCTGCATTTTAATGCTAGCCTTTAAGCCATGTCATCAGATAATTTTGCTTTGACAGGCTTTTTTTCTGTGTGTGGGGAACAACTGTAGAATTTACCTTTGTTAATGACTTTTAAGAAGCTGCATGCGTGCTGAAGTACTGTGGCAAAAATAAATACTTTGTAAACTGCATCAGTTCCCAGCTCCTTCAAGAGAACATTGCTTCCCTCTGCAAACCATCCAATTCAGAACTTGGAAAGGCACACACGTGCAACTCACGCCTGTGTTACATACACAGCTTTTTGGATAATATGTTAAGAACTATGGAACAGAATTTATCAGTTAAGTACATAAGTGTTTTAAAATTCTCCAGATGTCTCAGACACCAGTTTTAGTAGCTATCAAGGGAACAACAGCAACCAGTTACTTGCCCAACTGGAAGCACTCCCAAAAGGCACTTTTAATATGCTACTTTTAGGGATAATAAGACGAACTGTTTTCCTAGTAACAGAGCTCAAATCGCACCCCAGAAAATACATCCTTTCGGACAAAAAAAAAAACAAAACCCACGACCAACCAAAAAAAACCAACCCCTCTTTACCCACCCCCGGACAAAGCTCTACAGCCCAAGTCCTTTACTACCGCATTACCGACCCGGTGAACACCACCAGGAGGGACCCCCCGCCACCGCAAACCCGCCAGCCCCGCCGTGCCCTCTCCTTAAAGCACCGGCCTTGGCCAACACGCCGGCGACCCTCCGCTCCCCCCTCCCCGCACCCGCCACAGACTCCAGGGCTGCTTTCCCCCCGCACCCCGCGGCCTCAGCGCGGCGGGGAGGCCGCTCCTGGCGCCGGCCCCGCGAGAACCGCGGGAGCTGAGCGGGAGGCCGGAGGGGGCGGGCGGGGAGCCCCGCCGAACCCCGCTCCGCGCCGAACCCCGCTCGGCTCCGGGCCCGGCCCCGCTCCGGGCCGCGCCCTCACACACCGCACGGCCCCCGCCGCGCCATGACGTCACCCCAGCCCGCGCCTGCGCACGCGGCGGCGACAGACCCACTCCCCCCCCCCCCCATAATGGGGAGGGTGGGCGTGGCCCCGCGCGCGGCCCTGAGCGGGGCTGGGGAAGGTGCGGGAGGCGCGGCGGGGGGAGGAGGAGGAGGAGGGTGTGGGGAGGAAAGGAGCGGAAGCTAACGCAGCCCCCCGCCCGCCCGCGTGCGGTGCCGCGCCCGCCCGCCTCGCCGTGAAGCGCGCGCGCGCCCCGGCGCCCGGCCCCCTCCCCGCCCTCCCCGCCCCGGGTGCGCGCGCCTTTGCGTGACGGCGGCGGGAGCGCGCGCCCGCCCGCCCTCCAGCCCAGCCAGCGCCTATTGCGGCCGCCGCCGCCGCCGCCGCCGCCTCCTCGCGCCTGGGAGCGTGATCACCGGCTGCGCCGGCAACTCCCCGCCCCTCCCCCACCCGCCATCATCCTCCCCCCCCCTCCTCCCGGCCTGCGCCCCCACCCCCCGCGCCGGGAGCGCGCGGCCGCCCGCCCGCCCGGCGAAAGGAGCGAGACGGCGCTGCCGCCGGCCCATCGCCCCGCAGCGCCCCGCATCGCCCCGCCGCCGGCCCATCCATGGACCCCGCGCCGCCCCGCTAGCCGGAGCTGCCCGCCCGCCGCCGGGGGGTAGCCGGCGGAGAGGAAGAGGGAGGGGGGGGTGGGGGGCGGAGGAGGAAGGTGAGGTCGCGGAGTGTGTGACAACGCGCGGGGAGCGGCGGCGGCCCGCGGGAGGTGGAGGAGGAGGAGGAGGAGGAGGAAGAGGAGCGGGGAGTCCCGGCGCGGCCGCGGGAGCCTCCGGGCGGGCGTCGGCGGCGCCTCCGGAAGGTGGCGGTGGCGGGAGGTGCCGGAGCGCCCGGGATTCACCGCGGGGGTGGCGGTTGGCGCTGAGCGGCGGGGGAGCGCGCCGCGCGGCTGGGACCGCGTCCGCGGCCCTCCCTCCCCCCTCCCCGGCCTCCCGCCCTCCCGCCCCCCCGCCCCGGGGCCGCCGCCTCTCGGGCTGGTTCCCCCCGCCCGCACCATGGCCGACGACGACGTGCTGTTCGAGGACGTCTACGAGCTCTGCGAGGTGATCGGCAAGTGAGTCCCGCGGGGAGCGGGCAGGGCAGGGCAGGGCAGGGCAGGGTTGGCGGGCGGGCGTGTGCGCCAGCGGGCAGCGCGGAGCGGGGGCGGGGGGCGCGGCGGGGCTGCCCCCGCGGGCCGCGGGAGGAGCGGGATGCGCCGCTCGCCACCCACCTGAATCGCCGCCGCCAGCGGGCCCGTGCGAGCCGTGCGGGATCCGGATCTCCCCGTGGCTGGTGGCGGTGAGGCGGCGGGTGCCTGCGCCGTGCTGCCCACCTCCCGTGTCGGGCGGGAGGCGGCAGGGGGAGAAGTGACCCCATGTTTCCTCAGCCACCATGATTAACCAACCGGCTAACCATCACTCAGGCTGGCTGCAGCAAGCGGCAACCACTTCCCACCCCTTTTCTTCTCCTCCCCCCTATATCCCATTCCTGGCACACCCATCAAGGATTGCCTATTGGGGAAGGGGAAAGGGAAGACAGCTCTCTGTAGATCCACCTATTCACTGGGTGTCTGCATATTTGTGCGCCAGGTGTTGGGTTTTCCTCTGCTTTGCTGCATAATAACCAGCTTGTTAGTGGCGGTACTAGTGACGCTTGGGTAGTGCTCGGTTTTTGTCCAGATCTTTCCCTCCATTCTCGTTCGTGTGGCCTTTTGAGTCTTATTATGCAACTGCTATTAAACATGTTTGAGGCTTGAATCAAACCTAGGAGTTGAGGTAGTTGCTAGCGTTCCCCAGCTGCCTGTTTTGGGTTGCCACTGTGGTAGGGCGGGTGAAGATGACAGTTCAAGTCTTAGTCAGTGTAATCACACCAAGAAAATGCAATGAATCCCCCAGATCAGATGGTGATAAAGAACTAAAGCTGAACTCTGTTTTCCCCCCCTCCATATTTTTGTGGCTACCCGGTTTCAAAATATTTTTTTTATTTATTTGTCATATTTAATGTCTTTTCTTTGGTAGGATCTGTGTTGCAAAACGGGACAGGAAAGATACAGCAATATTGCGACTTCTTACATTTTCCCTGTGTTTCTGATTCTGAGGCTGAGGTTGCTGTAGGTAGCTTTTTCTTCCTGAGAATGAATTTTTTAAGAATAGGTGTTCACTTTGTTATAAACAAAGCATTTTTTCTGCAAGTATTCTTTTGCCCCTTCTCCACCAGTGTGGTTTTCAGTTTCTATCAAGTGCTGTCTATTTTCAAAGCTAGGGCTAAAAATATTCTAGAATTAATCTTTCCTCGGGATTATACTGAAATGCTAGTCTTGGATTTAGCAGGTGCCTTTGCTGCCAGCAGAAGTTTCAGCACTCAGTTCTGTCATTTCACAAGGTATACTGTCTTCCTCCTAACACACACAACTTTTAAAAATACTAAGCTTGAAGGGGCTTCTTTTCGGTCATAAATGGTAAGCAATTGCTTAAGCTTAATGCTGGTTGTTTATGAGAAGCTTCTGTAGCTGAGAAACAAAATTCTCTTTGTTTTGAAGACAAATTTTGGCACACTTCTTTCACAAGTGGTTCAAACACTATTTTATTCACACCTGATTATGGTTAGAAAGAAGGTGCAATGATTATGCATGACTGCACATTCTTTTAGAGAATGGATGACTGACAGTGGTCCAGATGTTTGCACGTATCGCATGACTTTCTGTTTTGTGATTAGAAAATTTTGAAGAAAAAGCTCAAAAACTGTGGGTTAGGTATTAGCTACAGAAGTTCCACATGAGATTTAGGTAGTATAGGTAGTGTTGTAATGTAGCTAGATCTAACAGATAAATATTTAATCACAGTAGTGTAATGATGCCAGTAGCACTGTAGCAGAAACAGGGTGGATCACTGAAAATAGCAGTGATGGTGTGAAGGGTTGATAGCTCGTTGTGATTGCTCAGGCTTTTCCACGCAGATGTCATGCCAGTCCTCTAGAACAACATTGAAAATAAATACACGAATTCATGTACAGAGGTATAAGTAATATTCCTGTTTCTTTGCAATACTACACAAGTGAATTCCAGGGAACCATGGATGCAGCATCATTTAGCTTACAGATTTTGGGTACCACCTTGCCCATCTTCAAGCAACTTGAGAAAAGCTGCTGTAAATCTGTTTCAAATTGCTACATGTGCATCTTGCTAAACCTCTTTTGGTGAAACATCCACTAAATGTTTGCATGTTCCTGTGATTTAATATTGATTGATACAGTAGTTTAGCTCTTGCAGATAGCACATCTGGCCCTGTTTTGTGTTTCAGACGCATGAAATATTAAAATGTGTAATTTATCTTTACTAAATAGATAGTTATCACTGTAATTTAACGTAGTAAAAGGTAGTTTCACAAAGGATGTGGGAAAGAGATCTTTGCCTGTAAAATGTCTGAATATTCAGTCAAAATTCTCATACAATTTACTTGAGAAAAAAGGAGATCGTTTCTTAGCTGACAGTGTGTGGTCCAGTTTGGTAAGGCACATTCTGATCTTCAGGATAAACTTTAAACACTTTTAAATGCAATAAAGGCTTACTTTGTGTAAAGGCAGTGATAATAGCTTTTGCGGAGCTGGAATGTGGAACAATTGTGATGCAATACTATATGAATGAATTGATTGGAATGACAGTGATAAGCTGTTTATTATGTGACATTTAATGTGTTTAAGTATGTAAGCCTGCATTTTTTATTTTGAATGGGTATAGGAGAAAAGAAAGTCTAGGAGGGATTGAGGCAAATTCTAGTTCATGTTTCCTTTATATAAAAAAAATGAAGGCAGTTCTTCATTTGCATATATTTCCAGTATACATTTCCATAATTGAAAACTATATGGTGAAAAAAAATTGGAATAATAATCCAGATTTCTTGTTGAACTTCTTAAAGTGGCATTTATGATGCTAACATTAGTCATGTAGTTTTACTTTAGCAGATATGTTATGTTCTAGGTTACCATCTTGTCTTCAGACTTGGTGAAAACAAACACGCTTCAATCAAGAAGTAAATTGTGGATTTCTGTATTAGCCTTCAACAGTGTGTTAATGTATCTCGGGGTAACTGGTAGTGATGAAAAACACAGTTGTGCTTTATTTTTCCCAGCTTGTTCCCAGGTATCTTTGAAGAGATTCTCCCTGTGTGTTGGTTGAGAAGTAAACAATCTAAAATATTTAAACCTTTTGTTACGTAGATTGGGCCATGTATTTTATTGACAGATCACAGATAATATTGCGGAGTGTACTTTTTCATTTTTTATTAAAATTTTCATTCAGAATGCATTGAGTAGTATATGAAGTGTAGTAGGTGTAGAGTTGGAACATCTTGGGTATTCCTCTAAGGTGAAAACTGTTCTGAGTTTATCATAGGAGCTCCACATACACGTTGCAGTACTTTGCTTGATACCAAAGAGAGAAAGTCTGTCTTTAGTTGGTATTGAATCTTGAAGGCCGAATTATAACTTTTACGATAGACGGAGTCATTGTCCTGCAAGGACTTTATTTTACAGTATCTGCTTTTGAGTTTTTCTGCCGCTTAAGATTCAGGCAGGTGTATGTTGGCATTAGGGGAGTACCATAAAGATTGTTTGATCTTTCTAACAATGGTGTTGCACATTGTTTAAAAATTTCTCCAAAATTTTAAGTTGTGAATACTGTGTGATAAAGTTGGTGAAAGTTTATTTGTGTAAAAAATTGGGTATTGGTCACAACTGAATTAATTAGTCTTTTTATTAATAACCTCTTAAATTGTAATTTTTTTAAAATTTTGTCTTCCACTTGTGGACCATATGTGTGTACAATCTTTGTGCATAGTAGTAGTACCAAAGTATAATGTGGTGATTGGTGCTAATAATGTTGTACCTTTCAGGATGTTCTCTGCAATATGACAGGATTCAGTCTAGTCCTTTTCTGCACTTCGTACTTGAGGATTTTAGTTTGTTTTCATCCCTCTTTCCTCTGTGATAGAATTATTTTCTCTGCTTGGGCTCTTCCATCTAGTAAAGAGGAATTAAACTGCCTAGAGTTGCAGGTGTTCCTCTCTTAGTGAGCCACTCGCACTTCTGGAGCACTGCAGGAAACGTGAGACAAGGATGCAAAGTCTTGGGGTGAGAAGTGGAACAGGGGATTTTTAAATTTTTTTTTGCATAAAAGTATGAAGGCTTGTGTCCCATTGAAGTCAGACAAGAGGATGGTGGTTGCAGTTCCATTCTGAGCTATAATTTTCAGATGGAGATGCTTTAGTTTTATGCACCAGTCTGGGAGTGTTTATAAAAGGGAGGAGAGCTTGTGGATTTCTTGTCCAAGATATAGCTTAATAATTTAAATTATTGTGATAACAAAACTGTTCAGAAGTGTTTTGATGGTTTCAGTGACACTGTGTTTCATTATTGCTTCAATTTTCTCTGCACAGGAGTGAAAATAGTGTTGACTCTCAAATGTACTTTTTCTCTACTAAACTGTTGAAATTTTGCATCTCACATAAAACTTACGCAGATAATCAATGGGTATGATTTTGACAAACCAAATGAAAATGTGAAGTAACTATGTTACATACTCACTAGGAAGGGAGGAGGGGGAAGGGAATTATCTGGGATATATGAAGTGATTTGTCTAGTTTAATTTATGAGTTTCTTAGTACTGTTTGAAATACTAGTGTACCAGTAAAACATTCTCAGCTGTTTTCTATGTTACAGTGCTTAAGATGAACAGATTATAATGAATATTTTATTTAAGCATTATCATAATGTGCATTGCTTCAGGAAACTAATATTAGATTATTTGAAGTGTACAGTTGTTGGAATAACTAAGCTAAGTTCCTTAGCTGAGTTACTGCTATGGATCTTAACTGTAATAGTGGGGCAGAAAAAAAAGCTGTCTTAAAAATTTACTAGGTTAATAGTTTGATCTTTTTAGTAAAATAGGATGAAATTTTTTTTTCCTTCAAGAATGGAGGCTAGACTTCCGGACCCAAGTGATCCTTGATGATGATTTCACTTAAAACACAATGATTGTGATAAAATACTTCAGGATAAAGAAAGGTTAGGAAAATAAAATATCTGTATTTTATGTCAACAGCCACTCACCTACTTAGCCCTCTAATATACCGGCCTTTTTATAATCTTACAAATTCCCCTTTTTCAAGGAGGGAGTGTTTGGGGTTTTTTGGGTTTGCTTGTTTTTTTTTAATACAGTGTGAATATATATATACAGGATATATTGCATGCATGGCCAGAATGATTATCTCTAGTTGTTTAAAAAGTTGGACTGATTTCCCGAGATAGTGTACTAATCAGCTAATATGCCTACTGAAAGAACCTCAAGAACCCCTTTTCTTTTTCTTTACATACATCAGATAAGCACGTAAGAGGATACCTAGGTAAGGCATCCAAAGCATGGGAAGTGGGAGACTTCACTTGAAGAACTGTATTTTAGAGTGTCAGGTTAGTAACTTTTTAAATAAACTCCTGCTGTATTCAGAGTGATTTACAATGTTTCTTGGGAGATGTTTATTGTAAAAGGAATGCCTCCCTTGTTAGAAACAGAATTACACAGCAAGCTTTGGTGTTTAAGTAACAATAGTGTTACAGTGTTTAGGCCCCATTCTTTCCAGTATCCTTTTCTGAAATGAAAACAGCTAAATAATGTTTGGAATAATTTATGAAACTTGACCATAAGACCTTTGCATTGTAATAAGGGTTTAATTTTTCACTTGCATTTGTATAAGAAGCAAAGGCATCTTTGCAGAGAAAGAACTAGAAAGCTATTATAGTTTAGAACTATAAGAACCAAGGCCTATTTTCTCATGCATTCTCAAATGACAGAAGTGACCCTCCCGTGCTTAAAAAGTGCCTTGCTCTTTTGCTTTCATATCTCTCCACTGCAAGAGGGTAAGAAAAGTTAGCCAGAAAGTTACTACCTACCTTCTGTCTTTTATGGAAGTATTTAATGTACTGTGGGGCTGTACGTTCAGGCTTAGGATTTGTCAGAATTCTTGTAGTGTCAATATTTGGTCAATTTCTATATTGACGTAGCTTTTTCAGAAATCAATAGTTAAAACATATCTTCACCGTGTGGAGACATTTATAATTGATGCATAGTTCTGACACACTTAAGAAGTTCTGTATATTTTCCTTCCACCAGAGTTTTCTAAATAGCATTTGATTAAATAGATTTTAACTTGGCTCCTTCACCTGTTTCTTTGGCTGCCCAGTGGCATGCGTAAATGCTTGCAGGTACTCCAATTTAATTTTTTACTAACATCCCCATTTTCTTCTCTGGACAGAGTGGATATAAGCAGTTACTCCTGACATTTGATACTGAGTAAATTTCCTAGGATATGTGAATTGAAAAAGCTGTGAAGAGCTTGCCTCTGAACCTGATTTTCAGAAGTAAAAGCTGGTATATAAGTCCTACATGGGCATTTAAATTGGTGTAAATTGTGTTGTTTTATTTCAGTTGTTTAGCAAGCATTTTTAGCTAAATTAAAAATAAAAAAAATTAATAAAATTATCTCATCAGATTGTCAGTTCTGTTGTAGTTGAGGCTGAGAAAGCCTTACAATTTTAAATTGTACCTTTTCTAGGGAATACATGATTCTTAGGAAACTTGTGACTCCCTTTAAATTCACTGTTACCAGAGTTTGGGAGGTAGTTAACATGTGGAAATTTTTGATCCAGAGATCTGGGGGTAGGAAAAAAACCTTGTAGCTGTAGTGAGGCTGAGGCTCAGCTACAGTGGCCTTTAAAATATTCAGAACTGTATTAAATCTGTCACTAAATGTCTTTTTATGTGGGTATGTAAAGTTTCAATTTTTGTGCCTTCAAGATTCATTATGGATTTTCCCTGTATAAGAGATCTTACCTTTTAAAAAACAAACAAAACCCAAACAAACAAAAAACCAAAACCAAACAACAACTCAAAACCTTTATAAAGGTGGCTCCCAGTTCATTGTTTTTTGTGACCCTGAAGGTCCTCCTGAACTCTTCTAGCTTTTTGATGGAGTATTATATTGCTCTTTCCAAAGGTAAAAAAAACCCAAACAACACACAGCAGAAAACCATAAGCCAAAAGAAAGAAGTTCCTGGTATTACTCCTAAAGAGAAGTTAAATTTGTCCTGACAAGACCTTCAGACAAGTTCCTCTATTTTGTTTGTTCTCCCAATTTTGTTTTGGGGAGGGGGACTCAGCAATAGGGTCTTTCTTGCATCAACACTGATCTGACCTAGTAACTCTTCCTGTAACAGAGCAGATTTTTGTGGAACTCTGTAGGTTTGCCAAAGTTGAATTTGAATCCAGCAAGACTGTATAGGTTGAGTTCAGATGGGTTTGTAGAGAACATCTGTCTGGTCAGCGCTGATATAGCTGTACAGAATAACTAACCAGGGCAGGAATTGAGGTGAAATCCTGCATCTCCATAATCCTCTTTAACTATAATGTGATTCTTGAAGGAGAGCTTTATCAAATTGTAGGTGGTCTGTACATTCTGTAAACATGGTAGTAATAGCCTTTCTTCTCTTTTTGCCCCTGTGTGAGGTACTGTGGGAGGAGATGAGTGCAGTTTTACAGTGTGAGCTGAGTTAAGTTTGCTGCTGCTGAAAGAGGGATATCTTCCTCTATTTATGTGGTTCCATGCCCCATGAGATCCACCTCTCCACTGTGCCAGCTTTATCATTCGTGGAATCTATATAAACTAGGTGAACTACAAAAATGTTCACTTGTTGGGAGGATTATTCTGCTGTTTTCCACTGACTTGACTAAACCTGCGATTTAGTTGGCTCTAGCTCACATTAGAAGTCTTCTAGATGGGGAGCAATCAGGTCTGCAGGACAGGACCCTTGCCCTCTCCCCACTTTTGACAACAATGAGCTATTAAGATAGGCCATATCATAAAACTCTTTGTTGTTTTTTTTTAAAGCATGTTTGGCTTTTTTGCATAAGCAGGAAAATAGCCTCCAAACTCTTTCTGCAATGATCCAGAAAACTGTAAGCAAAGAGAAGAAAAAAATGGAAAAGTTTTTTGTTGTTTTCTTTTTAAAGAAAAAAATAAGTTGCAAATTAACAAGCAGTTACTAACATACAGGAAAATAATGCTTAGTTGTTTCTATGCTTTAGACATAGACATTCCCCATAGTTAAAACCAAGGTCTAACTTTATGTAATGACATCACCTCACTCAGGATATGAATTGGATACACAGTAAAGTTAAAGTTAGGAAGGCAACTGTAAGTCTGGGATTTTAATTTTTTTAAATAGTTTAACTCTTTGAAGCATATTAGCTTAAATGATGGTTAGATGCTCCTAAAATGTGCATGTATTTTGTTGGGTCCTTCAGGACTTGGATATTAGCAGTACTCTGAACCTCAAGCATACTTCTTGTTTGTAAGTGCTTATAATTTTTATAGAAACCAAATGGAAGAGTGTTACTTCTGTTTCTCATGTCATTATATGCAAAGTTTTTCTGAGCTACCTTTTTTCAAACTTTGTTTTGCTCTGAACCTAAATTTAAAATGTACTTCATTGATCCACAGCTTGTTTCCTTTAAAATATTTTCACTTTTCTGTTTTCAGTTTTTTGTTTGTTGGGGTTTTTTTAAGGAAAAGTTCTGTTAGTATACCTAGATCAAGTTCAGATTGAAAAGTACTAACTTCTGCTTACAGAAAACACTGCTTTATTTTCTACAGCCCCCAACCTAGAGATAATCTCTTCCTTAGTGTGTTCCTGCAAGCTTCTTAATTCCAGACCTTTAGCACTGCAGAGATGAAAGCAACAAAAGAGGCTTTCAAAACTGAAGTTCAGACAGAACAGTTTTACTCAGTTACAGCTACTAGATCACAAATATTTTTTTTTACCTTTTCCTCAGTGAAAAAAAATGGTTGCCTGTTGGATGCGTTTGTCGGATGTTCAGCCCTTAAAGTTCAGTTATCTTTAAAAGCATAAAGTAAACAGAGTGCTTAAAATATCAGGAGCTCTTTTCTAATCTTAGATCTTAAGTGTATCAATTTTTTTATCAGCTGCAGGCACTTCAATTGGAAAGTATTCTGTACTTCATAGCTGTCAATGAGACACCAGATACTTTCTCAACTCTTGCAGGTCTATCTTCTTTCTCAGATTCTTAGTTTCTTAGTTGTTTGAAGTTTTCACATCAGAATTGTCTGTTTGCTGTGCTGGTTAGGGATGTCTTCAAATGGATTGCTGTTTGTAGAGTTGGTTTGCTTGTGTTTTGTGTAGGAAATTTTCAGAACAGGGACTGGGAATCAGATTTCTTTATTTTGCTTACTATGAATCATCTTGGATGCTTCTTTTCCCTTCTTAGTGATCTGGTGAATTTTAAGTGTTTCAATGAAACATCAGCTGAGAGTGTTGAGAATACCTTTGTTTCCTGTATCTTCTAGTTTGCTGAGTGCTTTTTCAAGCATTGTGTGTAGGGAAAGGACTTGAGTATGTGCCTTTCAATTTCAGAGTGAATATTCCAAGCATTGATTAGTGAGTAGCATGGGCATGGACCAGCAGGTTGGATCTGAGAGTGTATGCTTGTTAGTAGCCAGGCAAAATACAGTATGAGAACTGTTGATTTGAGTATTCTCCTTCCTTGTGAAATATCAGGTTATTTGTAGCTGTTGAGAGCACTTTTCAATATACTAGGATAATTTAACTTTTAGAATTAAACAGCAAACTCAGAAGTGTAGAATTTTCAAGTATTGTCAGGGATGCAATTTAGCAGAAAGATGAAATCACTTCATGAAGCTTTTGTTATTCCTTGAATATTTGTTGTTCTTCAGAACAGGACTTAGCTTACTGTATTGCTCATGTATTTTTAAAAATGCAAAGAGTTCCAGAAAATTAAGAGCTGAAAATTCTCTTCCTGAAACTGAGCCTATGCCCAACTTTTCAACTTTTTTGTACACTTGCAAAGTTGAGGAAAAGTATGAAAATAATACCTTCCTGAAATGTGGTTTCAGATACGTAGCTTGAACATTCAGAAATTAGTGGTGACTTCTGAGAGTACTGATATATGGTAAACATGCCTATTTTGTTGAAAGTTGTTTTAAAATACTTTTTCCAATAGGTGCTAAAATTGATCTATGAAGTCACTGCATTTAATAATAAAGCCTTACTGTGGTTTATACCTTTTTCTTTCTAATGGGTTTCTAATTCTTTTGTCACTGTTAAAAAAAAAAAAAAAAAAAAAAAAGAGAGGAAACTTGGAATATTTACTATTTGAACAAAACTGTAAGAATTATTCAGAACTTTCCTATTTTTCTATTACTTTCAGTTGATAGCTTGAGACTTTGCTGCCATCTCTAGTTTCATGATGAAATTTATCCTCAGCTACTATTTTGTCCTACATTTTCATCTGTACTCTTAAAAAGCCAAATTTTTGCTGCATTTCCTGACTGACTGCTGTTCAAAGAGTTTTTCTAAAGCCTGTATCAGTGAAGAAGAGAGCTGTGTCCTGTGCTTATTTCATTTAGAAAGTATTAGAGACTTTCTATAAGAGAAATATCTTGTATTCTTTCTTGCCTCATAAGCAAACTTTTAGCACTTTTTGCTCTTATTTTGACTGTTAAAAACTTGCAAGTCACACTTGTTACAATATCTTAGTTTATTTTCTGTAATTTAGAGAAATTTCAGAAAGATTTTGGTTTGGTTTTTGAGATCACTATACTGTTGTATACTACTTTTATGCATATTTGTTTATTTTGTAAGAAGTAGCTTTATTCATCTTCCTCCTTCATATACCTTTCCTTTCAGAGTATCTTGAATAAAAGATTATACTGGTTTTGACTCTGTCTCCTTTGTTTGTTTGGGACATTTTTAATTTTTGCTGGTCTCTTCAGCACCAACATTTTACTTCCAATTTGAGTTTCAATATACATTACATGTTTTTTTAAGGGTTTCTCTGCCAGTTTTCATTCTTTCAGCATTTATTTTATAATATAAAGCTCCTCAGTAGCTCTGCCAAAGGCTTTTTTCCTCACTTTGCCTTACAGTTCTTTTTCATCTCAATACTTTTATCTGTTGTTTCACACTGTATGTGCTGGTAAACACTGAGATCTTGTCTAGTTTTCTTCAGACCCACTGGCCTCCCAGCAGACTGTAGGATGTCTGTCCATCAGAATTTTACTCCCATGGAAACTGGATTGCTGCAGAATCAAATAAGAATTTCCGTTTCTGAAATCAAAACTAGCAAAAAGTTTAACTAGTCCTTATACTTCCAAGAACCAGAACCTTTGAAAAAGTGTCATTATCATAGTTGGATGTTTGTATCTGCCAACTGCAGATCATAGTGTTGCAACCTGGATTGTTTCCCTAAGAGGCAGGTGTACAGAGTAACCTGTTTTGTTACTCTATCCTGAAAGTCCTGATAACAGTTTAGGTACTTAATATGTGATGCTTTTTGCTCCGCCGTGCTGCCCCTCCCCCCCACCTCCCCCATATTTCTAAAAGCTGCAGGGGAAAGAGCTTGTTTTGTGGCTTCACTGCTTCTGCCTAGAATACAAGGAAGAGAGGTGCTTCTCTGCACTTTGTGTCCCTGTGAGCATGTGTGGAAGATGGACGTTTACCTCATCTTTTCTCACTGGAGGGAGTGGGAGGAGTTGGGGGAGGGGGGGTTGGTGGAGGAGGAAGGATGGGCCAGAAATAAGATCTTGGCCTTCTTGTTTGAGCAACCATCCTTTCCGACCCAGTCGGTAGGAAAAGAAGTTTTCAGCACGCAAGCATATTTTATATCTGTTAAGTACAAACCTGCTCCAATCTTTCCTGTAAACTTTAACTACCAGAAAATATTTTTTATATTTTCACATTCGTAGCTTTGGAGGGGGTGGGAGGTGGTTCTCCAAGAATGATTTAAAAAATGCTTCTTTTTTTCTCCCTGCTACTTTTGTTGAGCTGCTGCTGCTTTACAGGATAATTATTGAAATCTCAGCAAGTGGAAACTTGAGCCTGTTACTCAAGGTCCTGTTACTTCCATAAATATAGGCCTCCAAGGAAAAGGAGAAAGTCGTATCTCCTAAGTCTTAAACTGTGCCATGTCTTCTGCAGGACCATATGTGTTCTGGTGAAAAGGTTACACCAGTAAGCTTGTTTGAATGGGTGTGATCCTGCCCCATTAGTAAATGACAGATTATTTCAACACTATGCTTTTTGTTTGTTTCTTAGGAGTTTTTTGTTTTGGGTTTAACCTTTATCCATGTATAAATGGGCTGGTGGTAAAATTCTTATTCTTTTCCCCATTCTCCATTCACTTCTAGTAGATACAATCACAGTCTTCCATTTTATCAGCTTAAATCCTATTTAGAAATTTTTTTAGAAATCCTCAGAAAGTATGTTGTTCTTTAATTACAAGCAAAAATCTTTTGATCAGCACTATTTGGAGTGGCTGAAATGGCACAGAGGTATGCTAAGTTCAAATTCACATTTGACCAAGTGCTAATTAAATGTTTTCCTTGATTGGAGTTAAGTTCCTGCAAAACATAAACAAAAACTCAGCATTCTTTTCTGCTTTAACAGATATGAGCTGAGTTGTTATGGTCAGTATTTTGCTCAGGAGAAATTTTTTTTTTATTAAACAATACTTAATGCATACAGGAGGAATGAGAAAGTGGACATTTTTTATCTAATATCAAAGTACTATTGTTTTTTAGTGTTCATAGTAAAATTTATATAATAAAATTCTAAAAATATCTGTCAAGCATTGTTCCTTCAGATGTATTTCCATCTTGTAATTTTGGTTCATATTCTTACTGTTATGGGGCCTAAACTAGACTGAAAAAACAAAATCAAGTTTCTCTCAAAGTTTCCAATGGAGTCATTCTTTTCAGGGATTTTTGCCAGTTTTCCAGCTACAGAGCAATCACTTCTAAAACCTTCATCTTTACCTGGATAGGAAACTCGGAGCACAGGAAAGCAAATTGCTGTGCGAACAACCCTGTTTCTTTATGAAAACATTTAAGCCAAGAAACCTGTTTCTTTGTTTTTAAAAGAAAAGCACAGATTTTTTATTTTTTTTTTCTTTTTATATCTCAAGCAAGTATTTTCTGCCTCTCAGTGGGACTGCGTGTAGTTGGTGCATGCTGGAAAAAGTTAGTAAGGGAATAGGCTTTTGGTGTTGGCTTCCTTTCAGTGAGGCTGCCTTAGTGATGCTCAGGATGTGTGAAATTTGGAATTTATAGTTTGTCGTGGAAGTGTCATATAGTACATGGATTTATCTATTCCTTGAGTATCCCATGCATAGAAATTATTTTCTTGAGAATCAGCACCTTCCTTGAATGTTCAAAAAAAAACCCAACAAACCAGGAAGAGGAGAATCAGGAGATGATTAGAAGTTTTGAATACACATTTTAGTTTGGCATTGTCTTCCTTCATCTTGTATTTGAGGCCACTTAAAAAAGTAATAGTTTTAATGCTTTGTTTGGGGCAGATTCTTGCAGAAATGACAAGATGGTAAACGTGGAGTTTTTTAGCCTTATGAAGTCCTGTATCCTTAAGGTAGGAAATGAGCAGTCATTTGGAAACAGATAATAAATTCTGAAAATGTACCTCAACCATTAAAAAAAATGCTGCTATTCAAGTCATACAGTTGAACTATGACATTCATGAATGATATAAAATGATTTCTAGGTGTCTTGATGTACTCTTTTAATGTATTAGATATTTTGGCTTTGGATATATTAGGATCTGGTTTTAGTGATAGCAGTTGGTGTTGAGTAAGATTTCCATAACAAATTGGGGGTCCACCTTCTTTGCATTCAGAGGGACAATACCCTGTGTATAGAGGAAGCACATTTTTTTCTGTGTTCTGAGACTGCACCCAGACAGGAGAAAAAAGCAGAATTTGAATCTCAAGAGGTGTGCGGAGGGTTGCTTTGGTTCTTTCAGTTGCACTTTAACCTAAAATAAGGAGAGGAGCTTTGACTGAATTTGTAGTATGCTTGCATTGAGAATTGGAAATGGGATCTCTGTTAGTAGGGGATAGTTAAAGTCACAATTCTAGACCTGTTCAGCTGCTTCTCAGTTGACTGTGGAGAGAAAAAGCAGGTCATAACAGTGACCATTGTTCTGCCTAGTTCCTACTAACTTATTGCTGGGTCTTCAGGTAGAATGAAATGAGACTTGTGTTTTGCAAGATAGGATAGATTTGAAGCAAATGCTTGGAAAAACTGATTAAAGAAAACTTTACTTAGTTGCCACAAGTCCTTACTTTAATTAGAATCATAGAATGCCAGATTGTAAGGGACCTCAAGGGTCATCTGGTCCAACCTTTTAAGGTAGGAACAGAGTTTAGATGAGAAGGCCCAAAACCGTGTCAAGCTGAGCATTATGTGTCCAGTGCTGGGGAATCTACCACTTCCCTGGGGAGGTTATTCCGATGTCTGGCTGTCCTCATACTGAAAAATCTTCTTGTGTTTAAGTGAGATCTACCCAGGAGAAACTTACAGCCATTAACCCCTGTCTTTTCCATGTGACTCCTTATGGAAAGGAGTCTTTGTCTTGGTAGCCACCATTTAAGTACTGGAACATGGCACTAAGGTCTCCTTTAAGCCTTCTTTTCTTCAGGCTGAACAAACCCGGTTCTCTTGGCTTTTCTTCATACAGCAGGCTTCCCAGTCCTGGTAATTAGTACATTAACTGCTGATAATATGGCCTAAGCTTACTCAAGAGATTTTTATAATAAGCTGATAATTGTCTATGGGGGAAAAAAAGTTTTGTTCGTTTGTTTACTTTTAAAGCATCCGCATGGCATAAAAAAAAAAAAAAAAAAAAAAAAAAAAAAAAAAAAAAAAAAAAAAGAGGAGTTGTGTGCAAACTGCCTAGCAGTAAATCCTTTCAGCATTCAACCTTACTCCAGCTGTGAAGACTGATGCAGTACAGCCTTGGAGCTTTTTTCTATTTGTTGTAGCTGTACTGAAGTTGTATCTCTGCAGAAGGCTATGTCAGATTTATCATCTGTGACCATGTCTACAGAAGGCTTTCACCACCAGTCAGTATGCATGCTTCAGTTCTCTTTTGCCAACTACTCATTGACAAGACAGAGCCTTGTCTGCACCCAAACTTGAGGCAGTAGATGCACTTACTGTAGTATCCACAAATCTTTTTTTATTCAAAATATTCAAAATATAACTAGATGCTAAGTTTTGTGGAAATTTGTTTTAATTCAATTTGTGGGACTTCTCCCATGCTGACTTGTCTGAAGGTCTCAACAAAGGCTGAAGACTCAGATACCTTACATAAGAAAAAGTAATCTCTATTCAGAGAAAGTTGCCTCCTGAAATACTTTTCTACTGTTCTATCCAGTCAAAATATGTATTTTTCGCTTTTTTCTGGTATCCATCACTCATACTGAGCTGCTGAGTTTTATCTTAATTCATATTTTGTTGTTGCTGCTTTTAAGTTGAATGAAACAATTGCATTTTTTCCAAATATCCCCAGTGCAGACGTTTTTGAAACATATTCACATCTCTTACAGATTATAAGGTATAAAAGCAAACAAAATGTTTGAGCTTTTGTACTGTGACAAACTAAAGGGGTTGTTATTGTGGTTTAATAGCATTGAGTTTATCATTGAGCTTTTTGTGCTGATAAGAGCAAATGAGGGATGAAGTTCCACACATACACTTACGTACACCACCCCCCTCTCCAATTTGCTTTAGCAATATCAAGTGTTTTCTGAAATTATTAGTCAGTTCCAGTCACTGCTTGAGTAGAATTGTCCAGTTTAACTGTGTGTTAAGCAGAATTGATTCAGGACTACATTTAGATGAAGGATTTTGCCCAAATTCTGCTTCTGGAACCCTAGTAAAGCCCCAGTTGTAGTCTGTGGTTCGTAATAATAACAACAACAGTATTATTTTTATTATTTTTTTTTACTTATTTATTTATTTGAAGTTTCTTATGTACTTTAATTTCACGTGGTATTTCAAATAATTGATACATTTTGGAGCAATAAATTGTCAGTGTGCTTGAGCAAAGTCTACTGACTCATGCTCAAATTTGATGCAGAACTCATCAAGCACAGTTACTTTTGATCAAAACGGGGGGGAAGGGGACAGGGAGGGAGAGCAGGAAGCAACTTCCTTTTGTTCAGTGCATGGTTAATGCACCAGCCCTTAGCTGTTGGAGGCTTCAGTTTGGCTGGGTGTCCCAAGTAGTGTGTTAGAAATCAGACTTGGATTTGGAGCTCTACAGTCCTGATGTTCTGGCTCGGTTACTCTATATCCAATAATACTATTACAGGGCTACAATTTAGATTGTGTTCTTGTATATGTAGGGAACTGCACTGTACGGGTTGGAGCTTCTACTGCTTTTTATGCATCCTGTTAGGTGCTGCTGTTATGAAGAGTAGTTAAGTCTTTAGAGCAGGGCAAGTGTTTGAGCAGCCTAGGATTTCAATATATTCATAAAAGTATGATCTGTTCGTCTGGCTGTTTGTGTGTAGTTCAGCTCATGATCGCTGTGTTTTGGTTAGGTTTGGGTTTTTTTCATTGGAGAGTCAGATTGGTTCAAACAGTTTTTCAGGTGGGCTGTCTTATATGCAATAATGTAAAACACTTTCTAAGTCATATAAAAAGACAAGGTATTTAATAATTAAAGCAGTAAAGTTAAAAATGGAAGAATTTCATATTAAAGACAGCTTTAACAACTTAAGAAGAAACCTTAGGAAAAGGAGGATATAGAATATATGTCAATATTTCAATGACAGGAACTTTAAAAGTTCTTAAAATTCTGTGGAACTAATTGTAGTTGCATTCTGGATTCAACATGCAAAATTTCTATATGGAGAACATACAAAGAAATGAAGACTAGAAAAGAACACAAAAATATGTTCTAGAGAGTTCAAGGTAATTTAAAATGTAAAACCCCTCAAATTTTCTTGTTAAGAATTACAGTATTATAACATTGTATGGAAAAACTATAAAAAAGCAGCAATTGGTAAATATAAGGCTACTGTATCAGAAAAATAAGAAATCTAAGGGTTATCATAGCAACTTTTAAATATATGAGTGTTTCATTATTTTTGTAGTTTTGGGAAGTGAAGGACTTAAAATTTTGAGACTCCTGTATCAGGTTGTGAAAACCTGTATTTGGTTTAAAAACTAAATCCTAGTTTAAAATAAATGCGTGACTTATTTGGGTCCTGCTTTTTTTTCTTCCTCAAGGGGAGGGAGCAGGAATCTTTGAAATCCTCGGCAAGTGGATTTTGGAAGCTTGTTTTTGAAGTGGAACATGCTGCTCAGGAGTGTGTTTACAGTTGCTGCAGGATAAGAAAGGGGGAAACAGAAGCTGGAATTGGGAGCTGCAGAGGGAGGGATTCCTACTAGGGGTGAGTGTGGGAGGAAGAGAAAGAGAAAAGGATGAGTAGACTGATAGGAAGGAAGGAATAAGAAACTTGTGGTTGAAAAATTAAATCAATAACCAACCAGAGAAGGAGGATTTGTGATTGCTAGTCTACAAGGATAGAGAAAATGGCTTGAAGGAGGGAAAAAGAGGAGCAAGTAGAAACTGATTTCCAGTTTAATAACAATGTTTGTAAAGGTGAGAGGTAAAACATCCCAGCTGAGCTGAAGGTTGTGGAAAAGAAGCAGCTGGTGCCTGAGAATGTCTGGGGAAAGAGGAATGCAAGTGAGATGAAAGACAAGATTAGGATTAGTGAGGTGATAATCGGATATGAGAGAGACCATTTTAGCAAAGCGGAGTAGGCAGAAGGGTATAGAGATTCATTCGTGAGTAGGGATGGAATGTTTGTTGAGGTTATTGCCATCAATTCTTCCTCTAATATTTGGTGGCTTTTAAGCAGAATGGTTTTTAATTGCAGTGAGTATTTCTTTATTTGGTGCCTTGTAGCCACATTAGCAAACAGAGCAGAGATTATTAGTATGTTGAAGTAAACTATGAACAAAAATGTTGACTTCAGAAGCTCTACTGAGCTGAATCACAGGGGACAGTTGTGTGTGCTAAGAGTTGACTTTTGTCAGCCAAGTTATATTTTCCCTGTTTCTTAATCCTGTTTTTTAACTGATTAAATTATTCCTTCTGTATCTTGATTCTTGTTCTTCCTTCCCTGGTGTCCCCAGTGCTTATGGCACAGCTGCTTTCTTTTTAAGTAAACTGAGTTAATGTTTCAAGTATTATGTCTTGCTCACATAGCTCATTTAGACTAAATCAGATTAGGAAACAGTTGTACAAACAGCCAAGGTGAGGGATGAAAGCATAGTTCAACTCTGACAGAGGAAACAACAGTTGGTTGTAGCTGAGTTTGACAGTTGTATGCCAGTTTAGATTCTCTGATCTTGCCTGTATGCATATTACTGCAGATATCTTATGAATACATATAAACTCAAAATTTAGTAGAAGTTGTTTCATTTTTTTAAATACAAACTCCATCACAGTATGCTAAGGTTATGCAGATACATACTAGGACTTGGGTTACCTTTCTTCTGAAATAATTAAGTTTCACTTCTTGAGATTCTTTGTATTTTGTTCTTCATTAACTTTTCCACATGATGCATGCAAGTCATTGGTTTAAGGTAATAAAAAAAAAAAAGAATCCTGTTAGTATTGCAAAATTAAAATTAGACAGGACTAATTAGCAAGTGTGACTCTTAAAATTAGCAAGTATTTCCACCTTTCCTATGATGTGCAGTGTGAATACCATAACCAAGAGTGTTTTTTTAAACCTACCATCTATACTTAAATGAAGTGCATAGAAGTCAGCATATGGTTGTTAAACCGGCAGTGGTTTCCTATCCTTGCAGTCTCCTTGAGTAAGGGAAGAATTGGTGCAAGGTTACCAACAGATAGAATTCAGCTTGCAGCACTGCTGTTGTTGATGGCATGTTACAAAGAAGGAGCACTTGATTAAACATTCTTGGAAGGATGTTGCCTTATAAAAATACCAATTTTACAAATACAAACCTGGAAATTACCTTCTATTTAAGTGCTACTTTTCTGTAAAATAACCTTCTGTACAGTGATAATTAAAAAATTAGCTATTGCTTGTGTAGTATTGTTGTATACTGGCCTAACAGAAAGAAAGCATTGTGATTTTTACATATCCTTCTTAAAAATATGCAAGATACTGTGATGCCACTCAGCTTTCCATGTCTCTGTAGAATTGTGTGATGGTCTTATCTGTCACTGAAAAAGAAGATTCCAGTGTATGGCTGTCTGAGGATAGTTTTTGTGTCAATCAGACAGCTGTTTATATTCAGTCAGCAATAAGAAATTGTGCTCTGTCCCTCCTCCCCACAGATGTTTTTCTGTCTTTTATGCTGCTGGAAAGAAGCAGGTGGTTGTTAGTTCTGCCTCAGACTAATGATACTGGAGATGCTTAATGTGTTATGTAGTATGAATGCAATACAAACTCTTATTGCTGCTGGCCTGTTTGAATGTGTGGAGATTTGTATGTGAGAAAATGAAGAATATCCCTTTAAGCCTTTGTTGCTGTGACAGTTCTCTTTCCCATGTGGCGACCCATCAGTCTGGAGGCAGCAGGATGGATAAATAAGATCTGTGTTGCGTTGTTCGTTTTGCAAACAAACAAAAAACCCTAAAGACTCAGATAAATGAATGAGGTTTTGGGAATGAATGAGTTATGCTGAGTATGTTCACTATGTGTGTGATGTTAGGCCACTGCAAAGATACAGCAAAATTGATTTCATAGAATCTTTCAGATTAAAAGGCCCTTGAGAGGTCTTCAGTCTGATCTGCTCAAAGTGAATTACTCAAGGCTTTGTATAGTTGGGTCTAAAAAAGGATAGAGAGCCATAATTTTTCCTGGGCAGAGCCTGTTCCAGTGTTGTTATTTTTCTAGGGAAGAATGCTTTTCTTACCTCCGGATGGAGCCTTCACTGTTTCGCTTTGTGACTGTTGAGGCACATTCTTCCACAGTATACCTTAGCAAAGAGCTTGTCTTTCTCTTCTCAATAACCTCTTAGGTGTTGGTAGACTAATGCTGTTATGCTTTTTCTTCTGTAGGCTATACAAGCTGGTTTTCCTCAGCCTGTCTTCTTAGGTCAAATGTTTGAAATTTAATTGAATTCTAGGTTTGTCAGTTTTTTGAAGGACTTACTTGCAGTTGGCACATTGCTGTCTTTTTTTTTTTCCTTATTAAAAAAAAATCATGGTAGATGAGGGGACAACAAGGGATATTGTGTGTCTAGAATTCATGAAGGCCTTTGACATTGTCTTTCATAAGATCCTCACAGAGAATTGGAAGGAGTAGGGGCTGATAGCTGAATGACCAGGCCTAGAGGATGGTGATCAGTGACACAAAGTCTAGTTGGAGGCCAGTAACTGCTGCTGTGCTCTGGGCATCAATCTTGGGTTCAATCCTCTTCAACATTTTCATTGATCACGATCAGCAAAGTTGCAGATGACACCAAACTGGGATGAGTGGTTGATTGACATTGATACAACCAGAAGGTTGTGCTACTATCCAGAGAGTCCATGAGAGACTGATGCAATGGACTGACAGGAACCTCATGAAGTTCAGCAAGGGCAGTGTACAAAGTCCTGCATGTGTGGAGAAACAACACCAAACACCAGTATATGCTGGAGGCTGACCAACTGATAAGCTTTTTAGCATAAAAGGCCCTGGGGGTTCCAGTGGATACCAAGTTGAACATAAGCCATCAATGTGCCCTTGTGGCAAAGATGGACTAAAGGGATCCTGGGCTGCCTTAGCATGGGGAAACAGATATTTTTTTTACTGTGAGGATGACCAAACACTAGAACAGGTTACCCAGAAATGCTGTGGAGCCTCCATCCTTGGAGATTTTTAAATGCTGATGACCCTCAGCAGCTTGCTCTAAGTATCCATGCTTGAGTGGGGGGAGTGAACCAGATGATCTCCAGAGGTCCCTTCCAACCTCAACCAGTCTCCACTTCTATGTAGATGATTTAGAAAAACAGATGGTATATCACACTTTGTTTATAAGCCTTGTGGCAAGCTTCCTCAGCAGTAGGCTGAAGTCTTGAGTTTTTAGTTGGTTACAACCTAGGTTTGCATGTGGCACCTGGTTTTGATGTTCCTTAGAGTAGAATAGGCTCTGAAACTTCATTCAGTATCTTGCAGTTTCTAAAAGTAGTGGGAATGGGATGTTCGGTTCTACAGGCTCAGGTTTACTCTGATCAGAAAGATGTTGAAAATCTGGCTGTAATATATCACAGAATCATAGAATGCCAGGTTGGAAGGGACTTCAAGGATCACCTAGTTCAACCTTTTTAGGTAATACTATAGTTTATATGAGGTGGCTCAGTACCCTGTCAAGCTGAGACTTAAAACTGTCCAATGTGGGGGAATCTACCACTTCGTTTGGGAGACTATTCCAATCTGTGACTGTCCTCATGGTGAAAAATTTTCTTCTTGCATCCAGTCGGAATCTCCTCAGGAGCAAGTTATGCCCATTACCCCTTGTCTCTTCAATATCTTTAAGTTTGTCATGTTAAGTTGGATCTTTTATTTAGTACTTCTCTTCAATATCTTTAAGTTTGTCATGTTAAGTTGGATCTTTTATTTAGTACTGAAAGCTACCAGATAGCATTCCAGACCTCATATCCTCCTAAACTTGGGGAGCACACACAACTTCCAAAACATTTCTTATGATCCTTCGATTTCTAATTGCTGCCTCATTCACTATGTATGTATGACGATACTTTTCTCCCACAGTGTGGTGCTATTGTGTTTAGCTCTGTAAAGTCAGTAACAGAACTAAAATAAATCATTCTTTAAAAGGGTGTAAGACAATATTGCTGCAGCTGAGAAGGATCCTAAGATTTTTCCCCCTTCTATAACATCACATTCCAGTTAGATTTGTTATAATAGTAGCTGTGAGTCTGGACAAAATTTGTATGGCGTTATGTGCTAGTACACCCAGTTATTGTTAAAATTCTAGTGGCTTTGTGGCTTCCTCTCATTTTGCATTGTAAACAGAAGCAAGAAATGGAATGTTTGTCAAAGGTTGTCTTTTACTGCATCAGTCACAGAAACATGAATGAACATGTTTATTTTGTGTAGGTTTTTCATGTGGACTTTTATAGAGAAGGGAGGTAATACCCGTTGGTGAAATACCTAGGTACAAACTACTTCTGTTTTCCACATCTGTCTCTGCTAAATTAATTGGACCATGTTTACTAAACCAGAAGTGAATATCCTTCTGCACAGTAGTGGGAAAAAAATATCTTAACTTCAAACTATTATTTAATTTTGTTTGATCATGAAGTTGATTTCCCCTCCCCTTCAAATGACAGTGTAATGTAAACAGAAATGGTAACTACTGGGATTTTATAGTAGACATGGGTCATCATTAATTGTTTTATTTCCTGTAACAAAATGTGCCCAGCTGCTGGCAGTTCATAAGGTTTGTCAGTTCTGTGTGATCTTTTTTATTTCTTAATTGTGAATCAAGAATTTGTATTTCCTGAGAGGAAGTTGTTTCTTAAGATTTTGATTTACACTAATGTGGCCATGAGTGATTCTAATAGAGCTTTCTTTGCTTGTTTTTGGCATGCTCTTCAAGTATCTTCCTTTTCACCCCATTACGTACACTGAGTTCAGACAGGTTTTCTTGCCTTTTTTTTTTTAAATGTTCACATTCTTCTTCTTCTGAGTTGCATCTTTCTGCCTGCAATAGCACCTGTGCAGCAGTAATATTTTCTCTTTTTTAGCCACATGGGTATATGATTTTAAGCCTCTCTCCTGTTACTGAGACCCAGTGTCAAATACCAAAATTATCTTACTGAACTTCAGTTACAAAATATCCAGTTACTAATTCTTGAATTTGTCTTGCTGATTTAGTATGCATATACAGGCTTTTACTTGAAGATGATGTAACTGATGTCTTGTTTGCCATGATTGTTCAGTTTGTTTGAATTCATTACATCCTTTAATGTAACATACTGTGTAATTATTAAAGGTGTGAAAGGTTTCAAGATCAATTTTGGCAACAGACTTAATAGGGTGTTGCTTAAGCTTTAAAATACTTTGAAGAAACTGAGGCTCATGCAGTTATTTTTAAGTTACTGCATCTTAAATAAATCTTCAAAGAACTGTTAAATAGGCTAATAAGACTTATCTGGCCTTCAGCATGTTTATGCTATAAATAGATCTAAAGCCAGTCCTTGGCATCAGGCCGCTTAACAGGCTTCTGTGTGGCTTTACAGTTAGAGCTGTGTATGTCTGGGAGACACACCTGGTGAGTAAGCTCACTTTTTAAATGGACTTTTTTTTTAAGTGGTGGAAGTAAATAAGAAAATAAGTAAATTTTATAGTAATGGAAAAAGAGGGAGGGGGCTGGATTCATCTAGTGATTTTAGCTCTTCTAGAATCTTCAAGAGTTAACAACATGCCTGTTCTACCTCCACAGTTAGATGTGTAAATTGATCCCCCAGCATCCCAGGAGAACTCTATTTTTCTTTGAGCATGCTACACTTAACACATCACAATTGATATTTATAATTTCTTCAATGATCAAAAAATACAGAAGTAAAAATTTAATATGTAAAAGAGCATAAAGGATCGCTTGCTCCAAACTTGCTATTCAGGAAGAGTAAACATAAAATACCCTTCCTATAGTTTAATTATACTTAAGCACGTGTTCTAGTTTATGGCACAAATAAGGTAAGAAAGAATATCCTCAAAATTTCCTACAAGAGAATGGGAGACCAGTTATCATGTGGACTGGTTCATATACATTACTTAAATTTTTAGAGAAATATTTAGGTAATAGGTCAGATTGAAATAATTTTCTTACTGAAAAATAGAATTTAAGAATCTTTTTCAGGAGAGTATTATGCTATTTCTAGTTTAAATGGTTTTATAGACATGTGATGAATAATGGATCTTTAAAGAATGTATGTTGAGATTAATTTCTGAATCTGCTATATATCTGAGTTTACATACATCTGTAGAAGTGGCTGAAGTGCATCAAAATTGTTGTCTGTTATGCATTATATGTAAAACCAACCCACAATACGTATTTGAGATGATACACTGTACACTGTTACTGTTTTATGCAAGGCAGCATATCTTGTTTTCTGTACAGTACAGTGACAAATGGAGGGGGGAGTTTAATGAGAGACAAAACAGCAGCTTCTGATTAACAGTGCCAAGATTTCTGTTAAAGTGCCAGTAGTACTGAAAAATGTCAGTTACATGCTGTCTGTAAGCAGGTTTTGCTTTTGTACCTAGTGCTGAAATTAGAGGCAGTAGCTGCTTGCTGAGAAGTATTGACCTCTTAGGACATGAGGCATGTTTTGCTTTCTAACCCAATAACACAGAACTTTTAATTTTAAAACAAAATTACTGCAACTAACAGCTGGGAAACTTAATAATATCTCATTATGTTTGTGAGCTGAAAAATAACTATTATGGCAGCAAATAACAATTTGGGTAAAATTGAGGGGTTTATCTGTGTTCATTTTTGCAGAGTGTTATTAATGCATGTGTTTATTTCCTCTGAAGATAATTGGGGGGGGGTTAGGTGATGGCTATAGCCTTAATGCAAGTCATGATACAGAAAATTATGTTATTCTGTAACAAAACGGTTTTAGTAACATAACTGTGGCAAAGCCTTTTAATATTGGTACATAAAGGCAATTAATTTCATGAGCACATCCCCCCTCCCCCCCAACCCTCAAACCTGAACAGTACTGCTTTTGTAAATACAGTGAAAAAAATAAATTAGTTTCACGAATAATTGAAGAATGTCTTGCTTGGGCATTTTATATAGAACTTTTATTTTAGTGTTAGGTAAGTGAGAAATAAAACACAAACGAATTCCTTATGTTTGTCTCTACATTGATATTACCATGCACAGTATTCTAGAGTTGTGTTCAGTAGTATATTGTCTGTATGTATGTAAATAGATTTTATAGGATATATAATAATGAATCTTTGAAAAATGTCAAATGCAAGTTTGTTGGAAGGTTCATCTTAGAACATTATGGAGGAAAAAATTAGTGTTTGTCATTGCTTTTTTGCATTGTCTTGGCAACTCCAGGTACTTAAAACTGACCCATATTAAATATTTTGTGAGTCTTGAACTTTTCTAAGGAACATAGTCCTGTGTTTTGTTTTCTTTATATCTTTCCCTGAACTGATGTATTTTAGCATGTGCATTATATCATCTATGTGATCTGTGTATGAAATACACACAAAAGAGATATTAATGACAGCAGTATCACTATCAGATGCAAAAAAAAAGTATTATAATTGATTTGGCTCTATTATTTTAGAAATGGTGTAACTTATTATGAGTTTATCCTGCATAGAGCAATGCTTTGTAGCATAGTGCTTGAACAGTAATTTTAGTGGTCTCATTTCTTTTGTTCAAGGTTCTCTAAACCAAGGTTGTGGCCTGAGCAGATGCTACTTAGGAATGACCATTTTCAATTAAATGAAAACAATGAAGCAGGTTCTAATTCCACTACCACTGAGCAGAGATTCTATAATATAAAACAACACTGCTGGATTGGTTTTTTGTATTTCAAAAACAATAGCATAAATTAAATACAATGGTGGCTTTCCTGACAACCTTCTTGAATCTGAATTTTCCTTCTTTATAACTTCACCCATCACCACTTTACTTATATTCCTTATGGATCTGTTGATCTTTCTGTTCACAACCAAAGAATAATTTGAGATAGTGCATAAAACTTGGTGCAAATATGTACCTAACAGCTATCAATTGTTGAAGTGCCTGTGGAATCCCTGTATGTTTTCCTGGTAACTTACTTTATTGCATACTGTAAAAATTGCTGTACTGCTACTCTATATTATAATAAACTGGCCTCCATACATCTTTTCCAACAGCTAAAATATATCTTGGAGTACTACTGAAATGCTTTTCTAAAAGCACAATTAGAAATGCTTTTATACTACTTCTGTGTATTAACTGTGACTTAAACATTAGTCTGTTTTTAAAAAAATAAAACCAACAAAAAAACCCCAAGACAAAACACCACAAACATACACAACATGCAGTCCCCCCCCCAAACTAATAGACATTTTAAATAGAGGTGTTAAAGAGACATGTTCCATGTGTACCAAAGTTCTACAGTGGTTCAAGTAATCATATAAAATTAAGTGAATATGGTGACCATAAGGAATATGTGCAGAACTTGGTTCTGTTTATTTAGTTTTAAATGTGTCTCAAATTAAACTACTGTGATCTGCAAGGAGCTTGGTTTTGTTGTGGCTGCCAAGAGTAGCATCTTGTTTTCTGTGTTAGATACACCAGCAACTAATCTAAACTCTTTTGTAAATCTAAACTCTTTTGTAAATCTAAACTCTTTTGTAACAGTTTGTGGCTTTTCTAGCATGTCCTTGTTACTGACAGATGGTTAAGACTGGACCAGAGGAGAGAAGGCTAGCCAGACTAGGGCTAGTTCAGAGCAAAACCTCTGAAAACAGCTTCAGTGTGAACTTCTGGATTCTCAGTACACTTTCATTCTACCAGTCTATTCCTATTGCACTCCACTTCTTGCTAATGTAGACTTGTGCTCTGGTACATCGTTCAAAATGATTTTTTGACAGGAGAGGTATTGCAGAATGTTCATCTTTGGCAGTCCTAGTGAATTTGACAAATGGTTTTATCTCTGAGGTTGTCTTTCTTTTTTGATACATATGGTACCAAAGTTCTGATACAAATTGATTTACTGAAACATTTTAGAGCATCTGATTGCAGTGGTAATAAAGTATGAGGATGTGGGGGTTGTGTAGTGGTTGTATTCCTTTAGGTATCTATTACCATTTAAAGGTAGGGAGCTATTGCTACCCTGATGGGGGTGTGAATGAGCAGGGGTAACCATTTTCGTCCAGTATTACCTTTACTGTAGCTCTGCTTTCCAAAGAGGGAAAGCACATGGGATTCAGTTGGTCAGCTTGGACTGATTTAAACCTCACCACGTTTTGGCCATATCACAAATCAGAAAAACAAAGGTGGAAGTTTCATTATCAATGCTCTATTTATATAGAGCTTGCCCTTTATGTAAAGACAAGCCTGTGCATTATCTTGCATTACCAGAGGGTGGTTTTTTACCGAAGTTCAACTGTTGTGAGGGGTGTGTTTGCTATGGGAGAGGGGGTGGCCTTCAGCATATAGTGGGCTTGTTCGAGGGCAGTGTAGCTGTGCTTCTGGTCCTCAGTGTGGCAATGGGCAGGTTGAAGGCCTGTGATGCCTGTTGAGTTAGTCACTTCTAACTTCTGAAATGTACTACGGGGAAAAGTCAGGCAGTGACTGACAGCTTTTAAGCCAAAGTAAACCAGGATAGACAACTGGTGTGCTGAAGGCCAGATCTGATGTTTAAGACAGATTTGTTTGGCCCTGGAAAACACTGACAAAGGCCAGTCCATCCCAAAGTCAGGGATACTGCTGGTGGGTTATGGATGGGTCTAGGGGTAGTTATTGGCTCAGCTGCAGTGCCTTATACTTTTGGTTTATCAATAACCACCTGGGATGCATTTATCACACCCAATTGGGAATGAAAGTGACCCTCAAGCATTTAGAAATCCATCATCCCTTGCATAAACACCTTGGGGACTATGCTTGTCTGCTTTTATGGTTTTAAGGAAGAACTTTCAAACTGACCCTCTTCTTATCCTGGAATTTTAGACTTCACATTCCTCAGTGCACCCTCCTGTGCTAGCCAGCCAAGACACTGAAAAGAAACTACAAAATTTTATTCTGTTTACCTTGATGTTTATCTTGACAGATGTAAATATGGTAACTTTTACCAGGGAGTTCACTATCTTGAAAAATTGATGCGTATTTCTCCAGGGAAGTTGTTCTTTGTTTCTTTGTATCTGTATGTGACCAAATTGTACCAGGATGAGGAGCTGCGACTGCTCAACCTGAAGAAGGGAAGGCTCAGGAAGGATCTCATTGATGTGTACAAATACCTGAAGGGAGGATGCAAGAAAATGGAGACAGGATCTCTCCAGTGATGCCCAGGGGCAGCACCAGTGGGCATAAATTGAAATACAGGAGGCTCCATCTAAACACCAGGAAACACTTTTTCACTGCGAGGGTGACTGAGCCCAGAGAGGCCATGGAGTCTCCTTCTCTGGAGACATTCCAAACCTGTCTGGACGTGTTCCTCCTGTGTGATTCTCTGTAGGTGACTCTGCCCTGGCAGGAGGTTGAACTAGATGATCTTCAGAGGTCCCTGGTAACTCTGTAACTCTTAACTCCATTTTAATCTACTTTATGTATATAATTGCCAAGTACATTCTCAGCTCTGTGTGTGCAGGTAGCAGGGATGTGAGTAAAATCAATGGTAGGAGGTGGTGTAATATCAAACTGTGCAGCCTGGAAAGGAAGGAGGGGGAATAAACACATGAAACCCTGTGAAACTGCAGGGATTTTATTGGAATAAGTGTGAAGTTCCCACTGAAGAGGAAACATAACCCCAGTTTCAAAAAGGGGAAAAAAGGAAAAGCTGAGGAACCGTAGGCCAGTCAGTCTCACCTCTTAGCCTGGCAAGATCATAGAGCGTATGCTCCTGGAAACTATGCTAAGGGACATGGAAAATAAGCAGGTGGTTGGTGACAGCCAACATGGCTTCCCTAAGGGCAAATTGGGCCTGAAAAATGTGGTGATCTTCTACAACACACCAAAAAAAACCCACAAACACACCTCTTACACACACAAAAAAAGCAAACCCAAAAAATTCCATCTGCAGAGGGCAAAACCAGCCCGTAGGAGGCACCATCCCACACCTCGGAGAGGGCTAAGATCGAGGTCAGGGAAGCCCTGCGTGCACCCCGGGTGCTGTGATGTCATGGAAAACAACACCTCCCAAAATGGTTGGGGTCAAAATTCCGGGGATAGAATTTGCTGGAACCTCATTAATAAGGCTCCCAAGCACTGCAGGTGGCCCCAAATAGCAGTTGGCTTGGGGAGCTGGGGTGGCTGGTCTGAGGGGCTGGGGAGCTGTGGGCTGGCGCTGGTGCTGCCTGGCTCAGGGTGCTGCTCTCAGCAGTCTGTGCAGCTCTGTGGCTCCTGTCATGCTGTCTGCTGCATCGTCTCAGGATTATGGGCGAGCGGGAGCAGTCATGCCTCTGCAGGAGCCCAGAGGCACTGGAGCAGCCTCTGCTCTCAGCAGTCAGTGCTGCTCTGCAGCTCCTGCCGCTGCTGGGCAGGCTCTCAGGTTTGCAGGCTCGCTGTGGCAGGCTGGAGCGGTCTGGCCTCTGCAAAGGCCCAGGAGGGCTGGAGCAGCTGCTGCTCTTGAACGCTGGGGAGCTGTGGACTGGCCCCAGTGCCGCCTGGCTTGGGATGCTGCTGTCTGTGCTCGACGCTGCTCTGTGGCTCCTGCCACGGGTTCTTCTGCGCCGGCTGTTGGGATTTTGGGCCCAACGTCGTGAGCAGGAGCGGTCTCACAACTGCACGGGCCCAGGGACTCTGAAGCAGCTGCCACTCTTGAGCGCTAGGGAGCTGTGCAAGGCCCCTCATGCCTCCTGGATTGCAGTGCTGGGGCTGCTGCGCTCCAAGGGGATGCTGGAGGCTGTGAGGGGAAGCAGGAAGGTCAAGGGCACAGTTCCTGGGGCAGGACAGACCAGAGCGAGGCCCCCAGTCCTACTGGAGCAGAGCAGCTCTGCCATGCTCACCCTGGGCACCCACTGCCCAGCCCAGGGTCACCTGGGGGCTTTGCCTCTTACCAGTGCCCAGGCTAGCACCGCTGTCACACTCCCAGCTAGTTGTTCTGTTCCTCCAGCCGGAGCACAACCCACAAATATCCGGGTCAGCATCTGCCCGGCGACGGTACACAGGCTGGAGGAAGAGAACAAATGGCACAGGGAATGAGCAGCTCTGCAGGGTTGGGGGAAGCATCCCTGTGGGATCGTCCCTCGGTCCTACTCCGTCCCGGCCCAGCTGGCTGAGGGGCAGGGCTGGAGGCCTTGGAGAAGAGGGGGCGTTGCAGGCAGGCCCAGCCTGGGCCCCACTTCTGAGGAAAGGAGGGGCCCTGGCCTGGGGTGGCCGGGGAGCTCCAGCCTCCCACTCCACTGCTTTTGGCCCCACCCTGAGCACCCCAGCAGCCCCTCTGCTGGGCTGCAAGAGGGACACTTGGCTCTCACCTCTCTCCACGCTCACTGCCATGGTGCACGTCAAGGATGAGTTGTAGAGTCATGGTGCCAGCAGCGCTGGGGTGGCTCCTCCAAGTGCTCCTCTGGTCACCCTGGGGGAGAAGCAAGACATGGGTGAGCTTGCAGAGCCCTGAGGTGCGGGGTCCCCCTCCTCCCTCGTCAGCCCTGCATGAGCCCTGTCCCTCCCCTGCTCTCTCCTCACCTCTCTAAGTCGCACTGATGCCTGAGCCCAGCATCCTTTTATAGGACACACACGGGCAGGGATGCCCACCTGCTGCCCACGGTGACACCATCCCACAGGGCTGGGTGTGATGTGTTGAGGCAGGGCCCGAGCCCTTGGCACCCATGTAACCAGGGCATCTGCTCTTGCAGCAAGTGCCCAGTCAGAGGCCAGGAGAAAGGGAGAGAAGGAAGCTGAAAAATTACTGTCTCCTAGTGCGGGGGTTAACAGCCAACCTGATTGTGCCAGTAGAGGGAGTCAGGGCCAGCACTTGGCAAGAGTGCACGGCTGGTCCCATGTCACCACTGTGGCTAGCTGTCAGGATTTGGGGCCTGACCTTTCAAGCGGGAGTATTCTCACATGTAGTTGGGCCCAGGAGGGGCTAGAGCAGCTGATGCCCTCAAGTGCTAGGAAGCACCAGGAACAGCTCCTGGAACCTATGGAAACCTAAGGAACCTCCTGGAAACCATGCTAAGGCACACGGTTTTGGCTAATAACCGGGTGGCAGATGCTCACTGTTATGCCCCCACTACCCTCCCAGGGGAAGATAAAAGGGGGAATAAATTAGAGAGACTTTAAGGTTCGAAAAAACCTAGGATAGGTTTAATACAGGAGTAATCGTGATGGTGAATTACTGACCTTGCACCGTTTCCACAGAGAACACTGTTAGAAAACCATAATGAAGCTTGTGGGAGCTTACTGTCCTTGTGGTTATTTCAGTTAAATTGGTTTGAAAGTGGTTGGTGGGCTCAAAAGGAACAAGGGAAAAAAGGATGGACACATAATATACCTTTGAAAGCAGCCTGAAAGCATTGAAGGGAACATGGTGTAAGGACTGTCTCTCCTTGCATTGTGTGCCACAAAGGAGATTGAGAGTTGCTGGTGCATGACCTCTTGTAGCAGTTTGGGCCCAACACGACAACTCCTCCTTCCCCCGCCCCCCCTCCCTCGCCACACACTGGGATGAGGAAGAGAAAGCTCACAGGTTGGGACAAAGGACAAGGAGGATTCTTCACCAATTAAGGTCCCGGGCAAAACAGACTCAACTTGGGGAAAAAATAATAATTTAATTTCACACCAATCAAACACACACAGGACACAGACAACACACAGAGCAGGGCTTGCATATGTTACCCCACCCCTCCCTTCTTCCCGGGCCCAAATCCCTTTGTTCCCGGTTTCTCTCCCTCCTTCCCCCCAGCGGCACAGGGGGACAGGGGATGGGGTTTAGAGTCACTTCACAGGCTGGTGGTTCCTGCTGCTCCTTCCTCCTCAGGAAGAAGGATTCCTTACAGTCCTTCCCTGCTTCCCCACAGGGTCCCTCCCACTGGAGAGAGTCCTCCATGAACCTCTCCTTCATGAGTCCTTCCCACGAGGTCCGGAGCTGCTCCAGCCTGGGCTTCCCACAGAGTCAGGGGCTGCTTTGGGAACAAACTGCCCTGGCGCCGGGGTCTTCCACAGCTGCACAATCAGAGTCCACTGGCAGCAAATCCAAGTTCACCCCTCCTGGCACTTTCAAGTAATGTTCCACCACGTTCCTCCATGAGTGCAGGGGGACAGCTGCCATCTCGCCGTGGGTTAGAGGGAAACTTCTGCTTGGGCACCTTCCTTCCCTTCTTCCTCACCAGCCACCAGCACCACTCTGCTTCCACAGCACAGCTCTTATTTTTTCTTTAAGTGCTCACTGCTCAGGTCTCATTTCAGTTCTTTCGTATGTTAATTGCTGAGGTGCATCTATAGTCCCTTTAATGGCTCCTGGGCTGGTTTTGAAGCAGGGGCCCTTCCCCTGCTACCAAAGAACCCGCCAAACCAAACCAGAATACCTCTCAAAACCAGCTAGTACAACAAGTTTGGAGTCGGTTTTGTGCAAAACAAGTCCAGGATGTAAGATCTTCTCTTTTTAGAACTGATTTTTTTGCCTTCCACCGGTATGCCTGTCATCCTACTTTCATGTGGGGTAAAAAGGAGCTGCTGGGAAATACCAGCCTTTGGCCCCAGTCTGGCCTTCTACCCTCATTGGCAAGGTCTGTGTTTGCATGAGGAGCTTGGCACTGAGTTTGGGCATGTGGGGCTCTCCTACAAGCCTTCAGTGCCAGGGCTTTGATCACTACCACCCCTAGGCCTGGGCTGAAATGGTCTTTTAAAAGGAAAGCTTCAGTTCCGCTCCTTCTCTGTGGTCTTTGCCTTATGCCATAAACCTCCCATGTTTCTTGAGAGCTGCAGCCAGAAATATCTCCTCCCTCTATTCTATTGATGTTTCCCCTTCTATTCAGCCCTGGTGAGGCCGCACCTGGAGAACTGTGTCCAGTTTTGGGCTCCTCAGTTTGTGAAGGACAAGGAGCTACTGGAAAGAATCCAGCACAGGGCCACAAAGATGATGAGGGAACTGGAGCATCTGCCTAATGGGGAAAGGCTGGGAGAGCTGAGGCTGTTCAGCCTGGAGAAGAGGAGACTGAAGGTGCATCTCATCAACACTTATAAATATATCTGCAGGGTTGTCCTGGTTTGAGCCAGGATGAAACGAATTATCTTTTTACTGATTTTTTTTCTTCAGTGAATTCTCTTGTAAGTAGTAGTTTTCCAGCTAGTGTGCTGATAACGTTCAGTGTTTATAAATACTGCTAAGAGTCCAAGGATACTTTGCTCTGCTTGTTGAATCTACAGCTTTGGGCACTGAAGGAGCAGAAGAGTTGTATCTTCAACCATCCCGTAGGGAGGAGCAGACTAGACAGATGACAAACCTGGCCAAAGAGAGTATTCCATCCCATAATATATATACCTAGCTCAGTACAAACAGGGATAACAGAAGTCAAGCCCCTTCCTTCCTTCTTCCTTCTCTTCCGTTCATGGCCAACGTCCAGGGAGGACTCCATCTATCCGTCGTTGTTGATCCCCATGCTCATGCATTCCTGACCCTCACAACTCTCCCCTCAGCTCCTGTCTGCTCTGCCACTCTTTCTGGCAGCTCCGTGAAATTTTGGAACTGCTCACAGCTCAGGAAATGCCGTGGGAGCTGCTGGGAGTGAGGAGAGGCAAAAGGGTTTTGCACATTCCTGAACATACTTGCATATAATTGTGCATATTTTCTTTTATCATTAATATTTAATTAAAGCTGTCTACTTTAGTTTTCAATCTGGAAAGTCTCTCCTAATTCTCTCTCCTTCCCTACTAGGGTGGGGAGGGGATCAAGAACATTGTTGTCATTGGTTTAATCGCCAATCCTGAGTCAAACCATGACAATAATTTATTGGCGCCCAAGCATAAGGCTGTCTCTTAAGCCCAGGCTATAAATTCTGGCTAATTAGCTGGATGTTTAAAACAGGCAGTTAATCTTCAGAAAATCAAAGCAGTCATTGCAAGGAGGAATGGTAAATTTCAGTAATGCACCAAGTTTACAGTTTTATTGGGATTTAATTTTTTTAACTTTCCTGAAAAAACAAGAAAATTTTAATCATTATTTTACTAATTGTATTAATGCATAGATTATAGTTAATGGGTGAAAATGTAAAGAACATAGAACAGCTAACAATAGAGGTTTTATGAGGTGACAAGCTGACAAGTTATCAAAGCCAATCCTGTGGAATTGTTTCTTTTCTGTTCCGTGAAGCTAAATCTCAAGGTGCTTCATAAACATCAGCACTTTTATGTCTTTTAGCAAACCAAGATCTGTGACTGATGAGTTTTGCTCAGCTGTAACTTCTAAATTGTTGTCTTATCAACAACTACCTTGTTGATAAATGTTACTGTTACTATCAAATTTAATATCAGGTCTTAAATTATTGGAGTGTTGCCTCATTGTCAGGCCATTACAGATTATGTTTTTGTGCTCATGTGATACAATAATTTTAAAATATGTAGCTTTAAGGTGGTGAAAATTTGTACCTCAGGCACCTGAATTTTGTGCAGGAGTGGATGGAACGGCAAACTTGAAACTTACAGTGATCTTTTTATCAGGCTTTTTGCTTTCTAAATCGAGTAACTATCTGGTAACTTTGCTGTGACCATGAGTTAGCTTGCATACTTGGCTATGGACAATAAGATTGCAGTGAAAGTAAATATAGAAGAATAAGCTGAGCTATTTAATGATGGGTCAGTAATTCAGTCTCAGATTTGCTTAATTTTCAGAGAAGAAAACTACATTTCAGAAGTGCAAACAATTTTACTTGGATATATATTGAAATTGCTTTGGCATGCCACATTTAAGCTGTGTGCATGTACATATCTGAGGGGGGAGGTTCACGTGTGTGCCTGTATGCATCTTGTTTATCTATGCTGACGTATATTATTAGTAATGTACTCATTCAACTACCTCAACTGAAACTCCATGGAAAAGCTAGGTCCAGCTTGGCTGTCTCCTTGTAATTGCAGTTATTTTGAGTGTGCAAAAACTATGTGAAGTTCAAAAGGGCCAGTTGCAAGGTCCAGCACAGAGGTCAGGGTAATCCTCAATGTAAGTACAGACTGGGAGATGAGTGGGTTGAGAGCAGCCCTGTGGAGAAGGACTGAGGGATACTCATGGACAAAAAATTGGACATGGGCAGGCAATGGCGACTCAAAAAGCCGATCCTGCTCTGGACTAAATAAAAAGACATGTGGCATGCAGACACCCGCCCAAATGTGTCCCATGTTAATTTGTGTTGGATTGTTGTGGTGACATTTCGATAGTGGGAGAGGGACACCAGGGGTAGTTCCTGTGAGAAGCTGCTGGAAGCTCCCTTGACTCCAAAAAATCCAACCCAGTCTCTGGCTGAGGCCGAGCCCATCAGCAATGGTGAATCCCTCTGCGATTAACATATTTAAGAAGGGGAAAAGGAAACTGCTAAAAGACCTGCAGGGCAGAGGAGAGGAGGGATGATAACAACACTGGAGCAGAGATACCAGGTCAGTGAAGAAGGGGGGGGAGAAGAGGTGCCCAAGCAGAGGTTCCACTGCATCCCATGGTGAGATGACAGCTGTCCCCCTGCAGCCCATGGGGGAGCATAGTGGAGCAGCCAGCGAAGGACTACAGTGGAGCAGATGAGGACCTGCAGCCATGGAGGACCCTGTGTCAGGGGAGGTGGCTGTTCCCAAGCAGGCCATGACTCTGTGAAGCCTACACTGGTGTAGTCTGTTCCTGAGGGACTGCACCTCATGGGAAGGACTCATGTTGGAGGGGTTCGTGAAGCACCTTCTGTGGAAGGGACCCCATGTTGGAATAGGTGAAGAGTGTGAAGAGTCCTTTCCCCTGAGGAGCAAGGAGAAGCAGAAAACAATGTGTGAAAAACTGACCATAAACTCCATCCCTGTCCCTCAACACGCTGGCAGGTGGGGGATGAGGTAGAGAAATTGGGAACAAAGTAATTTGGCCCTTGGAAGAAGGGAGGGGTAGGGTAAGGCTTTTAAGATCTGTTTTTTTGTTTTCTCATTGTCCTGTTTTCATTTGATTGGTGATAAATCGATTTTTTCTCAGGTTGGGTGTTTTGCCTGTGGTGAGTGAGCCCTCCCTGTCCTTGTCTCAACATGCGAGCTTTTAGCTGGATTTTCTCCTGCCCATCCCACAGCGGGGGAGAAGTGAGAGAGTGGACACCAGGTTCTTTATTGCAAGCTGAGCCTGAACCATGACATTTTTGCATGGTAATCATGACCTATAGTCTCTCACCTAGCTCCTCATCATTCCCATAGCAGACATCTATACATAAAGCTGCTCTCTTATGTAAAGAGCAACTCTTCCTCCTTACTGTGCCAGCCTGTCCTTTCTAAAGCCTTGTGCCCACCCATTGTAGCACTCCAGTAGCGTGAGCCAGTCCACCGTGTTTTTGTGAACCAAATGAGACTAGCTCTGCACCTACCTGCAGACATCTGATTCTTCATGTTAATTCCCCATTTGGCATGAGTTGTTGTACAGGCATTTCAGAAAGGCACCTAGTTTTGGTGACTTCACAGAAGAGGTGTAAGAGCTCTCCTTGTGTGGTCCTGTAGGTTCTTCCTTATTTATTGATCTTGAAATCAGTCATTGCAAGGTCTCTGCTGTCTGTATCACCCTGCTCACTTTGGTCCTCATTTCTCTCCCCTATACATAAATATGCAGTGAAATTTCTAATATAAAGCAGGAGGGTGCTATGATAGGATTCTGTAGCACATGTTCATACATTTAGTCCAAAAGCAATTGTACTTTGACCCATAGGATTGGGTATTAGGTATTTATATTTTTACAAGTATTTATTTTTATCTTTACAAGAAGGCTTGTACAGTTATTTTAAAACCCTGCCAACAGGAAGTTGCTTTCTGTAGTTGAACAATACTCTATGTATTCTCCATGATCTATAGCACTTGCTTTTCTCTTTTTCTCTCTCTTTAACTTATTTATTATTATTATTATATGTTATTATTGCTGTTATTATTATTAACCTATTTAACTCTTTAACTACAGAAACATAATGAAGAAATTGTATGATAATTTGATTTCTTCTTTCCATCACTCTCATCCGTCCTCAAATGCCACTGCTTTTCCTTCTCATTCATCTTTTCCTAAATGTTGCCTGCCTTAGAAGTTAACTCCTGGTTCTGTTTTTTATAGCCTTAATTCATCAAAAATATAGTTAGACTTAAATATGCAGTGAAATTTCTGATATAAAGCAGGAAGGTGCTATGGTAGGATTCCACAGCATATGTTCATACATTTAGTCCAAAAGCAATTGGCAGTTTTAAAGCCTAGTTTCGTTCAAATTTGTAACTTCACTGTTTGAGTACTTGGGATTTTTCATAATTCTGAGAAAGTGCCATTACTCAAACCATAGTATTAGCTAAATTCTCTCTTTTTGCTTTCTTTTATTTTAAAGACAGGGAAGTCAGTGGGGATGTGTGCTTATTCGTTTATGTGTATCTTGCCTAGAACAAAGCTGGAAGCTCCATTTCTGCTGCTGGGCTACTTGCAGCTGCCAAGTAAGCTAAGCTGGGGAATGCCTCAAATAAGCAGCAACAATCTGAACAGTCTCGTAATTATTTTTGTATGACTTATAGCAGTGTCACTGGATATTTATTTTTTTTTCCCCAGAACATCTGTGCACAAGTGTTTTGGTGCTTTCAGACAGTAATTCAGGCAGTGACTTTGATTCTGTGGTCCAAATCAGGGACTACAGCATTTATCACTGCAGTTGAAATCACTTCTAGTTTGATTTGAATTTAGAGTGACATAACTGAAAGAGTATTTTCACTTTCATCTTGTTGGTGTGAGAGTATGTGAGGAAACAAACAGATCTACTCTTGGACCAAGGTGTTCATCTGCTTCATGTCACTGTTTAGTCCTTGGATAAAATAAATAAAGGACAGCTGGAAAGGGGTGAAATGTTAGATGTTGCTCCTGACCTGGACTGTGGATTCAACTTTCTATTTTTGTCACTGTTCTGAAGGTCAAATAATCACTTGCAGGAGTGTAGGATCTTCCCGTGTGTGCACCTTAAATAGTCATGCACGGATGGAGTCAGTGCTCTAATTCCTGCTAATTTCATCATTCCAGGAATAATGTATTGTTTGGTCTTTTTAAGAAAGCAGTACTAAAAATCTTGTCCTTTCCTGGCAGTTTGGTAGCACCCCTGTGATACCTTCACATTGGTACTGGCAAGAACTTTAGTACCACTGTGCTTCAGAGCTAACTGGGAAACTGATCTAGTCAGCTTTCTTTTTTGGTAACAAAGCAAAACAAAACAAAACAAAACAAAACAAAACAAAAAGAAGCTTTTAAGTCAAGGCTTTACATTTAGGTTCAGGTTGATAGCAGTTCTATTGAATGTTTAAAAGAATGTTGTGTCTTTTTTCAAAAAAAAGCCCTGTGAAATTATCATGCAATACAGTATTCTGTATATGTATTAATTACTGTATTGTAGATTATTATAGTTCTTACAGGAATAATGGTCCTGTAGTTAATATGAGATATTTTGTATCCTAGAGGCTTTCTAATGACAAGATCATACTAAGGAGAGACCTTTAAATTGGTACATAAAGAGAAGAATGAGATTTAAAATTAATTAATGATTGTTCTAGAGGAAGCTGGTATCTCATGTTTAAATGCTTAGCTATTTGTTACTTATAAAACAACAGTGGTTAATTTTCCTACTATATTTATATAACAATATAGCTTCCAAGTATTTAGTAATGTGAATAGACATATTCAGTTTTAAAGGTTTTTCTTGTAGCTGCATTAGCTTTTTCTTTACTTTTTGAAGTTAGTGAGGGATATGGCATTTCTAAATAAACTAGTAAAAAGTAACTTGTTTAAAGTTTAGAAAAGAACTAGTGAAAATGGTATAGAGTAGTGATTTTTCCATAGAGATATCTTGATTATTGAAATGCAATCTGTACTTTAAAAAGTTATAAAAGAAACAAAAAAATTAAAACCACCCTGACTTGGAACGGTAGTTTGTATGCATTAAATTTATAGAAACACTACTTTTCAGAAACCTAACAGATCCAGATGGAAGAGAGAAACAAAATTGTCTTATCTTCTCTGTATCAGAATTTTCATTTTCATTCCAGTACATTGTTGAAAGCTTCAGATTTTAAGAGGTCAGAATGACTTCATTTCTCCCTGGAAACAGCATTCAGCCACCTTCTAGAAATATCATAACCAGGATTTTTTTCCCAGTATCTAGCTGAATGTTCTTAATAAATCCCATAATCCTGCCATAATTTAAAATGTTATGAATCGCCCAAAAGACTCATTTGAGTAATAAATTTGATTTCTGAAATATCAAAAATCTTTCAACACCTTTAAAAGAAAAACTCAAGTATTTCTATTTTCCTTTACTTCATATATGATCTTGATGACAACTTATGAAATTTAATACTAATCTATAAACTTTTAAGACAAGACACATTCTTTTTAGGGTACTTTTCATTTTGCTAATGCATGAAGGTGTTTGGCAGTTCAGAGACCAAACTCCTTTAAGAAGTACAGTGAACTGTCTGTCTGGATCGAGATTCTTCAGATAATTTAGCTTTAGAAGATCAGTACCACACTAGAGAACCTTCTCACTTAGAAACTTGGACTCTCTCACTAACCTCAGTAACTTGTATTTGTTCATTCCAAAGGGTCTTGTGAATTGGTATTCACACAGAAATATCCCTGAAGCTATGATTTTAAGTGACAGCTAAACTGAACTGAGGTATTCTGTTTGGGTTTTTTAACAAAATTTAAATACTGAGGTGTACAGGAAGCAATTTTTATTGAATCTATTACCAGAATACATTCTGTTTGGATTCATGTATTGGTTTTGTGGGAGATACAGATTTCTAGTATATGTGTTTTAAAAACGTTTTGTTTGACCATTGCTATCTTTCAAGTGTGAGACTTAAATATTGTGTAGTGGTACTAAATTAAATGAGTTTTGCTGTTAGTCAGATAAGGGGAAGAGAGAGGCCCTCAAAGAATTTCTGAACCTTTTGCTTGTATTACAGTATAAAGGCAATACATTTTTTATGTTGAGGAGCTGTCATGTGTTACCACAGACATAGTAACAGTAACAGTATTGAAAGGTAGTTTCTTCATCTCTGTAGTGGCTTGTGCAAGTTAAGTGTACCTTTCTGCATTGTAGTGAACGTGTAGAAAACTTCTGATTTTTGTAATTCAGTAGTGTTGGGACAGCTGAATTAGTGGTGGTGTATTCCAAATAATGAGAAAACCCCTTCTATCAGATCTGTTAGTACTTCCCTCTCACTTCCCTCTTGTAGTTTGGGTTGCTGATTTGTTTAAGACAGACAGAAAGATTAGTATATGGTAGATATTAAGTATTCCATATTTATCATATTGTAAGAAGTTGTTAAAATAGGGCATTAAAAGAGGAAATAGTAAAAAAAGCTAAGGTTTCTCACTGGTGGATTTCGGATTAGTTGTCTGTCAGGTTATTTTAAAAGAAAAAAAAAAACACTAAATGGAACTGTACTGATTAAACTATGCTGGTTTTTTTGATGCAACACTTCAGGATAATTGCTGCAGAGGAGGATCTGGATATCATCAAGAAAGGAAAACACCCACAACCAAGGAATATAGTAGTGGAAACTGAACTTCTAAATGCAGGATCCACCCTTTGAGAATTATAAAACTAGTAACAGACATTTTGTTAGGCTAAGACTGGTTGGTTGGAAACAACCAAGGAAGAATAATGCAGCTGTTTTATGTAGCTATATGATGGATGTTTGGAGAACATTAATACAGGATTGTAGCAGGTACATTATTTCCAGCAGAGAAGGAAGCATCATTAACGTTGCACAAACTTTTGCGGTCAGCTGGAGTACTTCTCACTGTTTTGGTTCCTTTTGTTAAGAAAAATTAGAACTGGAACAAACACTGGGAAGATACTCTGAAATGAGAGAGCTGATAATACAAAAGTGCATTTTGTTAGACTAGGCAAAACCTATGAGTGAGAGAGAGAAGAGCAATTAATATGTAAGCCTGGTTTTGTTAGCATGAGTAATAAATAAAAAGTGGTCATCAATAATCTTAAAGTGGAAATTTCAAATGTAAAAAGAACCACAATGCAGGCGGGAGATATGATGGAGGGAGCGGTTAATGCATGTGGATTCACCTGAGGGTGTAATCTCATGAAGGAATTTTTGGCAGCAGTGGTGGCCAACATAGACCTGTTCTTTCTCATCTTGCTCTATGTGCTACCAGAAGCAAGGCAACCTATTCACAGTGGAGCCAGGATTTAACTAAGACTTTCTCAGATTCGTTCCTTTGCTTCATTGCATGATTGCACATATCCTATATTAGCATAGGTCCTACAGGTGGGCTGTAGAACCCTATGAAAAATCATTGTGGTGTGAAGCTAACTTCACTTTTAGCAACAGCATTGCTTAAGCATCCCCTTTGTCCCAACCATTGTTTCTGGGTTTTGACTGTCTTGATACAGCTCTTTCCATAGCCGTGCTTCAAGCCAAATCAAGCAACTGCTCTGGATGAAAAGTAACACAGTAAAAATTGTGTGGGATGCTTGGGTGGCTTTTGTTTCTAGTTTGATTTGGTTCAGTGTAACCATGCCAAAGCTGTTTCAGGATACAATAGCTGGAAGGGTTGCTGGTTTGGTGAGTACTGCTGCTGCTGAAGTGCATTTGAAGCCTCAGCTTGAGACAAAACAAGGTCTATTAACATTAATGGTGTAAAAAGGTTCTCTGAATCAGAAAAGAAAGAACTGATGATCATTGTCTCAAGCTGATGAGACTGAAGTTACGCTACAACCTTTCTCTATTCTTTTGGAGGCAAAGCTATTATTTTGAATATACTCCTTCTCATTCCTGTGATCAAAGTGCTCTTTTTAACATATTTGTTTATTCTTGCTGCTTTTTTCTTACTGTTGAATTATTTCATACTTAATGTAGTTTTGAAAATTTTTTTTCTCCCAGATTTCCTTCACTGCTTCCTGATCTTGTGCACTAGGTCTTTCTTCAGAGAGATGAGCAAAAGGCAAAAAGGCAAAAAAATGGTTAAATATTAAAGGAGTCTGTTAGCAGAACAGTGTATTGTTTTGGACACTTATGAACTGATGCTCTTGATTCAGCTACTGGTGTGTTGTATTTTTCTGTGAAGTGTTACAGAATGTTGGAGTGTCAAAATAAATGTTGGGGATTTTGATTCCATGCTTTATTGTAGTATTTCAAGTGGGAATTTATTAGTGAACAAGGAGAATAGGAGAGCTCTCCTATTTCCCCCCTTTTTCGGTTAAAGAAATGGGTTTGATTACGGATCTGCACCAGCCTTAAATGACTTGTTGTGTGAGATGTAGATTGTCACCTACCTTAAGGTGAACCAGAGGAGAAAGGAGAGTCATATTTGTCATCAGTTTTTTGAGTTCTTACTGATGAGGGGACAGGATGTTTTCACTTCAGCTTAACAAACCAATTTTCTTTCTTCTTTCTCACCAACAGTTAAAAACCAGCAGCATTTTTCAAGACCCTTGCAATTTTTTATATCTCAGTTAAGAGACAGTCTCATAATTCACAGGTGTATGCTTAGTGCATACATGCCTTAGAAATAATTTTTTGTTCCTTCTTTCATCCAACTGCAAAAGGGACACATGATCAGTCACTTTCTTGAGGACTGAGGCTGCTAGCGTAGCATTTTAGACCTATGTACTCACTTAGGCAAGTGAAAATAGTGTCCAATGTCTAATTCTGAAGCAAAAACAAATTACTAGGAAACCACTGGAGACAGATTATCAAGGCAGAAATGAGCTAAAAATGGAATTTATGGACCCAAGCCTAAACTCTTTTAGAAGGCTATTTAGGAGTTACTTGAATGTGATGTCTTGATCCTTCTCTTGCAAATTACCTATGAAAAATAGAAAGTAAAGGAAGATCTCAGGACAGTTTCTTGAAAGAGCTTCTGTTTTCTATGTCGGTAATTATTGCTTCTGTTTAAAACAGTCGTAATACTTCAGTATCATCCAGACATGAACTTTAAATGATGTACTGTAGTCCTTGCTCTAAAAAGACTTCAATCTTCTATATGTGTTATGTGGCCTTTTGTGTGGAAGCATACCCCTCGTAAAGCTGCCTAGCAGCTATTGTCTGATCTTGTTCCAAAAAACTTACAGGTCTTAAGAAAGTACACTTATTATTCCTGCTACAGCTGCAGCTTTCAGACCAACTCTCTTAACACCATGAAACCTATTACTACATTAATTATTGGAAGCAGAATTTACTTGTCTGTATGCTGGGGTAATAATTTGTAAATGGTTGTTTTCAGAGAGGTGTTGTGGTTTTTTTTCTTGGTTGTTTTTTGGGTTTTTATGTTTGTTTTCTTTTTTAATAAGTAACATTGTCATATTGGTTTTGATAGCAACAAGTAGATGGTCTGACAAAGTTTATTGAACACATCCCTTCAGAGGTACCCTCCAGCCTCAATTTTTCTATGAATCTATAAATAAAATGGGAGAATTTACAAGGATAAGGTCAGTGTTAACTGATAATTGTGGAATTCTGAAAATGAAGGGTGATGTAGTGTATGTGAACAGAAAAATATTTTCTGTATAACTTGCATGTGAAGAATGTTGTCCATGGCTCATGCTGAAGTTTTTCTTTCATGATAATAGAATAGAGAATCTAGTAAGGATCTTATCGCAGTGTTCTTCCTTTCCCCACCCCAAAATATCCCAGCCAGTCAATAAGAATTGTTTAAAAACTACAGATACATTAAAGATACTTTACATATCAGCATCTATTTATAGCATGTGTATGCCTAAGTGATTAGGTAGATAGATACTCTGTGCATTAAAATGCGTGATAAATTAATTCTTACTTTTTTTGCTTGAGAAGAAAAATCAGGCCACAAACTTACTGTTTTTGTTGTCAGAGGTTACATATCAGTTAAGCTCATCCCCTTTGCAGGTTGGAGGTAGGAAAAATAGGAAAGCAGAAAAGATAGGAGTGTTTTGCTTTTATAGTGGAAAAAAATATGTAAACCGGCTTGTGAATTATACAAGAAAATCTTAAAATTGAAAGTAAATTTATTTTCAGAATGTCACATAAATTCTGAGCACACCATAAGGTTTTCTTGGGGAGTGTTTCCCTTTGACAAGTATGGGAGAGGCTGCTGCTTCTCTAGTTTCCTGTGGAAAGAAATAAATAGTTAAGGAAAAAAAAAAATAGAGAGAGAGAAAAAAGGCTGGAAGCTCCTCCTGTCTGCCGTTTCTTTTTCTCTGCCTTGTCTCTGCCAATATTTTGGCACTGCACGTGATTGTGTGGTGATCTTTTCAATTTTAGTTTTTTATTTCCTTTTGTGTCAGATAAGGCTTTCAGGAGGGCTGAAAAAATAGGTTTTAAAAACACTGCTGTGAGGGCAACACCACTGGAAGGGCAGTAAGTTGGAAGGAGGACCATGATTGTGTTTTTGGTCCACAGTAGCAACCACTGCTTCTGACTGGAGTTGCTTCTCACAGTAGAAAGACTAAGAAATAACGTGTAGGTGTCTCATTAGTACCTACCCCTTCCAAATCTTTTCTTGACTTTCATTTTCACTCTTTTGAAATGACCAGTGCTACAACTTCACTCAGAAGTCTTTCTCTAATTATTTCATTATTTACAAAATCATTAGGAAATAAAAAGTGCATTGTACTCAAGTATTTATGTAAGTACTGTGAGTACAATCATAAGTGTTTAAGATATGTCTCATAAAAATGATCATGAAGGTGAAAGACTTGAGAGTTGGTTTTTAGTTTGTGTTGGTTTGTATTTTTTTCCTTACCATAGAACCATAGCTTCGGTACTTTGTATATTCTTTTCTCTGTTGTACTAATATTAAAAAGAAATATTACTAATACGTATTCATATTGGGCTGAGATCTAGTGAACTGTTGTCTTGTGCTTTGTTCTTTGTATGTTTTATCCCAAATCTGAGTTAAAACGCAGACTTGGTTTTGAAGATGTGAACTGTTGAAGCATACCAGTGATAGAAATGTTGCTGCTTGGGAACTCAGTTTTGTGACTTGTACCGGGGTATCTAATTTTCTAAAGAAATATCATACCTACAACCCAAATGTCCTTCTATGCCACAGTTGTAATAATGCAGTCTTTTAAATTTTCCCTTAAGAATGAAACAAACATTGTCAGTGATGACTTTTTAAATACGGATGCCTCCAATCCGGGGTGCCAGTTCACAGAGAGGTTCAATCACTATTCTAAGCTTCCTTCCAAATGAGCTGAAGTAGTGACTAACTGCAGGTTTAATTAATCTTGGAAATACTTAATTTTCAAAAGAGGTTCACTTCAATCAGAGGGAAAATTCAAGAACATTTATAAATGGTATGGGCAAGCAAAGAGGGAAAGAGGTCTTTTCCTTTGAAATGTGGTTGTAATTTGCTTTCTTTCCAACAATTTTCATCAATTTGGATTCACTTGTTTTGGAGGTATTAATCACATTAGCGGAAAGCGGTGTTGTCTGCTGCTTAGGTAAGTAAATGCATAGCTGAGATAGCTGGGACTCCTTAGCCTGGAGAAGAGAAGCCTGAGGGGAGACCATATTAATGCCTACAAGTGTCTAAAGGGTGGATGCAAGGAGGCTGGAGCCAGACTATTTTCAGTAGTTCCCAGGGACACAAGGGGCAATGGGCACAAGCTGGAACATAGGAAGTTCCCTTTAAATATACGGGTAAAAATGCACTGGAAGAGGCTGCTGCCCAGGGAGGTTGTGGAGTCCCCTTCTCTGGAGACATTCAGGACCCACTTGGATGCAGTCCAGAGTAATGTGCTCTAGGGGATCCTACTTTAGTGGGGGAATTGGACTAGATGGTCTGTAGAGGTTCCTTCCAACTCTGACAATTCCATGATTCTGCAGTGGCTTTTAAATGAACAAAGAAAATCTAGGGAGTATATAGGTCTTTTTTTTATGTGACTTTTATCTGTATACATTTATAGTATCCTAATACAGGAAACTGACATAATCCCTTTTGGGAAACATTGATATTCCATTTAAACTGTTGCATAAAGGTAACTTTAAGACCTGTATTGTATGTTTCAAGTTCTTAATTGTTAAGCCCTGTGAAATAATGAAAAGGAATCTAAGGCCTTTTACTTCTAAATGGAAGCTAATTTTTAGAGGATCACTCTTTCATTGGAAGAGATTCTGTTGACTATTGTTGGTTTCACAAATGAAATGTTCAATTTGTGTTTCTTACCTTTTTTTTTAAATTTAAGTTAATGAAACTGAATTTGTTTTATATTAAGTTCCTCAAAAAATTGTGATTCACTTAGGAGAGATGTTGAGCATCTTCTCAATGATTTGATATGTAACTGATTTAAAATCTCAACTTTTAGGGTTCTGAAGCATAGGGATTCAGAAAGCATCTTTATTACTCCATTTCCACAGGTCAGCTCAGTTAATTTAGGACATGGGAAAGGAACATAATATAGTTACTGGTTGCAGTTGTGCTGCAGTGTTGACAAAGTATCAGTGAAAGAAAATAATCTGTCCTTACTACTCATGTATTTTAATGATTCTAGTGTCAACTCTTATGTCCATACCAACTGCACTGAAAGATTTTGAAAGCTTGTGGGGGGAGACGGGAGGATGGGTCTGAAACCAAATGTTTTCATATCTCATCAGGTATGTCTCTTAAGGTTAGCACAGAGAGAAATCAAATATAAAACATTTTACATTATAATTTTAGATAGTATGACTCTTACAAGGTGAAGTCTTAGTATGCAGCTTAACTCAGTTCCTCTGTTTTAATAAACAAGTAAGTAGTCTGATCGATTTATCTTTAACAGTTTTGATGATATGTATCTAGCATTATAGTTGTGCTTTCCCTGATCTGCATCACTGCTGTGTATAGATCTGTATAATTTGAGCTGCAGGGTTAGTAAAATGAGCTGCAGAAGTTGTCATTTAGTGAGGATGTGATATGTTTCATTAGTGGCAGATATGACTGTCAAATAGCTCCTTCTCATCTGAGAGATGAAATACTCTAGTCCTTTACCTGACACAGAAGAGTGTGATTTTACTGCTGAGACTGAGGACGACCTGAAAGACTTTTGTTACTTAGCTTCCAAATAAATTTTGAAACTACTGTGTTAGGTAGCATGACTTTTTGTTTTCTGACTCAGATTAAACAGTGTCACTGTGGACTATTATAACTTCATTTATAAAATCTCTGCATTTCAGTGCAGCTATTAGAAAAAAGTAAAAAAGCTGACTGGAACCATAATTTATTTTAAAATTCTTTTGTTATTTGGCACGTGGAAGTGATAGTGTCTGCTTAATTCATGATGGCACCACCTGTGAGTGTTTGATAATTGTCTGAAATTGGAAAATTCAAGCCTTTATTGTGCTGCTGGTGTCATGGAATATATTAATCTAATGCTTTGTCATAACACTATTTTGTGGCTGGCTGTGGCTTGAATATAAGCAAGTTGTGAAAAGGTTGGAAATCTGAGGCTTGTAAATAGCTGAATCTTCCAGGTTGTGTTTAAAAATTTCTGTATGAGGTTCTAAATTGGTGTGTTAAGAGAACAAGTGGATATCACAGAATTCTTGTCTTCTGTGCTTTATAGCACCTGTAATTTACTTAAGAGTTTTGGCATTCTTCATTCTAAGTAGAGAAGGCTCTGTTAAAAACAGAGCTAAGTTTCAATATGGCCATAAACTTTTAAGACTGTACAGGTGAGGTGTGTCTTATACCTTCTGTGTTACAGAGCTGAATAGAATACTTAATCTTTTTTGTCCCAGACTTAATATGTAGGAAGGAAATTGCTCCAGCCAGGGTTCTAAACTGTTAGTACATAATGGAAAGAAAAAATAAGTTATAATTACGAGAGAGAGTTAAGGGTGACTACAAGTCAGATCTCTGTTGGAGCTGCAGATTGTGTGCTCCTTTTGGATTTATGATTCCTCCAACTATCTTTCCTTGGCAGCTCCAAGTATGTGCGCATATGCGGATGGCTGGGCAAGGTCTCCAGCCCAGACTTGGGGAAACCAGGAAATCTGGAAGTACCTTGGTCAACAGGAGGATATATTAATGGATTTTTTGTGAATGAACAGAAGTTAGGGGCCTATCTGTAAGTAAGGATATGGTCTAGTCAGGCATCTTTCCACTCTAATGGTCTACCATTCTGTCAGATTATGTTACAAGTGTTATTTACTGTCTTCAGAAGTGCTTTGTGTGGGGGAAAACAATGAGAATGAAAAGAAAAAAGGATCATTTTATTGAAATACATTTAGCTTTCTAGTAATTCATGGCAATTATGAATGAAAATGAGTATTGCCACTGTTCTCCCAAAGCTGTAGTTTAGGTTTTTAAATTACCATAACATGGTGGTTTTATATTATTTTATTGTTATTTTACTTTGATGGTTGGTAAAAGAGTAGTCAGAGACTTGGGATAAGAAGGTGACATTGATATGTGCAAAATGGGACTTTTTAATAAAAACTTGTTTTTTGAAATGTGGGAGGAGGATTTCAAGTCAATAGCTGTAGTCCTTCTGATGACAAATTACGTCAGCTGAGCTTTTGCATTTACAGGTATACGTGGATTTCTATATATTAGAGTTTTAATTGAGCATCTTTTTAAAAATATTTGCAGTATCTGTTGGTAAAGGGGCAGATACTACATCATAGCAAGGTGTGGAATCAGGGAAGAGCATAGCGATCAGTATGGGGGGTTTCATTGTATGTTAGGAGGAAGAAAAGAGGTGAGAAAACCAGGCACTTTCTTGTCTAGTTAGTTCTGTTTGAGTGCATCTACATAATTCACATGTATATAGTTATGCTAATAAATATTTTCCTTGATTTTGAATGTTTAGATTGAAATTCATTGACAGATTTGTTATTTGTGTCGTGTGTCTGAAATTAACCTATTTTAGCTCTGGGAATACAGGGTTGGTAGTGTGATTAATTACATTCTTTCAGTCATTTGGTGTGTAAAGGAATACCAAAAACCAGTTATAAAGGTTTCTAAGTACACTCAGAGGCACATTTTCACTTTTCAAAAACCCTTTTGTTTTGAGAATTATGTTGCTTTGCAATCTCATTACTCAGAAACCTGAAAACTAACATCCAATTCACTGGTTGAAAGCAAGAATTTGTCTTTTAAGCTATGTTTAAGCATGTATTTCACTCAGCAGGTGAATGTTAACTCAGTAGTTGAACTTTTGAACTAAGGCTCTTTCCACCCTCAAATTTTCCCTTAAGTCTCTTTTGAGAAGATGTTAGAATGAATTTATTTAGAACTATCATGTCAGACATCAAATAACAGTAAAAAAAGATTGATTTACCACAACTCCTGCAGTTTATTTTTTGTGTTTGAAAGCTTGACCCACCAGTTATTTGATTGTATTATCTGTTGGTTAACGTTGGATGGAAGATTCCATCAAAGCCAGCAAATTACTATAAGAAGCTCCCAAAAATTCATATTAATGGTGATGGTTTTTAAAATGTTGTTTTACCTTGTGTTTTGGCAAATGTAATTTCAATTTTGAAATATGACTAGCTTTTTAATAGTTGAGTGCAGTACTAGCATCTGTCTGAAATAAATTTATTAAATATCTTTTATCTGTAACTTTTGTGAGAATTCTATTAATTGCCATAGATAAAAGAAATTACAAGCTTTTGTGGAATTTTGAAGTATTGCAATGGACATTGTTTATATCTAGTGGCTCAAAATAAAACTAGACTTTGTATAACAAAACAGATTAATAAACTCAAGCAATGTGACTTATCATCATTATTTTGAAGGAATATTGTTTCAGTTGTTTCAAATAATAGTATCTTAGGACTGAAAGCGAGAATGTTTCTTGCTTTTTTTTTTTCTTTTTCCCCAATTCCACCTGGTGCTCTTAGACAAACTCTGAAGCCATCTGTGTCAAACTTTGTTTTTGAAACAAACAAATGAATAGAGATTGCAGAATGTGATCCGTTACAGTAAGGGAGGATAATACCTGAGTTAGAAACAGTTTAAGAAGCTCACAATATACATATAATATTTTAACATCTATTTTCCTGTTCGGATTATGCATAACAATAAAGTCAATTTAAAATTTATTAATAATGTCAGTATATTACACAAGGTTTCTAAGAGTATAGCCTTTTTAAAGTGTCAGAGTAAGAGAATATGTCTTTAATACAGGAAAATAAGAAACTTGTTTGGTGTTCTTTATACCAGTCTATAGCTGAAATTATATATTTTACATCTGGTGGGCAGCAAGAGTGAGAGTTACAAGCTTCTGTGTAAATAGTGCACTTGAATGCTGGAACCTAAACTTAGGGGACTAGATCTTTCAAGGTCCCTTCCAACCCCTAACATTCTGTGATTCTGTGGCAATGGAATTGTAGCTCAATGTAGACAACAGGATGGATTATTTATTGCTGGTTTTTTTTGTACGTGTGTTTCAGGGGTCCTTTCAGCGTTGTGCGGCGATGTATCAACAGGGAAACAGGGCAGCAGTTTGCTGTGAAGATTGTCGATGTAGCAAAATTCACTTCAAGTCCTGGATTAAGCACAGAAGGTAAGAATGAACAATTAAGCAAATTCAAAGCAGACAGGGCTTTTTATTTGTCCATTTTGTATATGTTTGCTTGTTTTGTAAGATCCTTTCTGGTTTATATTCTGTAGAAATTTTAAAGCAATGTCTTATCTTGCTAATATAAATTGATTTAATTTACTGCATACATTTCTATTATTTAGTAGTTTCTACAGCTGATTGGTTGTGATAATAGAGATTAGAAAGAATAGTAGGTCCATACTAGGTCTAAGTCATTGCTATCACTGTGTGGAATTTTTTTATTTAAGAAAGTTAATTCTTAAAGAAAAAGTAATTCCGAATAAAAAGAAACATACAAAGGAAGTAAAGTAAGAACACATCAGTTTTGGTTTTGATTTTGGTTTTACTAGTCTGAATTTAGGAAGTAATCTGCTATAAAATGAAAAATGAAAGCTTGCCATTAGAGTGTGTGAAATTATATAAAAAACTGTATACATTTTCCGTATAGTCAGGATTGAAACAGCAGCAGCAGAACTGCTACAATGTAAATAAAAGGCTGTAACTCTTACAATTTCCTATTTTAGCGTAAGACAGTATGTCTTTTCTAAGATGAATATGCAACTTGTGTGTATGCATGAAGTGCTGCTTTTACACTGTATGAAAAGAGTATGGTAAAGGTATGACGATCCCTGTGCAGTCCTTGTCCACTGTATATTTGCTGGAAATCTTACTCTTTTGTGTTCTTTTGGGATTCCACTTTGTGCCATCTTAAGTTCTTAGGAACCAAAGTTCAGCAGCAAAAAAGGGTCAGTGACTTTTTTTTTAATTATATCAAACAGTATCTCAAGCCTTAATGGCTAGTTTTATTTGCAAGGTGAATCTCAGGTCTTTCTTCAAACTTTACAAGATATTTTTATTTACATCTGATAGTGCCATTGCTAGTTTCTTTTTCCTAACCCTCCAACAAAATATAAGCCGCTCTTTCTATAATGCTCAGTTTTTATTTTGCTGCATTATGGTTTTGGCAGGTTATTCCAAAACCATTGCAATTTGAGCTAGTATATTTTTACTGAAATTATTTGTTATCTTTTAAATAAGTTCTGTCTTTATTCTGGTCTTTTTCTGAGTCTCATCTTAACTACTGATGATACACATACTATACCTTTCCACCTTTTATTGGAGTATTGCTTTCCTCAATCCATAATAGTAAAATTCAGTCTTTTGGAGCCATGGATGAATTGCTGAAAGAGAGAAATAGTACACAAAGGAGTAGGGACTCATCAGGAGGGAAAGAGAAGCCAACAGTAATTACTGGTTCACTGAAAACTTGAAGGATATATGTTGATGGTTTGCATTTGCTGCCTGGATCTAAAAAAAAGGCTTGAGAGTATACCAAGAAATGCTGGGGGTTTTATTCCACTTGTCTTATATTGATATAGTTATAAACCAAGCTGGTAGGTCATTGAGTTAACAGATCATAATCTCTTTCTGGGTTTAGTGACTTTTTGATTCATTTTCTTTTTTTGGTTGTAGGAGTGTTCTTGTTTGGTTGGTTTTGGTGGGTTTTTAAGGTTTTGAATTATTATACATTAGATCTGTAATATTAAGACATAGAGATGAGTAAGTGAGCGTGGAACAAGTTCTTAACTCTACATGGGAATCTGAGCATGTTTTTCACAAACTCCATTTTGCATACTCTTTAATTTGTTTTTACTCTGCTTTTTTGGTTTGTTTTGTTTGTGGACCTCTCTGCTATTCCAGTTCTAGGTTTATTTTTTCAAAGATTTTCTTTTTCATAATTTTTTAAATTTGTTTAGCTTATTTCTGATATGACATTCCGTAAGCACGTTGGTGGGAAGCCATGATGGTGTAACTTGCATAAAATAAATACTAGATAAACTTACCTAGGAAGAAGGAATATTTGTAAATTGTGTTAAAGTATAAGCTAGAATAGAATTGTAAGATTAAATCCTTAGGAACATTTTTTTACCTTAACATTTTGCTCTCTGCAAGATCGTTTTGGTCTTGAAGGTTATCTTTGTGCAACTTTTTACCACCAGTCTTTCTCTGAAGCACAGGAGTGGGAGAATAGGACATTCTGCATGTGAGGGAGCTGATGTCAATGTCTTCCATTAATTTCACATGTATGTGGAGTACTGAGAGGTAGAGGGCCCTATATACCTCCATGCTTATGATTAAATCTAAAAATTCTCTGTTCTTGAGTGCTTATGCATACATACCCATGTGGAATGAAATGTGTTTATGGGTAAGAATTCCACAGAATCCCAGAATCATCATGGCTGGAAAAGACCCTTAAGAGCATAGAGTCCAGCCATCCATCCAGGGAGGGGGCAGGGAAAAACAACCAACAAAACAAAACCAATCAAACAACACAACACCCACCATGCTCACTAGAGCATGTCCTGAAGTGCCATGTCTACATTTTCCACGTCTACATGTTTTTATGAATACCTCCAGGGGTGGTGACTCCACCACATCCCTGGGCAGCCCACTTCACCATTTCACCATTTGCAGTGATTTGCATTTGTCAGCAGTGTACTCTTGTGGCGAAGGCAAGCAACTGCATAGCAGATTGCTGCAAAAGTGTAGCCATCAAGTCAGAGGAGGTGATTATTCTCTCTATTCATGCCTTGTGGTACCACATCCGGAGCACTGTGTGGAGCCTGGGTTTCCCCAGTAAAAGACAAACAATGATGTTCTGATATGAGTCTAACAAAGCTGGGCTGAGAACTGGGGTTCATCTAGCCATAAGAAGAGATTAAGGTGAGATTTAGTGCTGTCTTCAACTATTTAATAGAAGGATATAGAGCACATGGAGCCAAACTCTTAATGTAGGCACACATTGGAAAGGAAAGAGGCCATGCAGACAACTTGCAAAGTGGAAAATTCCAATTAGAGACAAGGATTTAAAGAAAAAAATAAAATCACTCTGCAAGTGGTAAAACTGCTACAAGTTGCATAGAGAGATTGTGGAGAGAGCATCCTCAGAGATGCTCAGAACTGGGCTATTTGAGACCCTGAGCTTCCTGATCTACTTTGACTTGTTTTGAGCAAGAGTTTGGACTAGATGGCCTCAAGAGGTTCTTTACAATCTACGGGATTCTGTGGTATTAGTATCAACAGTCTACATGTAATCTATGGGGCAGTATAGCTGTAAAGGGAGAAAATTTAGGTGTAACACTAATGTGCTTTAAAGAGAGTTAATTTGAAACTAGATTTGATACAGTGTTAATTTTTTTAAAAAATTAACTGTCTTTTGATATAATGTTTCAATTTTGAAAGTTCCTTTAAGACTGTTTTTCATACAATATTTCAGTTTCTATAACTTGTGAGATGTTTGAGCATGGACTATATTTTTAAAAGAAGGAGTGTTAGCAAATCTGAACAGTTAATTTAAAAAATTATACTGATTTCTTACAAAAATGGTATCTGCCTTAGGTCAGTAACAAAAGCAGTCAAGCTTGAAAAATTGATACTTCTCTAAGCTAATCTGTGTTTATCAATTGGTACTATAATGAGCATTTGTAGTATATAATAGAGAAGTCATGAGCTTGCAAGGCAAATTTTATCTAGTATAGTATTCTTTCCATAAGGCTGCTCAATACGTGTAGTGTGTATAGACACAGATATCTCCAGTGATTTTCATGTCTGTGTGCATATCTGCAGTGGTTTGGTGATAAGAAAGAAAAGAAAAAAGCTATGCAATGATGCCTGACAGCTAGCAAATCTAATTTGCGCTAAATTGTATTGGATTTAAGTATTAGTATTCATGGTCTTGTGTACTGTGTGTCATCAATCTCTGTAGTGTTGTAATTCAACCATTTTAATGAAGTGTATTGACACCATGTCACTGTTCAAGTGGCTGCGTGATCCACTGGATTAATGTTGGCTATTTTGCAGGATGACGGATTCTATAGTTCACTATGCTTTTCATATTGCAGAGACACAAAAAATTCAAGATATATACACATGAAAATGTGAAGCTTGAATATTTTTAGATATAAAAGAGACTATTTCATACAGTTCAATTTAGAGGATTCATGTGTAAGAGTGCTTGATGCTCTGAGACACTAGTTTTCTCATTGAGGTCTTATAAAAATATCAGTGTAAATCAGCTTATTTTCAAATACAGCTCTTAGTTACTACACTCAGAACTTTTGGTAAGGAAAAGTGTAAAAAGCACTTTATTTCTGAGTTTGTTACAGCTCACACCATAGTTTTCTTTTTACTGTCTGCTTCTGCTGCTGCTCTACTCATATCCTATGCACTTTTGTATCCTTTTCTTTTACTCTGCATGACCCGCATAGCTTGTTTTTAGTTACCTTTTCTATTATCAAATATCTGTAAGTGCAAACACTTTCTCAGGAAGACGATAATCGGTTCCTTACGACCTAGTAAAAGCCAATGTACATTATTTGTATTTTAATATCAGAGTGCTGACTTCTAACATACTGAGTGGTTTTTGAAGCAATTTAAAGGACAGTGCTCTGCTTACAAGACATGTCTTTTTGAAGTTCTTAATTCATCGTCTCATAGATTCAGTTATCTGTAATTCATTTGGGTAGAAACATCCTCACAAAAAAAGCAATTACCATTGCTTCCACAACCTTCTAATAGGCTAGACCTTATTCATTAGGCTGTTGTGTGCACCTCTACAGGTTTGCATGCATGCAAGCCACTGTGAAGCTGAATAGATGAGCTGATAAGGAAAGATTCAGGTTTCCTTTAGAACCCCAGCTCTACGTGAAATATTTTGGCTGTGATATCGGGCAAAAATGTAGCCCAGAAAGAAGTGTTTTGAATAATGTTCTTGGACTTTTTCTAGCACTGGGGCAAAATAGTTAAATTAAAGCTGGTATTGATACGGATCATCCATCTTAGGACAAGAGTTCAAAAATTACGTATTTGGGGGGGAGGAAACATGGAAGTTTGCATTGGTTTGATGTTGTGTTGTTGTTTATTTTCCTTTCTACAAAGGGCCCATCTCTGGTATTTTCAGGTTTTGAGTGAGTTTCTTACACCTGAAACCTTGCTCTTGTTCTGCTTATTTGCTTACATTGTTTACTTTTGTTACTTGAAATTTATATACTTATTTAGACTTGTATTTTTTAAGTCACATTGTTGGTGCAGCTCATTGGAAAGGCTTTGATTAATTCCATATGAAGATGGAACAACATCTTCAACAGAGTATCTTAACCTTTTGATTTTTGAATCAAATTTTGGAATCTTTGGGTTTAAGCAAAAATGTGGTCTCAGTGTTGAGCTTAAGTCTCCGAGTAAAAAATATTTTGAAACTGTACATCATAAAATTTTATGATACTATACCATATGCAGAGTGAATTTGAAGAAAGAGCAAGTGATCTTTGATTTGGAAACACCAACTTACCTGGAATTTCAGAGAATGAAAAGCTGTGTCAGCTTGACTTTGCTTTTTCATTTGTTATTATTTTAATTCTATTAGACATCTTAAAGTATTTAGCGCTACTAGTGTTGCGCTCCTATAGAGGAGCTTTCTTGAAAATTTAATTGTGAATGTCTCAGTACAGAAGAGGTTGAGGCAGATGTTTATAGACTGCAAAAATCACATGGCATTAGTGACACATCTTTTATTAAGAGAATGCATGAATATGGAATTTTGAAGCGTGCTTAGAAAGTTGGTAGCTGCCTGTCATGAAGCTTATGTCGCTGGTCCTTTAAATACCACTGTTATGGTGAGGGTCAAAAGGTAGGAAGCATTTGAATTTACCTTGTAGCTCTGATAATACAAACAGAATCACAGGATGTAAGGGGTTGGATGGGACCTCGAAAGATCATCTAGTCCAGCCCCCCTGCCAGAGCAGGATCATCTACAGTAGGTCACACAGGAACACATCCAGGCAGGTTATTGTCATGTCAAGAATCCACATTTTTGAGAAGTGCATAGTTACTAGCTTAGTTTTTCTACTTCTTTTACACATGGGTAGAACTGTTCTTATTTTGGTACAGAACATGTTACCTAAGCCTTTATGAGGAATTTCTTTGTTTTAACTTAATGAAGAATTTGTTTTTTATTATTTTGTTGTTTGGCAGGGGTGGGGGGTGTTTATTTTTTGGTGGTGGGTTTTTGTGTTGTTTGGTTTTTTGAGAAGCTGTAGGCTTGTTTGATTATAAATTCAGTTCAACTAATTTGCATGTATGAACTTCATAAATGTCTAACTGTTTTATAGTTCTGCTATAACTTTCATAAACAAAGTGTCATTAGAATTAAATACTTCTGTGCAGAAATGTAACATAAGAGATGGAACCAAGCTTTTCCCCCCAGAAGACATTTGTTTAAGTGCTGAAGCATGCTAACCTTGTAAAAGATAAATAAGAATCACAAGAATGCATGAAAACATAGGAATTTATTTTTTATGACTCCCTTTTTTCTTGCTACTGAAAGTTAGTTCACTGCAGAAATGGTGCATGTGTTGTGTTGGGGTTTTTTTGGTGGAAATATGAAATTCAGTCTTGGAAGACACTATGCATAATACGTTGCTTGTTGGGATTTTTAAGTATGAAAGACAAGGTTATATTTTAGGGGCTTTTTTTGGTGCTATTTTTAGCATGCACCCAGATACAGGTTTCCAGTAGTGAGATACTAAGTGTTACTGGGCAAATTATCATGATTTTGACCTCTTTTGGTGTGCAACATACAAGTTTGATTGTTCCAGAGAAGCAAATACAAAATTCTGTGTGGCTACACCTGGTGTGCTAGTTGCATTTCTGGACTCCCTAGTAGAGAAGAGATGTGGAGCTACTAGAGGGAGTCCAGTAAAGGGCCACTACTAAGATGATTAAGTTATTTGAGCATCTCTCCTGTGAAGAAAAGCTGAGAGAGCTGGAACTGCTCAGCCTGGAGAAGGAAAGGCTCCAAATGGTTCTCATCAATGAGTACAAATACCTGAAGGGAGGATGCAAAAAATGGAGCCAGGCTTATCCCAGTGGTGCCTAGTGTCAGGACCAGAGTTGGTGGGCGCAAATTGGAATACAGAAGTCTCCATGTGAACAGCAGGAAACCCTTTTTCACTGAGGGTTATCGAGCACTGGAACAGATTGCCAGGAGAAGCTGTGGAATTTCTATCCTTGGATATATTCAAAAGCTGCCTGGACACAGTACTGGGCAATTGGCTCTAGGTTTCCCTTCTTGAGCAGAGCAGTTGGACCAGACGACTTCCAGATATCACTTCCGACCTCAACCATTCTGTGATTCTACAAATAGAGCTTCATAACTTCTTTGATGGATGAATAGCTCTCCTGTGATGGGCTGGGGAGCAGGTGAGCAGTATGTTATTAGGACTCCCCCTTGCCTCATACACTATTGTCTCTCTCTGCTCCTTTGTGGCTATAAAGATGAGGTTTTATCACATAACCTAGCAAAGTTTTTCTTTTCCTAAACCTAGTTTAATGATAGGTGCCTTCTTTTTTAAGAAAGCAAACTGTGTGAGAAAGTTTGAGAAAAGGAAATTTGTTTGAAAAAGAAATCTACGTTTGAGGGAGAAGGAGGGTAATTCCTGCTTTGGTGTACCTAAAGTAGTAAGCAAACTCTGGAGCTTTCACCAGTCCATAAAAACAAATGACAAAGGTGTGTTTCTTCACCCTCTTTGCAAAGCAAAGTCATAATTGACTTTATGCAAAGAGATCTGGAAATACGCTTTTAAAAATACTTATTTTGAGAATACTCTCAAGTCTTAATTCTTAATCATTGTTGTCTTTAAGCTCTTTACAAAATGCATGAGGTATGTCCAACTTCAGTTCTGAAGGATGAAAACAGTTTCCAAAACACTTTGGTCTTTGTACACAGTCTGTACTCATCAAACAATAGTCCATCTTGCCAATAGTCCAGAAATAGACTTCTAACTCTGCTTGCCATAATTCAGACTGGTTAGAAACATAGGGAAGATAATAAGCATCAGCTGTATTTTCAAATATTTTCTGTTTGAATGCAAGCACATATTCTATTCTGGTTTGTGCAGTCAACAAAACTCAAGATTATTTGCAACTCAACTGCAACTTCTGTTAATTCATTGATGCAAAGAGAACCTTCATTGACTCTTAAATGCTGGGTTTTGTTTTTCATAGATCTTAAAATATGTCACTGTGAAATGATAAATGATCCTTGTGCGATAGGTCTCTTTTAGAGTGGATTTCAGTATTAGAATGGCAAACTTGATATTCATGGAAACTTTCATTCTAACATCTTCATCAGCAGATGTTTATGAAGCACATAGAAGTTGAGAGTTTTCCATAATACGTCATGTATAAGAGAGTGGAAATACTTTAAGGAGAAGGAAGTTCAAAATATATGGAGTTCAGGAAGTTGTCAGTATGTCAGTTGCTTGTGAGAAGTAAATACTTTAGGTCATATTAGTTCTCATTTTAACATGTACAGATGCAAAGATACCCACCTTCCTTGAGTGTAAATCAGTGTGTTTAGTCTAGCTGTAAACACTGTCAAATGGTGCCTGTGTTTTCCAGGTTAAGATTTGCTTTGGTAGGGACAAAAATAATTTTGTAATCTTTTTGCATAAAGAGGAAAAAAAAATCTTAAGAAGAAGCAATGAAGTCTATCTGATATGAAGGCAGATATAAATATTTGTTGTTTGGAACCTCTCTTGTGAAACAGTTAAAAGAAAAGATCTTGGTTAACATATTGAGTAGAATATTGGAGATTTTTTGCTTCTCAATTAAGAGACACATTTTGATTTAAGTAAATCAAAGACCTGGAGGTCCTGATGAAACCCATGAAGTTAGTTCTGTTTCTTAATGACTTTGTATGTTTTATGTGCTGTTTTTGTTCTACCATATGAAATCTTATTATACCAGTTCTTTTCCAGTATATTAATTATTTTGATAGAATGAAAAAGTTAGGTGCAGTGATTGTCTATACAGTTAAATTTAACATTAAAATCCACTTAAAAAAACTTGAATTAACAATTATATTAATTCAATTTTATCTTTATCTTGAATACTGCATTGAATTTCCTCCTAATTCTGTTTTAAAACTATTACATGTATAACCAGGAACTAATAATTTGACTGAGACAACTGTCTACTCCCCACTGCCAAGTAATGGAATAGAAGAGGCATAATTTCAAAACACTTTGATCATTTAACTACGTAGAAAATAGAAGGATGATAATATTACATCTAGCTAAGCACTGCAAGATACTTGTGTTTTCTTAGGTTTATAGCAATTTTGGTTTTTTTAAGTGGCAAAGGCTTTAGGAGAAAAACCTGTTTTTAACAGCTCTGTGTATTACTGCAGTCTGAGCACCCTGAAACAGCACTTATTGGCATGACATTTTCCATCTACAAGTCATTTATTTCAGTAGACACTTATCAGGGACACCTGGATAGCTTACTCATGTTGAATGTATTGTATGTACTTGATTTTGTAATATTAATCCAACCAACAAATATACACAGTGACAACAAGTAAATTGACAATGTAAGCAAAAATAGTGTGATCTATAGTTTGTTTACTTAAAATCTATGACAGGTTTTTCTTGGAGGATGTTTTTGAAGATCACTTCATACATGAGTAAGACTTGCAGTGTGTTTCCTGACTGGGAGAGGGGAATGGTCTATGTATGAGTTTTTTTCCTAAAATATTTAAGTGGTCAAATTCTACCATTTTGAAGTTGCTGTAGAAGAAAAAGCCCATTTGCAAATGAGACTGGTGCTAAAAAGCAATGTTTTATTCTTTCAGAATGTCTTAGCATTTGTTAAGGCACCTAAATGAGGATTTGTTTTTAATACTTTAGAGAACTGAGAAATTTATGTGCTCCAAGTGCCACAGGAAGTTTTCTAGCAGGGTCAGAGATATAAAACCCAAGCTTCTTGATTTCTTTTGGTTTGCAAGAAGACTAACTAACTAAATTTGGGTTAAAAACTATATTGTTTGAGCAACTGTGACTATGTGAAGCAGTTATTGTAGATTTCTTAATATGTGTCATTTTTAACATTTGGTGTTATACAGTGAAATTAACAATTGCAAGTCCTGGTGAAAATATTGCCTTAGTTTATAGCATCATAAATAGTGAAAACGGCTTATGAAATACTACTTTGCCTGAGTAAGGTAGATTTTTTTCCTTGGCCAAATCAAATAAATACTTGAATCCTAGATGTCACCACATAATATTTATTAGAGTGTGTATGTGTTACACATCAGTGTTTTCAGATCTATCCAGGCTATCATCACTGTATTCTCTTTTGTCCTTGAAAGCCTGTGCTAAACTGGAGCCTGTGTTTTCAGCACAGGTCTGGACAAAGTCAGGTTGACATGTTTGAAAAGCTTTTCATCTCTGATGTTATAGTGTTACAAGAACAGTGATAGGGCACCTACTGTCTCTGTCTCTCAGAAGCTCACCTGTTTGAGGGGAAAACCAGTGAAGAAACTGGTATGCCCTAGAAATGTAAATTCAAGGTTCACCTTGTCTAAGGCCTAACAGTGACTCTGTGTTTAACACAAGAATAGAAGCTGGGGTTGGAATAGGAACTGTGGGAGCATGTCTTGTAAGTAGACCTCAGTTCCTTCCTGAAGAGCCAGTAGGCATTGGTTTTTTTTCTTTATGTCGTAAATAGCAAGCACACAGGCTAGCTGGAGAAGGTGCATGCTCAAGGTAACATGAACAAGAGAGAGGAAAAAGCATCAACACTTACCAAAGCTGCTATCCTTATCTGTGCTACTGTCCATCTGGTAGGACTGGTCAGCAGCTAAGAATCAATTAAGGATTTGAAGATCCATGTTCCATTCTAGATACTGTCTGGACTACCAGGCCTTTCCCACCCCTGCCCAGTTTCCTATTTTTTGTCACCTCTGATTTTGTTTGTGGGTGTGGAACTGTGTGATTGGCTGTTGTTAAGGGCACTGCCTGCTTTACCAAAGGCACTTGTTCATTTGGGATTTGCTTCTTTTGTGTCATATTCCCCTCCTCTCATCACACAGGCAAAAATTTGGGGGGAATTTCAATCAATCTAATTTCTTTTCAGTTAACAAACTTATAATAATTGATTCTGGTATTGAAGCAAATACACACACGCACTTAGTAAAAAACACCTCTTGCCTCCCCTCTTCCTGGTCTCCATTCACCTGGCCACACAGAGCATTCAATCCCTTTGCAGAGGCATCGGGCACAGGGCAGATGGGGTCAGTGCACAGTGGTTCCTGCAGCAGTGGCAGTCCCTCTGGAGCTGTACTGCTAGGCCCTGCTTGGACTGCTGCTCAGCTCCAGCCTCTACTCTCTCCCACTGCTCCAGCCTGCTCCTTTATTTTTCTGGTTCCTCACCCCTCCCAGTCTGGCCTTGTTCCATTTATTTGCTCTTAGTTTTGTTTGGTGTTTACTGCACTCTAAATTTTAGATATGTTTTTGCAGAGGCTCTATGACGTCCTCTGATTCAGAGGTGCCACATGTGGCTTACTGGACTCAGCTGTGTCCTGTGGTGGTTCTGTTGCAGAGCCAACAACACAGGGCAACCCCTCATCTCTTCCACTGAGGGCACCCCCACAGCTCCTTGCTAGATTTGGCATAATACCTTGCCAGTTATGCCTAATACACCCCCCCACACACACATCACCAGTCTTTTAGGAATTTGTATGAACTTGCTCATCTTTTTCTCTTTTTGGTCTTTGCCAGTCTTGCTTTTTCACTGTCCTATTTGAAGACATGATTGGTCATTTGCTGTTGCCAGGTATCGTTAGGGTAAATTGATTACAAGGGAAATACAGCTGGGGTTCAGTGCAGGGTACTGTTCTGTTCCTTGCTTATCCCTTTGTATGATAAAATGTAAGAGAAAATTCCGCCTTGGTTCTGTTGTATTTAATAACTTCCCCCTATAGAGTACAGTTTGTAACAACTTTTGAGGAATTATTTGCTGTACTAACTAACAGTCAGTTATTCACAGCTTCAGGACATGGTAATCCGTGTTGCAAATTCTGGTCTGAGGACTGAGGACATGTACATGTGCCAAGATTTGCAGTGATCTTTGGAGGAAAAAAAAAAACCCAAACCAACTTCTAATATTCCTTCTGGTTTTTTTTAATAAAAATAATTTACATTTTAAAGCATTTTTAGGTCTTCCATGTAGTAACAACTGCAAAAAATCAGTTTCTTCAGTGATATCAAAACTGATGGGGAGAGATTATTTTTATAAAATTGGTCACCTTCTGGGCTAATATTTAGAAATGTGATGTTGTAAAACAGAGCTTTAAAGCTAGTCCTGTGTTTGCTAATAGGAAGGCAGGTTCATATCCTGAATCAAATCAGTACCCTCATGTGACATTGCAGTAACTTGATTTCCCCTTGCTCTCAGCACTGTTTCTCAGTATCACCATTGCCTCTTGCAACCTAGTTGCTGAATTTGCCAAAGAGAAGTAGCTCCTCTGAGAATGTCATGTCAGATTAAGAGGATTCTGCAGCTATCTTCTGTTTTTCTGAAATTGTAATTACTCTTCATATTAACAAGCCTTGGACCTGTATTTTTTCCTCAGTTTTTCCTTTGTTTCCTCAGTTTGTTGGCTGTATTCATGACCCAGTGGCCCAAAAACCAAAGTAATAGAATTGGTTTAGTTCTGAGGTTACAAGTATGAACTGCTGAACTTGGGGGTACTAGCTTTGCTGAGATAGTGCAGCTTACAGGATTTGCTCCATCTGCCTCAGAAGATTCTGGCCTCCTGTATCTGTACAGATTTTCTGAGTTGTGTATCACTCCACATTTGCCACACTTAGGTTTTCTAGATGCTGGGTGACACTTGTGAATAGTTTTGTTTTGCCCTTTATATTATTAATGAGAGTCTTTCTTACGGGGAAGGTAAGAGTTCCTTACCTCACCAAGTGGACTGGATTCTGGTTTAGTATTCCTACAGATTGAGTTTTCCACTGCAGTTGTCTGGGTCTCTAAGATCTTGGGAATATTGTTCCTTTCATAGTTGGATGGAGTCTTGTCTGGCAGCAATTTTTGTCATGTGGTAGTAAGAAATTGCTTGTTGTTCACTTAGACGATTGCATATAGGAAAATTTGAACCTATTGCAGAAGGACCCAATTTCCAACAGAGTTTAGAGGTTTTAAGGATTACAGTGGCCCACACTTAAACTGTTTTTTACAATGTGATATGTGTTATTGCTTGTTCGTGTAAATGCTGCGCTTGGTAGCTGCCAGTTCTCTGAAGTGGTATGCGGAGCACAAAGGAGCAGGCTTGTTTCTGTAGGGTAACTTATATTGTTCCTCCATTATTACTCAGAAGAGTGTTCTGAGGTCAAGTGGTTTGCTTTGGTTGTTACAGCGATGGAGTTTATCTGTACTGTTTCTGAAAAGGGTGACGTGTTTTGTTTATGAGGACTTCAAGAAAGAGCTTGAAAACAAGCAATCTCTGTTCTAGGCCCTTCTTTCTAAAGCCTGCTGTCTGGGCAGGTCCCTGTTGGATCCTGTTGCAACTCTGAGGCTCCTTAGATCTTCAACAGATTTTAACCACTTAAATAAAGAGTGCTCAAAGTTCAGCTGAAAGATCAGTTGTTGCTGAAGGTCTTGTAATTTACAGTATTAGATTGTTATACTGAAATTGTGTTATAGTAATGAGGGGTATGTGTGTACATGAAGCAGAAGAAAATTTTTGAAGTCCTAAAATTAGAAAATTGAAGTCCTAGTAAATTTTCTTACGTTTTTTGTTCTTACTAATTATATTATGTGTAAATAGATTTGTGCATTTAAATCCTTTTCCAGACTAGAGATGATGAATCAGATTTCAATGCTATTAGCCGGCAGCTGGTTTTACGTAGTTTCTATAATATGAATTTTATAGTATTGTGGGAACTTGAAGATAAATTTGCAATTAAAAGACAGCAAAACAAAGAAAATAGTCTGTAGGAGAAACGCTTGTTACAGTTGTGCAGTACTGACATCTATACTTTCAGTAAGCTAAAGTGCAGTCCGTGTTTTCATTAAAAACCATGGGCCTTTGTCTTCAAAGTTTAATTTGGCATATAACTTGTTAGACTTTTAGTACATATATTTTTGCAAAAAATCCTAAAAATTCTTCAATCCCAATATTCATTGATGTCTACACATGGCACTTTTGTGACTGTGATTGTTCTTAAGTCAGCATGAGCATCACTTGAATAATACTGTTTGGGCTAACAAAAGCTTTATATGGATTAAAACAGAGTTTCATTATTTTGTGTGACATTTGGAAAACAAAATATGACAGATTATTTAATTTAATAAAGGGTATCTCAAGAATGCTGTGAAAAGTTCAAAGCTTTAGGCTCAGGTTCAATGCTAAAGATTCAAAGGTTTAAAATAACGTGTAGAGCCTTGATTAATTGTTTTTCGGCTTAATAATGTGCAGCTTATTCTGTTTTAAAATCCTACTTACCTAGAAATTACAAATAGACTTTCTAAACTGACTGTAGTATGTGTAAAGCATAGGATATATATAAACTGTATGAATTTCTCTGTACTCCAAGGCCATTTTATTTCCCTAATTAGTTGTTCATGAATGAAGATTTATGCAACAGGGCAATTTAAGCAGCCAAATCTTCTTTCTCTGTGGTAAATGGAGACTGAGGTACTGTAAATAGTAAGAAAGAAGTGCAATAAAATGTAAAATATATTAGAAAGCGTGTGCAAGGTACTTGTATCTGTAGAGCTTTGTGAGCTCTAGCTCAGCACCAGCACAGAACTGACTCTTCAGGAGCTTATCAGCCCCATTTACTTGGCGCTTCATTTCTGGAAGTGTTTATTAGTGTATCCACAGCTTGTGCTTAGCTGGGCTAATAAATCCTCAAGAATCAGGGTCACTGTGACTTTCAAGTGACCTTACATGGAGCTAGCTGAAGTCCGTCATGGTTTATTAATTCAGGTATTGACTGGGAGAGACTATACTGTATCATCATGCCCTGAAGCAACATAGCTGTTTTGCATATATTCAATTTAAGCTAATAAGTTCTGCTAGACCTGAGCTGGCTCTTAGTATTATTGCAGATGCATATACAACCTGCATAAACAGCTCACGGATTTGCAAATTGTACCTATGTCAATATCATCCCATTCCTATCGTGGCTAGTACATCCCTCCTTGCCGCAGTTTCTTGTCCTCAGGAAGACGTTTGTGAGGGAATGGGGGTCAGTCTTAGAACTAGAATTTGCTTCCTCCTTCTAAAAAGGAGTGGGTAGTATATTGTGGGCAACTAACAGTGCTTCAGATCATTTTCAGGGTCTGGACAGTGCTGCATTCAGACTGAGTCATGCGTTGTCATATTGAGACATGGTTTCAATTTTGTTGTGCAAACAGGAAAGGTGATCTAAAGAATCTGCAGAATGTGTCAGGGCTTGCTTAATTCAGCTGACCTATGAGAGTGTTATGTTTTACATTTCCAAGTACAAGTACCCTGTCATCTCAATAAAATTCTTTATCCTAGTGGCATTTAATGTAGACAGATATTTAAGTATTTTTTAAAAACTTGTTAGGAAGGATGTTTGTTTTTTTTTCTTATAGCAAAATATCCGTGTTAACTGTTTCTTCTAGTGCTCTTGTAAAGCTCTGTTTTGCAGAAAGGGTTCAGATTATCAGTTATTCTGCTTCTGTAGACTTCTAAAATACAATAATGAACATATACTTCAGCCATTATATATATATGCAAGCTTATTGTTGCTCTTGCACTTTAGAGCAAGAAAAATGGGATTATCTTTAAGGTCCCTTCCAACCTAATCATTCTGTGATTCTATGATCATCATTTCATGTTTGGATATCAAAGAAAGAAAATGGATCTCATGCTAAGCATGTAGGAGTGAGGTAGTATAGATTAGTTTTTGGAACAAATTTGAGTCAAGCCTTTTAACACCTGAAGAAGGTTCATTCAGTTCTGAGAGTGTTTTACATGCAAGTACTATGAGTTTAAATAGTTAAATAATATTTGCACTGTCAAGCAGGAGGAACAATCCCTTATCCTCAGCTGGTTACTGCAAGGCTTTATAGGTTGATGTGTCTCAAAATTTATTGTGTCAGTGAAGGAAATAATTGTACATTATTATGTGATTCTTGCCATTGGCATCGCCTGGAATTTTAGAGACAGTGGGAAACTGCCTCAGAACTTATTTAAAAAGCCAAGTGGATATGCTGTTCCCAAGTCTGTGTCTACTGCTTTCTGATACAGTTTCCAACAGTGACCAAACTGTTTCTGACTCAATTATTTGCTAGGTATGAATTTTAAGTATTTTTTGTTCCTAGCTTACCACCAGATAATAAAGAAAGGAAATGAAATACTGGGGTTTTTTAACTCCTGGGTGAGATTAAAGAGGTAAACTCTTTATATCTGTAGTGGTGAAGGGGAATTGTCCATCAAATATCATTAAAAGTGTGTGAATATTGTGAAAGAAAATATTTCTCAAATATTTCTCAGATAACCATTATTTGTGATGGCATTTGAATGAATTTGTAGGCAGTTGTCATGGGTTGAAGTTACCTCTGTCAGTTTCAGCAGTTTTACAGAGAAAAGTGTGACTGTCTGTAGAATTTTGCAGTGTTTTCGGCCTGTTGTACAATATGAAACAAGTTGTGCAATTTAGAACTTTATTTCTAGAGCTGTGACTTGAATGTTGCTAGAAACAAGTTTGAGCTCAGTGGCACTAGTTTCATCACTAACATTAGGTTTTTGTGGAATGAAGGGGAGATATATTTTAAGGGTACTGGTTTGAGGGGCTCAGAGGATTATTGCAAATATAGAAGTGGTAAAAGAAAAATATGCTCTTTAAAGCACTATAAGCTTCGTAGACAATATTTAAAGGTGTCTTATGAATATGTAGATGTAACAAGTCTAGTTAAAACTTCATTGGTTCTCAAAGTGCTGTAACGCATACATTCTGTAGCGTTTTTTTTTTATTACTGAAGACATGCACACCTGTCTTTCCAAACTTGCTTTATAATGTGTCAGGTAAGAAAAAACAAACAAACCAAACACAAAAACAAACAAACAAACAAACAAAAACAAAAAAAATCCAACCAAAAAAACCCCCACACAACAAAAACAAACAAACCTTTATGACATAGTTGTAAAGAGAAACATGCAGAACTGGAAGAAATGAAAACTTAACATTTTTCTTATCCTGGATTACTACTGTTGGGGAAGAATTTTCCAGTTTGTGACACTGTTCCATCACGGAACCATAAAACAAGTTTTGTCAAGGTAACTGTTCTCCAATGTTCAGACATCACTCTGCCACAGGATTTCCTAGTAAGATAGAATTGGTATCATTTTTAAAAGTTGCCAGGTAGTTCTCTGTTATTCAGGGTGTGTCATTGGAGTGCACTGTAAACGCTGCTTGTCCTAGAGTTCACTGCTGTGGAGGGAGCTTTTGGTACTCAGGCAGTCTCCGTACAGCATCGTATAGCCATAGCTACCATAACTAAATTGTGCCACTCACTGAGCTATGTGGCATTCTCAAATTAATGTCATCAGAGTAGATAGGTATTTTAGATGCTTTGTGCCTGGGTTGTGTAGACTTGATATGGGCAAAATAGACTTATTTCCCTTTTAGCATTAGTGAGCAACTGGTTTCATATGGGCTATGAGGAGCCTGGCAATAAAAGACCAAAGAAACTTTAATCAAAGCAAACAAACAAACAAGTGATTTTTGTGTGTATGAGAAGCATCTTATGCAGTTTGGTCTTTTAAGTGCCTGTGGGCACTCTTGCTGCCTGTTAGTGTTTAACAGCAGTGGTGTAATGGGTTATTTAGCTCTTCCTAGAACAGGAGTCAAGGACAGTTTCTCTAGACTGGACTAGCTGAATCTCTTATGAATAAATTTCCTCATGTCTTTCAAATTCCAGACTTTTTCTTGTAAAATTGAGATACTTTGTTAATATCAGAAATTAATTTCCCTGTCATTATGTTCGGGTAAAGGCTAAGCCACAGAAGAAAAGACATTTCAAACAAAAAGAAAACTGCAGATATTAGAAAAAACAGCAATAGAAATAACTTTTACTTTTTCAGGATCAACTAACATTCTTTTTTTGATAATGTTCTGTTGCCATCAAGGGCACTTTCTTACTTCATGTAGTGTCGTTACATTTTAGTACGTGAGTCCTAAAAACTCATTTAAAGGACTGCAAAATCTAATCTTTAGTTAACCTAAGTTAATTTTGGCCAAGATACTAAAGAAATGTCAGAGTTTGGTGTAAAAATTTTCTGCCATTCTGAATTTAACATTGATAATTATGCTCTCAGCACATTCTGAGATAGACATTACCTGTATTGCCCTGGCCAAAGGCTGAAGAGAAAACATAAATACACACATACATGCACACACACCCACTCCTGCAGCAAAAAAAAATCCCCAGAAACAAACAAAAACCAAAACAAAATCCCCACCCTGTGTTACTAACCTTTACAAAGGAGAGGTTCCAGTCATTTAAACTGAACTACTTAGAGGTTCTAGCATTCCAAAGCTTTTTGCTGGACTTCAAAGCAGTAAACACACTGGTCGTTTATAGTTCTGTGGTTTAAGCAAAGAACTCTGGCTTACATGAGCAAGCTCTGTTTAAATATATTTTAGTTGTGTAATACAATTATCGATGTGTGCAGTACAGTAGATTACTGGTGTAGAGTCATCACTTACGAATGGCTCGTTAAGCATAGAGGAGAGAAAGGTCTCCTGCAGAATCTGAATGAAAGGGTGCTTAGCCTTGGGTGTACCTTAATTATTTTAGGGTGGTATGCTGGTTTTTTTATGCTTAGGTCTGGAATGTAATCATCATTAATCACGTCGATGGTATAAAGCTGGCCAAACGTAAAGCTCTCTGCGGCTGAATAAATGTAGCCACCTTTTGTGTTCAGTTGCTGACTACCTACCAGATGAAAGTCGGAGCTGTGTTGCCACCTAGTGAGAGATCTGTAGGTATGCATATTGACTTGAGGTGAGTACACATACGAAATTACAGAGAGGGTTTCTTAGGTTTCTGACTTCTTTAGTCTTTGGGAGGACAAAATGTCATAGACAGCTGTGATTTGAAACGTTGTCAAACATTGTCAGCCAGCTCTGCTGTGGAGATGAGCAATGCTGCTGTAATCTGGCCATTTGTTTCTATTGCTGTTCTGTCAACACTATTGTGCTCATAAGTGTTTGTGCAGATACCCAGAACTAGTCTGGCTGAAAAATAGCTCTAAGGGGAAAGGAAAAAAATACTGGTTTCAATCAGATCGGTTCCTTGACTCTGTTTAGTGTGCAGTTGCACAAGCAGTTGCTCTAGCATGAAGGGGAGAGATGGTGGAGGAGGGAAGCATGAGTTGACAGAAGAGGGAACAATTGCTGCTTTTAATGGGGCTGCTGGTTTTAAGTGTGTATCTGTTAATTTTCACTGCAAGAACAAACATTCTCTGTAACTTTATTAAATTATGACGCTTCAGTAATTTCAATAAAGACAACCACTGTAACCTTACAGTTGAGCATTTTGTCGCATCAGTGCTCCAGCCAGCATGTAGTATTCCTTTACCAAATACACACCTTGTTTTTCTATTTTTTGTTTCATTTTTTAAAAGAAGTTTCACACCATATTCTGACAGATCAGCTGCTGCACATACGCTTCCAATTCCCACCATAACAACCTGTGGTCTATGGTAACTGGGAAGGTGTTGGGTTTCAGACTGTTATGCAGTGCTGCATAACAGGTGGGAACATGGATTTAATATAATATTTAATATAATATGGTTATTAGTAGTGAACCCATTTTCCTAGTTTGATTGATCACAGCTTGAGAGTCAATGACTGTTTTCAATTTCCATTGAGAACAATGTAAAGAGAGAAGGAAAGGGTTTCAGATTTTACAGAAGACATTCCAAAATGTCTTCAGCAGCAACACCATTTCTGTTTGGAAGTCCAAGCTTGTGACAGAGAGAACCCTCCTTATACCTTTCAAAATTCATTTATGGAGTTCATAACACTACTACTGATTATCGTGTTCCTACTTCAGTTTGTAAAACACTTTTGAAACTGCTACTTTGCAGCAGGGGGATTTAACAACAATGTTTTGAAATACATATTACCCCTTAAAAAAAAATCAGGAAGTTTTGGTTTCACTCTTCTATGTTGTCCTTTTTCTTCACAGAATCACAGAATTGTTCTGGTCAGATAAGACCTTTAAGATCAAGTCCAACTGTAACCTAACTATGAAGTACACTGCTAAACCATGTCCCTGGGCACCACATCTACATGTCTTTTAAACGCCTCCAAGGATGGTGATGAGAAACCACCTCCCTGGGCAGCACTGTTCCAGTGTTTGATAATATTTTCAAATCAGTTTCTTCTAATATTCAATCTCAACCTCCCCTGGTGCAACTTGAGGCCATTTACTCTTGTCCTATCGCTTGTTACTAGGGAGAAGAGACTGACCTCCCCATTGCTACAACCTCCTTTCAGGTAGTTGTAGAGAGCCCCTCAGGCTTCTTTTCTCAAGACTAAACAACCCCAGTTCCCTCACATGGTCCACATAATACTTGTGCTCCAGACCCTTCACCAGCTTCATTGCCCTTCTCTGGTCTTGCTCCAGCGCCTCAATGTCCTTCTTGTAGCAGGAGGCCCAGAACTGCAGACAGTACTTGAGGTGCAGCCTCACCAGTGCTGAACACAGGGGGACAATCACTTCCCTACTCCTGCTGGCCACACTGTTTCTGATACAGGCCAGGATGCCACTGGCCTTCTTGGCCACCTGGGCACACTGCTGGCTCATATTCAGCCAGTGATTGACCACCACCCCAAGTCCTTTTCCATTGGACAGTTTTCCAGCCACTCTTCCCCTAGCCTGTAGTGTTGTATGGGGTTATTGTGATTCAAGTGCAAGACCCAGCACTTGGCAGAATCAGTCTTCCTCTATTCCCGTACCTCACTGAACCTGCTGTTCAATACAAATCAAGAAGTCATAGAATGTAGAAAATCTTAGATGAGAGGTATGGGCTTATCCAATCTTCGTTCCTGATTGAGTAAGATTAGATTTGATTTTTTTTTTTTTTAATTGTGGGGGGCGCTTTGTAAAAAGTTGCTAAGAGTTATCATTTAACTAAATTAAATTTAATTACTTGGTTTTAATTATCTGCATTAGGCAGCTGTTAATATTTGTTCAGACATCTTTAAACATTTTTATTGTTTCAAGTTGTTACATTATCCAAAATACGCCATCTTATTTTTGAAGCATTGCCTATTTGTATGCCATTAAAAATGAGGAAATGAGTAAAAGGAGGAAGGCTTTGCTTTCATGGACACAACCATGCAAACCAACTTTGGGCCAGTCACAAGCTGTATGTACTTGTTTCTTTTTCGGTATACAATTTAAGCATATTTGTTAAGGTAGAGATTGATTATACAACACAAAATTTGGTGATGATGAAGACACTTTGCAGGGAAGGGTGTGTGGGTTTGCTTGTACTTGTGTTTTGCAGCCTCCTGAGCAGCTCCACATGCTGGCTTTTATAGTCTTATTTGCTTTCTCCTTCCTTTGTTTTAAGTGGCTTGAGGACTTGAGATTGCTCACTGAGCCATTTCACACACTAAGACTGCATGACACTGAGACAGTGGGGAAAAAAAATTGATGTTGTTTTACTGAGTTCACAGTGAAATGGTTTGGTGTGTGGTGTGACAAGCTCCAGGCTGCTGCACAGCAGAACGGAGGGTAAGAATGTGTGTGGGATGGAGGGAGAAACAGCCAGCTACCACAGAGCTTTAGCCACTGCAAAGAGTGTGGGAGGGGAGGCAGGAAAGCTTTTACTACTTCTGAGGCAAGGAGTCATTAACTGGTCAAATGTATGTGTACAATGAGCCTGTCACATATCTCAGAAAGGCAAGCAGTACGTTTTTAATTAAGAGAAAGAGGAATACTCTCTTGTGGAAGAAAAAAATAAAAAGAAACCCTTGGGGCAGAAACATCACTGGGGTTCTGTAGTACAGGACTTTCATTGCCAACATCAGTATATGATGTTCCCACCTCCAGCTGCCCATTCCTGTTGCAGTAGTTTGGCATGCTGAGACCTTGTATTATATCCTTGCTATATTATTAGAATAATAAAGCCTAAAAGTAATTTTCACAGAGGAGCAAGTGAGCGGAGAGGGGATAGGGAAAATTTTAAAGCTAGTATTGCCCTGAAAAGTTCACCTGGTCTTGAAAGCATGACCTCAGGCACAGTATGATCAGTTAAATTAGAGTTTGGTGTTGTGCAGGCTATGTTGCATACTTCTTACATGCTGTCTTGAGGTAGAGATCTATAGCCATGTGCTCAGCTTGGAGGCAGTCAACTCCTTCAGTGCACCTTGAAGCATGGTGTCTAGTGCAGTCTTGGCTATTAGAAAACGGAGCAGACCTGTATTAAATATAAGTGGCAAGTTTTTGGTAAACGGGAGGGGGTGTGGTGGTGCAGGGGTTGCTTCTATGGGAAGAGGCTTGGGTCTGCCCTGTGCTGGACACAGCTGGTTCCAAACGGCTCCAGCAGACCAAAGCTGAACCTATTGGCCATGTGTGTGGTGCTTCTGTGAAATTGTATTTTAAGGAAGTGTAGGAAATGCTGGAGCAAGGTGTAAGAAGTGTAGAATAAAAAGAGGGGGAATGCCAAGATCAGGGAAGGAGGAGGTTCACCATGGCAGAGTGGATATCCCCTGCAGCCTGTGCGGGACCCATGCTGGAGCAGCGGAGTTGAATCACTGCGCTGCTAGGAGTTGGAGGGTGGAGGAGTCTGGAGTGAGGCTGAGCCTGGGTCAGGGAAAGAAAATTTGTTCATTTCACATTTATATTTTTGAATACCTCTACCCAAATCAGTAAGTAAGTATTTATTCTAACTGGCAATAAAGTAAGTTAACTTTGTCAAGTAAGGCTATTTTGCCCACAATAGTAACTGGTAACAATCTCCCCATCCTTATCTCAACCCATGAGCTATTTGTTGCTGTACACTGTATTTTCTACTCCCTGTCCTGCTGACAGCAGAGTGAATAAGAGCCTGGGTGCAAATTTCTCAGTTAGCCAAAGGCAATCTACAAGACAAAAAACAATGTGTTTGTAGAGTGAAACAGTTGGTGCTGAGGACTCAGTGTGTGCCTTATACATGCTTTAGGTGGTTATTTTGAACTAGAACTAGTCTGACCTTGTGGCCTGTTCAAGACTGGTGTGCATCAGACACATTTCAGAAGCACATCATTCACTTTGCTTGTATCTGGAAGAATTCCAATTGGAGTGGACCAGCAGCATCTTCATGATGCACACCATAGGATGGTAGGTGAGAATGACACAACCAAATGAAAAAAAGTGTTTTGTTTTCCTTTTCAAACCTAGTACTACCACATGTATTTAAATTATAAATAATCATATTATCTGTACAAAATATATAGAAGCATTTTAAGCAAGAAATTTACTGTTGCTAAAGGTGCTTCCTTTCAGAATACCATCATACTCAGGCTGTGGCTGGAGAGCGAATCCTTTAAAGGACTAAACCTGAAAAATCAGACTGATGTATGTTTAAAAATTACATATGTCTTCTGTCTTGCTAAAAAACCTGATGCCATCCTTCCCCAAAAAAGATGTGACTGCTACAGTCCGTGAGTGTCACTTTTAAGAAGTTAAAATGGTGCCATAATCCAGGCTGCCAGAGACCTTCTAATTCTCCATGCTGTTGGACACCATGAGCATACTTTCAAAGTACATTAGTATGTTTGAGATGTTTTAAAACCTTGAGTATCAGATTTTGAAAGCAAATTAGGTGTTTGCCAGAATTGTCGGTATTGCGTAGGATATTAGGTAGCCAGCTCCTGTGGAAATTGCAAGTGTTGCTCATGTTTTATACTTTTTATTAAAGACCAACATATCCTTCTTTCTGATTTTTTTTTTAGAGCAGTTACCTTTAAGTGCTTCCATCAATTCATTTTCAGTGTTGCTATCCAAACACTAGCTGCATTTTCTCTGTGTGGTGATTATTGCTGGGAATTCGCTTTTCCATCTTAGAACTTTTCTATTTGTTACACAAGTCTGAACTTTCATGCCATTTTAACAACTTCAGTGACTCTCACTTAATAATTAGCCATGATATAAAATGGAAACTTGAATGTGAGTCTAGTTGCTAAAAAAAATATTTCAAAGTTTTGTAAACAGACTGAAATTCTGGAATGTTTATTGGTAGTGGTAGTGTAAAATTATGGCTTTTAGATGCTTTTCAAATTATGACATAAAGTATCAGACTGTGTGCCAAGCAAGTTAAATGAAACACCACATCTTTCTCCCTGTTTCTGGTTGTGAAACAGTACCTTTCATTCAGTTTGCAGAGAAACTTCTAAATGTTGTGCTTTTAAACTTGGTTGTTCTATTTATTATAACTGTTATCATTAATGTTTAATTTTGAAAGATGTGCTGACAGAGGAAGCTTTAAGAATGGAGCAGAAAGTCAGTTCTTCAACCAAGAAGAGATATGAATAGATGAAGTGTTCATAAAGGATTCAAATAAAAATAGTCCAGCAATTAAAAGATGACTGTTTTAGATTCTAGGACCTTTTCTTGCCTTAGGGTATGTTCTTTTAGCTAAATTTATTTACTAGTGAAGGAGACTGTTCTGCATGTAAGACACATAATCATTAGTAAATTATGCATGTCACCTCTTCCTGCTTAAAGCTGACTCAGTCCTCTGACAGATTCTAGAGTTGTCCTGTAGCTCTTTTAGGTGTTCTGAATATGAAAGGCTTATTTTGATATGGGATGTGTATGATGTGGCTAAAATACTCAGCAAAGGTTTAGAAAACTAAACAGGAGGTAGCAAATAGTTCATACGATGTTATATGCAGAATTTTAAGTTACAGGTAGGCTCACAAGATAATAATGGGATTTTTTCTTAGGAAATCTTCAGTCACGTGCTTGCAGCCAGACATCTCCTTGTTGTATTAAGAACTGGAAAAGTGTCTGCAGACACTTGGAATTTTAGTTGCCTCTTGAGGAACATATGGAGATTAAACTTAACTCAGTCTGGTACAAGCATTTGATAAAGGATTGAGTAGACAATTATGTCATTTTTTAAAGTGAAAACAATGAAATATTTGTGCCACCTCTGCCTTTTCCCTTCCCTTTCATTTTTACTGGTCTTAAACGTGACATTTTTTGACATTTGGGTCCTAGTCCAAATGGAGTTAAGAATTTTTTCTATCTGTTTTGCCTGGTGGCTTTGTTGAATCAATGTGGTATGTACTCATCTGTTTTGATACCTAGTTTGCTTCTTCTTCCTTAATAAGTCTACTGTTGTTTTTAAAATAGGACTTAGTTCTGCTTTTAGCCCTAAAACCCCTTAGTCATACAAAACCTTATTCTGTGACTTCTATTAACTTCCAGTTTGGAGATTTTTTTTTTTTGCTGTGTATTTCTCCTTCCTCTGCTGCTGATGCTCAGTCTGCAAGCCATTGTTTCACTCATGCAGTATATCATGCAAACAAATGAGGTCAATGGCAGTGTATATTTTCTTCCTCGCAGTGATTCTTCCCTTCAAGACATAAATAAAGCCCACAAGAAGTTAATGAAGTAAGTCACCGACATAAACTATTTTGAACACAGTTTTTATCTGTAAATAAAGCACAACTTTCTGTAATTTCCTGTTAGATTTTCAGTTTGCTTTCCATCTAAATCAGATAGTAGAGACCATGGTGCGGTGCGCTAGCACTGAAGTCAGTATGCAGTAAGAGACAAAACTACTGTATTTTCTGGAGAACATGGTCATTCACAGAATCACATAATTTTCTATTCTCTTATGTATCTATCAGTCTGCTTACCTGTGATCCTATTTAGGAAAGACTGTACTTCAGTGAAAGACAAGGAGAGGCAGTAATTATTTAGTGTCAAGTCAATGACTACGTGTGATGGAAGGGAACATTACAATATGGTTTTAGTAGTTCCTCAGCATGAAGATGGTGTAAAAACTCATAATGCAAGTATTTGCAATATTATTTTCAATACTGCTGTTTTCTTACTTGATAGAATTTCATCTCTGTATAAAGGAGAAATTTTACATGAATTTCTTTATCTAAATTTCTTCTGCATCAGTGGATGACTATTACTTGCTTCATTTTTGCTGCTCTGTTTGCACTTCCCAAGATGACATTATATAATGGATTCTAAGGGCTTGTTCTACTCATATTGGTTTTAGCCTATATTTGCGAGGATGGGAGGGAGGAAACACATAATGCAAGTTTAGAATGAAAGTTCTAGTGAGAAAACACTAGTTTGTGAATCTGAAATTTTTTCTTGGTTAAAAATTCAGTCATTTCAAAATTCTAAGCATTTCTCCTGAATTTGTAGATGGCTAAAAGTTCAAAAGTTTAGTATAAAGCTCGAGTAACCTGTTAAATGCTTCACATGTAAGGAAGGATATTCATCTCGCTGCTTGTATTTTTGAATGTTACTGATTTATGTTAAGAATGTGATAGGTAGCGCACATATGAAAATAATGCATTTTAAATTTCTTTCTAGAGTAGCACAACAATATGGTAAGCATTCCCAAACCTACAAACTGTGTTTATATTTTCCCATAAATACATATGTAAGTCATACTCAAACAGTTGTATGGAAAGAGAATAGAAAAGTAAAATGTCTACTTCAGAATATGGACTGATATTTTCCTCTCTTCTCAAATTATCATCAAGGCTATTCATTCAGGATTTTCCTATTTTTCTAGAATACTAGTGGTAATTTAAAAGAAAAAAGAAGTTTAAGGATTATTAAATCACAAAAATATCAAGTAGTTTCAACAAATAAGAAAGAAAATTATTTGGTGCAGTTTGGATCTTGGTAGTTCTATACTAGTAGAAGGGTTTATTTGTCCTCAGAAAAGGTAAGAGTGTTGTTTGCTTAAAAACAAAATCTCAAGCTTTGAGAGTGATTCTTGGTCTTTCTTTATTCACAGCTCTTTCTGCTTTTCTCCCTCATCTCTAGAACAGACATGCAAGCTAATGTATGCTGGTTAACATTTATGCCAGTGTCATTTCATGTATTGTAATTTCTTTTAAAAATCACTATCAAAGAAGTAAAGTGCAAGAAAAATCTTATTTATGTATGAGGGTGATCAGATACCAGTATGGGTTTCCTGGACAGGTTGCAGAGTTTCCATTCTTGTAGGTATTCAAAACCCACTGGAAACAGTCCTGACCAACCTGCTTTGACCAGAGGGATCAGACTAGAGACCTCCAGGTTTTAATAACTCTGTTGTGTGGTGAAAGAGCTTGTCTTCTCTTTTTCGAGATCATTCCACAGTGGTGTTGGATATTTAGGATGAAAAGCTTGATATAATCTGCATATGTGCATCAAAGGAACTTATTACCTTACAGTTCTTCAGATTATGACCAAGGAAATCTTTTATTAATTGGTCAAATCAAGAAAGCCTATTAAGTTTTGTGTGTTTATATTTTGAGATTTACGAGTTTTTTATCTTAACACTTAAGTTCTGAAGGAGGTTAAATATCATCTTGTCAGTGTTCTTTATAAAGATTAAACAATTTTTAGAAATTTCAGATGTGTACATTTCCAAGCATTGTGTTCTAATTGTTTTCAATATTTTTTTTCATTCAACAGCTTGATAATATAGCTAATATACTACCTTCTTTTCTTCCACAGATCTCAAGAGGGAAGCCAGTATTTGTCACATGCTGAAGCATCCTCATATTGTTGAACTGTTAGAGACATACAGCTCAGATGGAATGCTTTATATGGTCTTTGAGTTGTAAGTTTCTCTTTTTAACTTTCTTTGTTGTCATTTGCTGAATAAAATCCTAAAAGCATGTCTGCATGTTTTGTAGCTCAGAAGTCTTGAGTGCTATGAAAATCTTTATTTCTGGCAATGACAGGTTGTCACAAATAAAATAAGTTGTCACAATGGCTCAGTGGCTGACATCAAGGCAGATTCTTTTCAGCATGGCCTCTAAGGGCAGACATGCTGTTCATTGATGGATGCTGTGTCCCTGATAGGGTACATGAGAATGAGTTAAAAATCTGCTGATAGTCAACATCTTCCTTCTCTACTCTGTACCTACGAACTGTTCTTTTTCTGTTCCCCATATATGCATTTCTAGTGTGTTTGGGCATCTGTGTTCATACTGCTTTAATTTTTCTGATCTTTCTACATGATGTTTTCTGATTAATTTGGCTTGCTTCTGTTGGGACAAGGTTAGGTTGAACTGCTATGTCCAATGGATCCAAGAATTTGACTTGAGATATGCACTTTAAAATAATTTTCACCTGTTACTTTTACCATTGAGGTAGAGAAAAAATTAGGCGGTAGCAGAAAAAAGAAAATCTGCTCTTTTTTTTTTTAGGTGAGTTTGTAAATTTATGAATGTGTGAAATAACTGTTTTATGCTTTTCTTTCTGTAAGTTTTGATTCAATAATGACTTTGGTTTTTATTTTGTAAATCCCAAAGCGTGGACCAAGGGACTTTAATTTAAAATCCTATTATGAAATAATTATGTACACCTTGGGGAGACATACTGTGGTAATTAACAAGATTTGAAATGGAATAAAAGTTTTGCTTCTATTTTTGCCATGCCAGTAGCTCAGAAACATGAGACAAAAGCAGTAATTATTTTTTAATGACAAGCCTGTTATCATTTATGTTTGTATACATAAAAAGCAAGTCTGAACAATTAGGATTACTACACAAATACTGTACCTGAGTTTTTGCCACATGAAAGAAGGAAAGATGAGGCTAAATTATTGGTACAAAAAAAGCCATCATTCTTTTGTAACAAACAATGATAGAAAATGTGATAGTAGGAACACCTGTGCTCAAAGTGGGGCAGGGAATGGAAGAGTTGTGGACGAATTGTGTTGTGCTGGAGGGGATGCTTTGGTAAAGTGATTCAACAGAGGACTGATGTTTGCTCTGGAGTAAGACTGCTTTGTCTGAGTTTGGTTTGGTTAGTGACATACTATACAATAGTGACCATATAAGAAGCTTATAGTTAGTAGAAAAGCATCTATGTATTTAAGGCAACTTATTTTCCCTTGTAGTAGTTTCTGTTCATTATGGTATTATAACAAACAATTTCTTTGCAACTAAGTTCTGTCTACAGTAATAAAATATATTTTACTAGGGTTTAGTTATTCTGAAATTACAGAAAAGGGGAAGACAACACAGATCTGCAGAGGACGGATAAGCCCAGCTCACGATGGGCTGAGGACTGGGAGATGCTTTACATGAAAGTTAATTCAGGTCCAGCACATGAAATGTACAGAATAACCAAACCTAAAACTTTGTGCTATCAGTTGCCCATGAATGACACCTAGGTCCACTACTGCTTCAAAAGCTGTGAGCTACATGGAGCAGCTGCTAACATAGCCTTGAATATCTTGCCAAATCTTTTGTTACGAAAAACTACAAGTTTAATAAAAAAGTGCACCATATATCTGACAACAAGAAATTAAACTACTCAGGAAAAAATACAATCTGTGCCCAATTCTGAAAACTTATGTAATATAAACATTTTTAAAAACTAAGTCATAATTCAGAGAAGCATTTATGCACAAATTCAAATACTCTTCAGAATGAGGCCGTCAGGTCATCTTACCAGTAGGCTGCCATTAGCCATCAGGTACTGGTTTTAATAAACTGCATAGAGGCAGTTGTCCATAATAGATGAAGTGCATGTGTAGAGTAAGAAGTAGATCCTGTCCCAAAAAGTAGTATTCTAAAGCAAAATAGTTATTTTTAAAGTATTTAGATGTTACTACATTATAAATGAGAGTCTGTATGCCTGTGCTAAGTGATACATCACACACACCACAGAGCTGCTAAGGTGCTTGTGTGGTAATGGATTTGTTCCACTGATGGAAGAGATTCCTTGGAGACTAGAGAGACCTTGTATCTGAGACAGGACCAGCTGTAGTTTTTATCATACAGTTATCATTTTCTTTTCCATTCCATGGTGTTAATTTGCTGACAGCTCTATATGGAGTGATCCATCATTAGTCACAAGTTAACTGTGACCTTTTACCTAATACAAACATGTCATCAATGGAAGTACATCAAACAGATATATTTTACAGTGTCAAAACAGATGAAAGCAATCTTTTTTTTTTAAGTCTGTGCCTTGGAATGAACAAAATTATATGCAAAACTCTCCTGCTTAAAAAAAACATTTATGAAACGGGGTGCCATCCAGTTTCTTTTGTATTTGCTCAATAATGTGCTATTCTGGGCAGCGCTGTCCCTGTCACATAATGTTTGCTTGGTAGTTTATGCATGGGATGGGGGGCACACTGGTTTTACATAGAATGCTGTTTTCTGTTTGGTATATAACTATCATTTTTTATTTTATATTCTATTCCTTTGAGAAGGGTCAGCTACTTGGAAATATTTCTAAAACAAAGCAAACATTCCATTTGAAGTGTCTGAAAACCACATTGTAGAGTACATTATATGCAGTTTATCCTCAGTATAATCAAAGTATGTGGACTGAGTACTTAACTTTCATGCTAAAGAGCTGGGATACGTAAGTAGTGAGTGAATTGCAGATACCTTAATATATGGTGATTTGCAGAATACTGTCTCACCACTATACAAAGGTGGTTTTGCTTTTAGTGCATTCTAAGAGAGATTTATCCCTTGGGACGTTCGAATAACTGATCTGGATATATAGATACATACATACATATAACTTTGCTGTTTAAGCTAGCCAACATATAAAATATTTTAGTTTTAAAGTCTCAGATTCATAAAAGGAGTACTTTAAAATGGTTGCAGTTACTTAGGTTTATGTTAAGCGTAAGCTGATGATCATTTAAATGACAGCTGGTACATTCAATCATGAAGCTTTGTCAAAGTGTTAAGAAAAAAAAAAGAAGGGGAAAAAAAGAATGTTGTCTTATTATTCAGCTTTGTAACAATACTGAGAAATAGCACAGCTTCTTAGTTTATGGAGTGAAGACTTTTTTTCATTATCTTACTTGATCATATTATGGTTTTATTTTTAAATGCAGTCTCACCTGTAGTCTTCATATTTTATGTCTTTACTGTACTTTTTTTTTTCATACTTGCATAATGCATTATCTAGGATAAAAATAAGTCTTAAATGTTAAGTAAAAGAAACTAAAATCTTTATTTTTCACACCAAAACAGGTTGCTGAGATTACTGAGAGAAATGTTTCAGGTGCTTCTACGTTTAATGTTTGGGCCAGTTTCAGAACATCCAACAAAATAAAAAACTTCCAAATTCAATTGAAGAGCTTACAATACACTTACAAAAATCTCAAAGTTAGAATCCGAGAATTTAACTACGTGTTCAGAGTTGGTTTAGCTGTTACTTTCAGTGTAAATACCACAAACTGTCCCAGTCAGTTTATGTAACTTCCATGAGTGCCCTCTACTGGAATCACAGGATTCTCTCAGACTATGAGTGTGCTGTAATTTTACCTTTTTTTTGCATCTTCCACTCACATTTTCAACATGTGTATGCATATATATATATATATATAACTGTGTGTTTATTTTAGTGGATTTTAATTTATCCTGTTTCTTTTTTATTATTTTCACATGCCTAATGCTGATAGTCCTTGGAGACTTCCTGAATTCCATTTCATTGGTATCTTAAAGCTTTAATACGCTTACATCGCATAAGCCTTTCAGTTTCTGCAAAATCATCTTTTAAGTGCTTTTGATATTACTGAGTTGTCAGTCTGTTAGTGCACTGAATTTTCTGGTTTTTCTTATAATTGAGGGTGACTCTTGCTTTTACAACCTCAGCTAGGTAAAATTCAACATCATTGGGGTGATACAAGCCCTTTTTATATATGAAGAAAAACCTACTTTTAAAATAGGGTTTGGCCTTGAAAAAAGTAGTCAGTTGAAGTCAGAGATTAAAATACAGCTTCAGCATAGTTTTGCTTTTTGAGATTAACAGAGTTAATCTTAGTGGAATAAAACTTAAACATTACTGCTTACAGTCTGTAGCATTTTTTAATATCATAATAATTTAAGCTAATTGAAATTTTTTTTTTTTTTCAAACTGCCACTTACTGTTACAAAATTTAAATTAAAGATGCTGGTATGTGTAAGTGGGAGGTAGAAATACATGTTAAACACCATTCTGACTATAAACACACTGTTTAATAGAAAAGTTAATGTGAAGGAATGACACTCTTGGCTCCGTGTCTCAGCAGGTGTTGATACTGCTAGAAGTCTTGAGTGTCTCTGTATCTTTATTCATCTGTCGTTTATAGCAAGTCAGAGTCAAATTGGTCTTCTAAAGGGTTTTGCTGCTTCCTGAGAATGCCACTTAATTTTTGGTTGTTAATCATATACTTTTTATGTTCTGCAGTGCTTGGTGTTGCTCAGGTTTCAGTTTTGTTTCACACCTAGTTGAAATAAATTGTTGGAAGGAAGCAGTGAAAGGGAGATTAACATGAGGGGGTTTTTCCAGTGAGCTAGCTAAATCCAGATTTCTGTTTTTCTCATTGAACCTCATTGATTCTATGCAGTAGTAGGTATAGTGCAGCACAGTATATTCAACTGACTGAGTGATCTTAAGATATGCATGCAGACTAGCTATATGAAATTGAGCAAGACAGTAAAACTACTGGGAAAAAAACCTACAGCTATTGATGCAGTGATGAGCAGTCATGCTTTGGCATTATGGGTTTCCAGTTTGTGGGGCTTATTAAATCTGAAGATGGTACCAAGTGCTGGCCAGGAATTTTTTTTCCACCTGCTTAAATGGCCATGCATTTCTTTTGGCCATCAGTCTCTCATAGCTATCAGTGTATTTTGCTTGGGAATACATACCTTTTAGTTTTATTTGGGAACTAAAGCTTCTGCACATTGCTTGAAACTCCCCAAGCAGAAGTTTTGTGCTGCAGGTGTGCAACAAAAGTGATTGTCTGGATAGCTTAACAAATAGCCCTGATGCTGGCTTTCTAGATACCTCACAAATTCTGCTTTTCTTTTCCCTATTCTGTCTTTGGTGCAAAGGAAAAAGGTGTGAAGGCTGAAAATTACATGTTACAACTGATGTTTTTGCTAGTGCCTTGTGAAGCATGAATTACATACAATATGTGATTTTTCTTGTTTCTGATAACTCTTGTTACTCTCTCCTTGCCACATCAAGCAGTGAAGATTTTTACATATAAGTCTGCCTTAAGTTACTTACAGAAGAAAAGGGAGGGCAGTTATGCCACACCCAACTGCTTTGGTTTTAGAGAAATGGTAGTCTAATTTTAGCCTAAGGACTGTTAATATACATGCATCTAAAAGCATTATACTACTCATTGTGGGAAGTTAGGTTGCCAGAAAGACGACAGGCAATTAGGGAGAAAAGGAAAAAAATATCAACTGGTGATACAGCATGTGTACTGTCACTGTTTTCAGGTGCCTTCTGTGGGGCTAAGAGGTGTAAAATTTCTTCTTGATGCCATAGTTATCCTCATGAGAATGCTAACTGAAAAGACTACTACATTTCTAGAGTATTTTTAAAGTCTTCATTTAAAATTCAGTTTGAGTAAGAGTTCTGTATAACTACAGTCTTTGTTACAGAGTTGCACTTTTAGGAATACATTTGGTTGCTAATTTGCAGAGTCTTCTTATACAGGGCATTGACTTTCTGCTGTCTTGCACACGTTTTTCAGTGAGCAGTTTAAGCAATAGAAGAAATGTTTTGCTTTATGTTCTGAGAGAACAGTTGTATGACCTGAGTGGCATGAAATGGTTAACCTGTAGCAAGCCATAGTCTATTAGATTACCTATCAAATGTTTTAGTAATGCATTGTACATGTGTCCAGGGTATTTTATCTAAGAGTAAGTGGAGTAAATAGATTTTTGGAGCTTTTTAATGTAACTTAAACATTTTTCCCTCTTTTTACCTGCAGCATGGATGGAGCAGATCTGTGTTTTGAAATTGTGAAGAGAGCAGATGCTGGATTTGTGTACAGCGAGGCTGTAGCCAGGTATGTGTTATAATTTTAGTTAATATGATAACATGATAAATGGAAAGTAATGGAATATACTGTTGTACAATCTGGTAACTAAAAGTTGGACTACTGTAAATAATCCTTTTTTCATAGTCTGAGTGTTTATTATATTAATCACCATTTTTTAAAAGGTAGAACTTTGGAGCATTTTTTCATTTAGAAGTCGTATGGGATTATTGAGTAAAATAGTATTTCACATCCAATACTTAATGTTTTGGCTTTTATGGCTCTCTGATACAATGGCATTAGGTGATTTGCCTGACAGGTGTGAGTTTTATTGGTCATACTAGGTGGAGTAACCTTTTCCTTCCCTTCTCCCTGCCCTCTTTCCTCTTTCCTTTTTTCTGTTTTGTATGTCACTTTATTTATGGTCACCTTTTCACTTATGAGGTAAACTAAGGTCAAAGAGTCTATATAATTGCAGAAAGACAACAAAACCCAATGTCCTAGTGGCATGATAATTGAGCTTAAAGACCAGGAGGTTCTTTGTTTGCTTTTCTTGAGGTAGATTTTTTTAAAAGCATCACAGAAGCCAGGTTGGAAGAGACATCAGGAGGTCTCTATTTCAACCTCCTGCTCAAGGCAGGGTCAACATTACATTTGGATCATGTTGCTCAAGTCTTGGTCCAGTGGGTTCTAGAAAACCTTGAAGGATGCAGATTCCACAGCTTCCCTGGGCAACTGTTTGACATATGATGCAGAATTATTGAACATTTGAAACGTTAACAAAATGGAAAATGCAGATTTTTCTTTTCTAATTTTCCTTGGCTTCAATCAGAATAATACAAAAACTTTAGATTTTATTATTCATTATGATAAACACAAACTCCATTCTACTGAACTCTGTATATTTAAGGTTAAGTTGGTTGGTTAGCTTTATATAGTTAAAATTCTAAAACTTCATTTGTTATATGTGTATAGTAATTTTTCCTGTGGGTTTGTCATATATGATATCTTTTTTTTTTCAGTCATTACATGAGACAGATATTGGAAGCTCTACGTTACTGTCATGATAATAATATAATTCACAGGGATGTGAAGGTAAGGGTTCTTAATTCTTTTTTTTTTCTTCACCACAATAATACAAACTACTAAATTTTTATTTCTGTAATTTAGAAGAAGGTGGAAGCTGTAAAATAGGAAACTATATTTGCCTAGTGTGTTTACTCTTACTGAGTAATATAAGCATAAAGCCCATCTAATTCCATCAGTATAGAACATACAGGAGATCTTTATTCACAGATTACATATGCATTTGGTTGCAGCTTACTTTGAAAGTTAGTTTAATTTCTAGGTTTTGCATATTCATATGAAATCTGCTTGCTTTTTTTTTCTTATTAGGAAATTCTGTATATAAGTTAATTGCATAAATTAAAATGGAATTGTTAGATTAATGGCATCATTTTGACAGCATAATGAAACTCTTCATCCAAACTAAGATTTCAGAGAGATGTACATGTTTACATGCTACAATATTGTTAGTGTTATCTACTTTTTGCAAGAAGTCCTAAACATCTATAATACAAACAAGACTGGGGGAAGAAATACTGTGCTTAAGAGCAGTGTATGTACATACATACTCTTTTTGATCTGGTTAATTTTGTACTGCTCCTATGGATACTTGTAGAACTAGTCTATCCCAAAGAATGGTAATATAAGCCTTTAGGAGTTTTAAGCTCAGTGGGTTTCACTCTCTTTTGAAAATATATATTGTCTATGTCATTGTGTTAAGATAGTTATTCCCACTTCTCTAAAAGTTTGCTTTTATCCAAAGTGAGTCAAGAACTGTAGAAATTAATGAAAATTCTAGTAAGCTCTGATGGTGCAGTTTAAGAAGTGAATCTTGGAGTTTAGTGCATAGAGGATGTTGAAAAACAGCTCACATTCTCTCAGACTCCTGCAGGTGACCTGTGAGGGAAGAGGGTGCAGACACTGAACTGGTGATTTTCATTTAAGGAGTCATTTGGTCTTGTTTATGCAGGCATTGCAGACCTTTCCCAATCTTATGTTCCTTCCCTTATAAAATCAAGAAGATTATTCCATGTAATAAACTCTTATTTAAAGTTTTGTATTTTAAAAGTAAATTGTTACAGCAAATTCTAAAGATGGCCTCTTAATTGATTATAGAATGTCTTATCTTGTTCTGCTTTGAAGGTTCTAGATTCTTTTAGTTGTTCGGTTTTGGCACCACACAAGAGTTTCAGAATTAATGTTATCTTAATGTTGTTGTGTCTTGCTGAAAGCTGCACCTCTTTTTGCTGGACCATGTTCTTGAACTAAAGCAGATTTCAGCTTCAAGGGCCTATGAGGGAGGCCATTTTACTGAGTCTAAAATAGGAATTTATTTTGCAGTTTACCTAGTCTCTGAAAACTTTAAAAGCACTGTTTTATTAAATACCATCCTTAGAAATAAACCTGTTCGGTTGCCTGTGTGACTAAGAATTTTTAATGTATGAGTCCAAAGTAGTGTAAACCAACACACAGGGATTTATTTTGGCAAAAGCAATGCAGAAATGTAACTGTAGCATTTGGGTGTAGAACATATTAAGCGAACTGCAATATCCCAGCTCTAGATGTCACTGTAGACATTGTTTTGAAATTAAGTAGACTAAATGACTGATTTCCAAATTATCTGAATGGATGAAAGTGAATTAATACAAATCTGTAAGGTTTGTATAGTCATTCTACATTTTTCCCCCTCTTAAGCTTTTTGTGAATGTTGTTTTGAACCACAAAATCTTTGATCATTATCTGATGCACAGGAAAATTTGCAGTCCCTATGAGAATGAAGTGTCTTTCAGTCGCATTTGGTCGGAGTTCAGTATTTTGAGTTGTTACATTCTTAGTCTATGGAAAAAGTTGATTTATCTTGTCTTGACAGTTTCACTGAGTTACCTGTTAGTAAAACAACAGACTAACATTGATCTTGGTAGAAGACTTCTGTGCTAGTTACTGAAAGTAGAATGTGGTTCAGCTAAAGAAACAGACTGCTTAAGCATGGTATAAGTTATGAAGCAGGACAGAAGCAGATTTTTTTCACCTGTTCATTTTTGTAAGAACTTCAACATGTATTTTTTGTCAGTAAAACATCAAGAGGTTTTACAGTCTTCAGTTAGCCTATATTGTGATGCTTATGTAGTATTTTATCTTGTTATAAAAATATATTTTAATATAACTGACACAAGTAATTCAATTCCATCAAAAGCTTTAGTTGCTGGGATTTTATCCTTAGTGCAGTCCAAAATCTCCAACTTTGTTCTGCTTTTTCCATATGGCTTGAGTGTTACTATATGTTTCTGTGATCAGTAAAATGATTGGTGTGCAACTGGAGTCAGGGTAAACTTGTTGGCTAAACATAGACATCCAAAATGTTTATTATAAATTTATCTCAGTATGTATGAGTGCTCTGAAGGAGATTTCTTCATTCAATGCAGAAGTGAAGAGGCTCCAAGAATAAAGCTTTCAGCAATTTTTTGTCAGGCAGTCCTTTTTTCCCCCCGTTTATGTCCATTCCCGTACCTGTGTTTCCTATCTGTCCTGCCCTTTTCCTAGTGTACTGTTAGCTGGCTCCTGGGTGTTCAGAGAAATTTTTGCTGAGAAGAATGTTTACGCTGGCTGGGCTACTGAGCTCAACATCTACATGCTTTCTGATCAGGAAGTTTATATACTCCAGTCGTTTGCCTGGCCTGTCAGGAATCATGTATTTTCTGATCGATGAGCTCGCCACCCATGCAGCAAATTTCAACTAGTTAACCAGAAAGTAGACTTTTTATTATACGATTCACAAGTCACTTGCTAACTTCTGAGTTGGTACCAGTTTGTCTAAGCAGCGTTTAGTGCGTGAACTGAAATATTTCTCTGTCTCTCCTTCATGCCTTTCTATTTTGGGGGATTTTTCCACCATGAAGTATTCTGTCAAATGTTATTACTCAGTTTGTAGTTTCTCAAATTGCCTGTACTGCGTGGAAGCTTTTCCATTATTTAAAGCAAGAATAACTCTGATGCAATTCAAGAATTTAAAGGAGACGTCATCTTTGATCTCAGTTGCAGGAAGTTTATACAAAGGAAGAGGCATTTGTGCAATCTTAAGTGTCTTCTACATAAATTACTGAAGAGAATTGAAATCTCTACTGCAGTTATTTATGATATTCTAACTTCTACACATCAAAAAACCAAAACCAAACCAACCACCCAACGACAAAACCTCCAGCTGTGAAGGAGGTGCCTTCCGTGATGGACATAGCTAAACTAAATAATGGTATTTTTAAGTAACTTCAGAATAAGATGTCATCCATAACTTTCCTTTATGCACTGAAGAGTTTTAACATCTCATGATGCATTGCCCATTAAAACAAAAAAGAATCAACCTTCTACCCAAATACTCCTGAACCAAAAATACATGTTAATCTTCAATGTGTTTTATAGTTCCCTGTGCCTGCTTCCTTAAGCCTTGGATATGTGGTTCAGCCATTTCAGAGAAACCATCTGTGCTCTGTTTAACCTTTTTTCATAAAGGAAACGTGTCCAAAACCCAGGGTTCATTTATTGATGATAAAGGAGAACTGGGTCCTCAACTTCTGCTTAGCTTCTGCCTTCTTCCTTGATTATTTTGGTAGACAACACTGTCTATAGGTCAAACATATAATGTCTTTTGCATTGCATCGATAAAGGTTATTACATAGTTCAGTGTATCAATTGCTTGGATTCCTTTAGATATATACATCATATTTATTATGGCTAATGTTGATGGAGCAAGCAAGATCATTTGAAAAAAAAATACAAGTAACTTTCTCATTTTGTTTAAATATTTACCATTTCATATCAAAGTCTGGTTGTAAGTAGTTTAAATTAGTTTATTGTTACTTATTCTACATCTTTCAATATTTCTTTACATTTCGGGAGTCTCATCAGTGAAAATATCAGCTTTACGTTTGTGATGTTCTGGTGTAGATTTTTTAAACAGGCCATACAGACTTTTCTTAAAAGTTTTATCTAGCAGAAGGGTTATAACTGGATCTAAACTACTCTTAGCAGCCGCGAGACAAATAAGGAAATTTTTAATTTCTACTAGATAGTTTAATCTTGGGCAGTCTTTATTTTTAAGCAGAATATAAAAAACTGGCCTAAAAATATGATATGGAAGAAAGCAGACAGTTAATATCACCTGGATTACAAGAATGTTTCTTTTCACTGTTCCATAAATTAAATGTTTTCCTCCAATACAGGTATTTTTTTGTATTTTACTCAAATGTCTGGTAAGGGAATAGTATGACAGCAAAACCATCATAAATGATACAAAAAACCATGATGTGGCAAGAGAAGCTGAAATCATTGCAGCAAATTCACCAGCTTCTACCTTGGTGCTGTAGCATTTGTAAGTTCCTTGCGTAGCCCTCTCCTGGGCACCATACGCTATAGCTGTTATTGTTATGCACAGCACAATAAGCCATATAAAGATGCACAAATATTTAGCAAATTTTGGCTGACGAAACTTTTCAAGTACACATCTGTAAAAGTTTTCATTAGCTGCTTCAGAGAATTGTGTATCATTGTTTTTCTTCAGTGTTGCATACTGACTTAAAGCAATTGAACATAAAATTGTAATCGTAACATACATACTAACGTGCATAATGAGATTCCCGAGGTGATGTGCTATTTTACATGTTAGAGAGTCATAAGTCCATTGGTACCCTCTTGCAAAATAAACAGCCATAAAAGGCATAGTGCTGCATACGAGTAAATTTGCAATGACAAGGTTGACCAGGTAAATGTATTGTGTTCTTTTTGTGGGTGCTTGCCTTGATAATATCCAGACGGCAAGAATATTTCCAAAACTTCCAGCAGGACATAGGAAAGAGTAGATGACTGGTAGAGCTACAGTAGTGGCGATTGATGGCTGAAGACATGTTGAATTTCTCATTTATGCCAATATTTCTTGAATGAATGGTCAGAGCTGCAACCGAATTAAAATAATTATTCTTCTGTACCATGCACCTAACATCTGTTTTAATTTTTGCTCTTATTTTAACTGTTCCTTTTTCTCCCCTGTTTTCAGTGTTATTAACTGCTGTTTGTCCTCTGAGGTTATCATCTTGAGTTTGCATAAGGTTACTGTTTGGGTGTCCTCTTCCACTGGGATTATGTGAAGAAAAGTTGACTTATGTTAAACCCCAAAGATTTTACATGCATAGAATGTAATAAAATAAATGAGGAAAACAGAAGGCTCAAGCTAGGGTCTGACAACTTGTGTGGTCTTGGTTTATTTCTTAATCTTCTCTAACATCTGTAACCTACTTTAGGAACCATTCTAGACTATTTTAAGTTTTAAATAAACATAGTAATTGCAAAGTACTACTTTAATTTCAGAAATGCAGAGGAATATCCTGTACCTCCATTTAAATTTAAATTAAGCTTTGCACAATGTAATAATCTGGTTAGATGCATTTATTTTGTGCTGATACCTGTATCTAATGTTATTTTGTTCAGAGGTCTAATTTTACATGTATATCTTCATAAGCAATTCATACAAATTGATTGTTAAAAACTGCAATACTGTTTTTCCAAGTTCACTTTTCACTCTTTTCTCTATTTCCAGACTTCAAATAAGAAATCAAAGCTCTGTACAATAACTGCATATGAAAACGGGCATTTCAGCTTACTGACTAGTAGTAAAGAGAGATTTTCTTGTTATATGGATACTGTTTCAGTGAAGTGTATCATAGTTGGCTTTTGTTCCAAATAAAACCACATAGAAAAAATTAACATCTCAGAGTCACAGACTGATAATTTTTTTGAAACAGCTGTAAGCAAATTAATTCAGATACCAAGAAGATTCAGTGTAGCTGTGATAAGAAGTCCAGACAGCAAGCTGATTAGGTAGCAAAAAGTTGTAAAAGTCATTTTAAAAAATTATGCTGTAGGCCGTGTTTGTCAACTTAAAAGTGAAACAAACTTTTTAAACTATCATTTTAGTGTACACTAAGCCCCATGTGGATTATTGAACCAAAACGTATTAAATTATTTTATTACAACATAATTGTTGAATCACAAAGTAATTGTTGAATTCAGTTGTTTAGAAGTCTAATGATCATTTTTGCACCAATGCCCAAATTCTGTCTAGTGAAACAAAGAAGTAGTAGTTTTAAACTTACCTGTGCAAGCTGTAGGCACCTTCCTTTGCAGTGAGGAAATTTTTCTGTCTGATGTCCACTTTATCTCCACTGCTGCAATGAAAAGGATATTTTAATCTGGCAAGTACAATTAAGAACAGTATTTCTCTGACATAAATAGTTTTTCAGAATGTACACTTCTCTTTCAAAAGTGTCAAAAAGCAGCTAGGCAGTTACAAAAACAGACTTTGAAATTAGGCCAGGATGCAGCTCCATTAGAGAAATAAAAAGAATGAGATACTGTGGAAGAGTGATTGGAAGAGTCCTTAGGGCATGTAGGTATGGCACAGAAACACCTAACAATACATTATATAGTGCTTTCCTCTTTTTAAGGGTGGAGTTGCTACTGTCAGTTTCTTTAGAACTGCCCACTTTCCAGAGGGGGGGCGGGGAGAAAGAGAATTTGTATTTTCAATTGCATTCAACTAGTCTTCATCTCCAAGATCTATCACAAAGCTGACTTTGTATTCCTGAAGCCCACATTCAGTAATCCGTGTCTTTCCTTGCATGAGGAACCAAACAAACACATCTTGTAAGTCTAGTCAGGTGATGGATTGTTTGGAGGCACTTCACAGCTGATGTGTTCCAGGCATCAGTTGAGGAAAACTGACTCTGTATCCAAGAAGTACACTCTTTTATACAAATCATTCAGAAGACCGGATGGTTTCCTTTCTCCACAGGAAAGATTTTATTCCAGATCATCAAACATTGTTTAGCTCTGCAGAGGTTCAGACCTATGAATTCCCTTCTGTCTGATGCATCTATGATTGTCAGATATGGCTTTTCAATAGCTATAAATAAGTTCATTGTCGAGGTTTGGGCCCACTGTGGCAACAAAGGAACAGCCCCATAGCTGCTCACTCAATTCCCCCGCACACACACACACTCTGGGATGAGGACAAAGCTCATGGGTCGAGACAAAGGACAAGGAGTGTTCTTCACCAATGAAGGTCCTGGGCAAAACAGGCTCAACTTGGGGAAAAATAATTTAATTTCACAGTAATCAAACACACACAGGACACAGACAACACACAGAGCAGGGCTTGCATGTTACCCCACCCCTCCCTTCTTCCCGGGCCCAAATCCCTTTGTTCCCGGTTTCTCTCCCTCCTTCCCCCCAGCGGCACAGGGGGACAGGGGATGGGGTTTAGCAAGCTGGTGGTTCCTGCTGCTCCTTCCTCCTCAGGAAGAAGGATTCCTTACAGTCCTCCCCTGCTTCCCCACGTGGTCCCTCCCATGGGACAGAGTCCTCCATGAACCTCCCCTTCATGGTCCTTCCCACGAGGTCCGGAGCTGCTCCAGCCTGGGCTTCCCACAGAGTCACAGGCTGCTACAGGAACAAACTGCCCTGGTGCTGGGGTCTTCCACAGCTGTGTAATCAGAGTCCACTGGCACAAAATCCAACTCCACTGGCTGAGTTCACCTTTCCGGGAATCCCCAGGGAACGTTCCACCACGTTCCTCCATGAATGCAGGGGAACAGCCCTATGGGTTGCAGGGAAACTTCTGCTAGGGCACCTTCTTCCCCTTCTTCCTCACCAGCCACCTGGATCTTCACCCCAGCACTGCCTTTCACCTGTCCAGCTCAGCTCTTCTTTCTAACTGCCAGCCCTGCTCAGGTGTTATCTCAGTTCTTTCATATGTTAATCGCTGAGGCACATGTATTGTCCCTTCTGATGGCTCCTTGGCTTGGTTTTGGAGCAGGGGGAGCTTCTCAGCTTCTTACAGGATCCACACCTGGGGCCCTGCCCCCACTACCAAGAATCCAGCCAAACCAAACCAGCACATTCATTTAGGAGAACAGAGGAGATAATATATCAAAACTTCTGCAATTTTCTAAGAGTCTTGTTTTCTTAGTTTTGCTACCTCATCTACTATCAATTTTATTATTCAGTCTCAATATTAATTTTATATTTTTATACTATAATGATAGACACGTGCACAGGCCTTATATTTAGACTACATAGTTGATGTAGTTCCAAGTTAAGGGGAAACTTGATGTGGAGTATGCTGTCATTAGTTTGCAAGTACTTTAATTTTTATTCCTGTTAGATATTGTATTCAAATGGTTCTTTTTCTCTGCACACTGAATTTGTATGGTGCAACATGACTTCTTTCTCTCCACCCTGATTCTCTGTGTGCTTTCAGAGAGAGTATTACACCAAAGCATTCCTATGTGAATTTTCCAATTGCAGGAATAATGTGACTCTCACTTGCTTATCTGTGATGTAAGTTGCACTCCTATTCAATTAAATTTTTCAATGTTGTGTTATCAAAACAACTGATACTTGTCCAGCCTCTTGAAAAATACCAATTTGTAGGTTAAAACCCTACTTACAGTCAATTTCAGTGTGAAAATGAAAGTTGATGTTGTGGTTTACCCTGGCAGGCAGGTAAGGCCCACACAGCTGCTTGCTCACTCTACCCCAGTGGGATGAGGAAGAGAATCGTAAGTGTAAAAATGCAAAAACTTGATTATTATTTCTGACTCTTCCCCCTTCTCTTCTTGTGGCTGCTCTGCTGCAGAACAGGCTTCTGATGCATCCTCCTGCTCCCTCTAACATGCTCTGGTCAAGTCTGTTGTTAACTCAAACCCTTTGAGCTCCATGTTGGCTGCCAAAAACAGTTGTTGTGGTTTAATCCCAGTAGGCAGCTACAGTCCAAGCAGCCTCTTACTCCCCCTTCTGTGGGTTGGGGAGGGAGAACTGGTAGGGTAAACGTAAGAAAACTCATGGTTTGAGATAAAGGAAAAAAAAAGTAAATTAAAAAACATAAACCAAAACCCAAGAAAAATAAGTGATGGTAGACAACCCCCCCTGCCCCCTTTCTCACCCACAGCTGACCAATGCCCAGCTAGTTCCTGAGAAAGAGCAGCCCTGGCAACCTTCCTCTCCAGCTTTTATTGCTGAGCATGTGGTCCTATAGTATGAAGTATACCTTTGGTTGGGGTCAGCTGTCCTGGCTGTGACCCCTCCCAACTTTTTGAGCACACCCCAGTCTACTCACTGACTCACTGGTGGGGCAGTGTGAGAAGCAGAAAAGACCTTGACTCTGTGGAAGTGCTCCTCAGCAGTAACTAAAACATCCATTTGTTATCAACCCTTTTCATCACAAACCAAAAACAGCAATGTACAAATTGCTGTGAAGAAATTTAACTCTATCCCAGCCAAAACCAGTAGTTGTTTACTCAAACCAGGTACACTTTTGATGTATTTATGATTCAAGTTATAAACTTGTTTCTGGAAAGCAGTTTTGTTTCTTGGCTTATATTTTCTGTTCATGTTAAGGAATATATGTATGACAACACAGCTATCAATGTATTTGTCAAGTCTAAAAGGTGTAGAAGTGATTAGCCAGCATGTATATTTTCTATGCATTTTGTTACTAGTATTTATTCTAATTAAGAATACAGACTCCTATTTACATAGCAAAAAGAGGTGGCATTTTGGTGCACTAGCTGAAATTTGAGGATGTGTTGTAGGTTTGAATAAAGATTGAATATTATGTTCATGCAGGTTATGTGGAAATGTGTTTTGAGTTAGCCTCTACTTACAGAAAGAAGAATAAATAGAGTGATTTTCATTTTGAAATTCAGCTGAAGACTCAACTTACTGCTGTAATTGACCCTGATAGTACTTAAGAAGCACTGCTAAGACAGGAAGTAAGAGACACTATTAAGGTGACTAATTATATAGTAATTTGACATGTCACAGTGTAGCTTTCAGCAGACCTCCCAAGGTTCTTCAGCACTGTTTTACTCTTCAGTAATACTGATTTGCAGAGCCTGGCATTTTACCCTCAAAGTTGGGAGAATTTATTGCAGAAAATAGATGTTAGGATTAAATATTTTTAAAAAATAATAAAGATACCTGCTTTGGGTTTTTTTGTTGTCAGTAGTAATTGTTTCCTGCATTACATTGCTGTCTAGTTTCAGATCTGTTTCTGAGCCAGTTGATACATCCTGCCTTTAACATCTTGAAGCACTGATTTACATATTTGTGGAAATCCATAAGTATTTTCACTTGTCTAGTTGCTTTTGGGGGTGGTTTTTTTTGTTCTGCTACTCCCTTAATGTCACACTTGCACACACAAGTGTTCCTTTTTTCCATGCCATACCTGATGTTATAGACTTATGCTCCCTTTCAGATTTTCATTTCTGAGCTGAAGAATGGGTTTATTTAATGTTTTCTGTATAGAATCTGTATCATCTAAATGCTACAATAGCACAACCATGACTTACCTGTTTCCTCCTAGCTTTAATAATCTTTCATTGCTGTTGAACAGAGTGATATCTGTAACTGGTTTTTAGGTATGACTACCCTGAATAATAATAGTATGTTGTTTGAAAACTTTGTTTTCTCTTTACTCTTATTCATTCCAGATTATTGTGTTCAACATATTTATAAATGTATCAATTTGCGTATGTACTGCAAAACTATTTTCCTGTTGTCTTTTTGTGTATTTAGTTACTGACAAAATAATATTATAGTAACCAAGTAAATGTTACATAATTTACACAAGTATGCCCAGAATACTAAGGTGAGATGCTCTTTGTCCTGTGGAACATACTCCTATTTGCCTTTTGCTTTCAAAGTCAACTTCATTTGTAGCATTGGAGCTCTTTACCATTACTTGGATCTTCTGATGAGATCTGAGTCTAGTTTCACATTTGTGCAGTGTTCATGAACTGTGCTCCTGGTATGTGAAAATCCTGTTGTAAATGGAATACTTCCTTTAAAAAAAATTTAGAATTTGAATTTCATTTTAGCCACACAGTACCTTTTGTGTGCCACTCCTCCCCCCCAGCCTGATGATCAGGGTCATTGATCAGCTTCTCACAGTAGAAGAAATACCAGTCAAGAAAGAGTGATGAGATAACGTATATATCAGGTGAAATGCTGGTTTATAAACTCCATTTGCTTTACCAGAGTTGATGTAACAGTGAGAATTATACTGCACATGAGAGCTGCAGAGGATAAGGAATTTGCTGTTCCTTCCACTGTACAAATACTGAGCCAAGACAGTTCTTGCTTCAGTGTACATGCAATAGGATGATGAGACAAGAGATAAAAGACTGTGGAAAAAAAGGTAACACAATTATTGTGAGAATCAGTTAGAAATTATTGTTAAAATATCTTAAATAATTGTATGCTGAAATGTATAAGAAAAATGCAGTTTCTATCATACTTCTGTGAAAACTGCATGTTTGTGGGATCTCATTCCTGAATATTATGTAACTCTGCTCTTTTTTGTAAAAAAAAAAAAAAAAAAACAAAGAAAAAAAAACAAAGAAAAAACCACCAAACCCACTGGCTAGTCCTGGTAATTTGTTGAGCATGTTTATATCCAGCTTCACAAAACTGAGTGAAGTAAAATCACATAAAAATTAAACCCAGTTTATATATAGCAGAGGTAAAGTTTTATGTTTACTTTGTTCAATGAGATTTATGAATAGCTTCGGTGAAACCAGAATATTCTACAGAATTAGTAAAATTCCACAAGTTTTTACATGAATTTGGCATTAAAGGTCACATGATCAGAGAAGTTACTTGTAGTTGTATTAAAGCCACTTTCTTTTCACCAGCTTATTTGAGCAATATTGCTGGTATGTGTTCAGGATAATAAAACCTTATTTTATGGAGCTGAACATCTACTGTCTAATTCGTTCACCTTTCTGACCTATCATGCCAGACATATAAGTTGTTCTTGGTATAACTGCCTCATCACTTTACTTTGGGTCAAACAGCCCCTGCCTTCAGCCCCCTTTTTTTAAACAGTGTTACAATTTGAAATGCTTGGTTTGTGCCTAAATACATAAACTTGCTTGGTTTTGATCTGAGAATATAATTGCATAAATGGCATATTGTTTCTACATTACTATTTGCTAAGCATCAGCAATATTGAGATTATTTTAACCACATGAAAAGAGAAGATCTGTGCCAGGGACAAAGTGTGCAGCTGAAATGCATGGCTTTTGGAAAGCTGTAGGTAGATCAGTGACTGAGCCTGAAAAGGATCAGAGCTGATGTGCCAGGTGTTCACAAGACCTAATTTTTCTATTCTGCTCTGTATACTTAGTTATGTGAGCTTATTTTCCTTGTTGAACTATTTTGTGTAGCTGCCATCACCAAATTTGTCAGTTTGAAGGAAATCTTAGGTGACTGAAACCATGGGTATATCACCTCTCCTTTAATTTCTAATTTTCCGAAAGCTTTGCTTGGTTTTCCTCAGGTGCTTGACCTTGATAGTCATTGAAATGTTGAAAATACAATAAGGGGCTTAGGAAGCTTGAATATTTTAATGTTGCTGTTTAATGATACAAAGTGGTTTTTCTGCAATTATAACTGAATTAATGGCAGTTGTATTCTTTACCTTACTTTTAAACCACATATGTTGCTAAATTCTCAAATATTTTCTTGGAAAAAAACCTTCTATAAATGTAATTAAAATGCTGATCTCTTTGAAATGTAATAAAATAGAGAAATACATAAAATGTGTAGTCCTTGATATAGCTCTTTCCAATAGGACACAATTTACTTTTTCCAAAATTCATCTATTATTTACATACACTAGTTGGTAATAACATATATATACTAGATTCTTTCAAACCACATCAAGGAAATCTCCTTAAAGAGTTAGTGTTCCAGATTAGTCCAGCAGATGATGTCTGAGGACTTCCTATTTTGTTTTCTTGGATAAACAAGAACATCATTCTTCTGAAAAGTAACTTCTCATTTTCACAAACAGAAGTAAGACTTCTCATTTTTTAACAGGAAGAAAGAGGCAGGATTAGTAGCTGTACAATATTGCATTTGGTACACCTTGAATTGATGTCTTGGGGTGAGAGAAGCCAATAGCCATTCACGTAAACAATCAAATCAGAGACTTCTTCTTTACAAAGCTTGAGTGGGGTGTGGTAGTAGATAGTCGCTCTTGTGTATATTGTCCAAGCTTTATGTCTGAAGTGCTTTCTAGCATGAAGCTTGGATCTCCATGAAGTCTTCTGCAAATAAGTTGGAGTACAGTCTTACGGACACTTCTGGACATTAGGAAGTACATAACTGGGTCTAAGCAGCTGTTAAAACATGAAAATATGAGCATCACCTCATTGGTTATGTGAATGACTTGCTTCCAATAACAAGATGGATTTTGTAGCTGTGATGTGATGTAGACGAACCGGAACATGTGGTAAGGAACAAAACAGATGGTAAAAATGATTAGTACAATGAAGGAATTCCTTGCTGTCTGGGTGTATTTTCCTGCATTGGGAAAATTTGCTCTTTTCTTTGAAATTTTCAGCAGGTTTTTGGCAATTTTAACATATGAAAGTATCAAAAGGAAAAAAACTATCCAAAAGAGGATTACAAGAATATAGTTTAAAATTGCTTCTGTCTTTGCATCCTGTTTATTTCTGTAATGAAAGCACATAGTAGAATTGCTGTCCTCAGTCTTAAAAAAAGATGGTGCAACTACTACTATAAATCCTATTAGTGCAAGTGCCCACACCGTGCAACAAATATGTATACTTCGTGTAGTAGTTAACATTTTAGGACGCTTCACAGATTTATTTATTTTTATGTAACGATCTAGACTAATCAGTCCCAGCAATACTATGCTAATATACATGTTCATATAAAGTAGAGTTCCTACAATCTTGCATAAAACAGGTCCAAGCTTCCAAGTGTTTTTCTTAACATGATAGACTATTCGGAAGGGAAGACAGAAGATCAGCAGAAGGTCTGCAACAGCTACATTTAGCAAGTAAACTTGGATAGAATTCCTTTTCTGGTGAACGCACAGGAAAGCAAACAGGGCAATCGTATTTCCAACCAATCCAACAACAAAAATAATAGAGTAGAAGAGTATCAAAGCAAATGACAGTGAGTTGTGATCTAAAAAACAACTGGCATTGTTTTGAATTTCTGAGGCATTTATGGCTAGGTTAGTTTGATTGCTCCGGAAGACTTCCTCGTGTGGAAGAATGGTCAGTACATCAGCTGAAGCTGCTGCCATCATTTGTGAGGATTTTTTAGCTGTTCTGTAGGGATGCAAAGAGAAATTTTGAGAATTATATTGCCATTGGATCATTTTCACTTTTTTTTTTTCTTTTTTTGCATAACCTTACATGATGTAAACTTAAAAGGCCACTAAAAAAAGTAAATGCACTGAAGGATTGCTGTAGCTGAGTAGAAGGGCTGTCAGCTGGATATCATAATACAATCAGTCTAGAATTATCAGTTCCTGTTTTTCTTCATGTGATATGCAAAAAAACAGATGGTACAAATTACTCAGATAATTTTTTTGTCATTACATCTTTATTACCATCTTCTATTGTTTTAAAAATCAACTGTTATGTTTTGCTGCAAACTTTAAACTTTGTTTCATCTATAAGTACAAATGAGGAGTTTTTAAGATTGATTTTACGATTAGTCTTTCTGACTCAGAAAACTTTACTTAAGATGCAAAAACTGGTAAGCATAACTAAGTGAAGTATTCTCAGTGTTGATACAAAATACATAGAAATATATCAAAACAATTCTAAACTCATCAGAATTAATTTTAAATAAGTATCTGGGATCTCTTGCATACAAGTCACTAGTTTTCAGTGAGAAAAGCAATTGCCAATTAATATATATTTGGCTATGTAATATGTTACAATTAACCCTGTGAAACTATTACAGTGGCTTGTTTTTAATAATTTATATCTTCATGTAAATTTAAGTATATTTTTCCTTCCCTTGACTGTTCACAAATCAATATTATGCAAATAAACTAATACTGCCTGGAAACCACATTAATGTAGTAACAGTTTTCATCACTTCCTTGTTTCCCTTGTTTTCCTTTTGAAATTTTTTATTTCACTGAGCTTATTTATGACAAGGAAGGTGAAATGTGGAAGATGAAAGCCAGCTTTTACCAAAGAAGGAAAACTAAAAAAAATGTGGTTAGGAGAGCAGAATCACAATGAGCTGCTAGAGGGGTGTTTAAGACTTATTAGTAATGATACAACTTTTGTCCTCAATTTGTATGTCACAGGGACAGAAGATTCCACAAATAATTTTATTGAGGGCTTTTTTTTAAGGGGAAAATTCACAGAATGTTCAGAATTGAGCTTTGTTATTCAACAACAGTAACAAGAAAAAAAACAACACAGCACTGCCTAATACATAACTTTTAAAATAGTTTTTCATTTGCATGTTAGGTCTTAAAAATGCAAATTTACATTTAAATGCATAATACAGCTACAGCAGTGAAAACGGCAGTACTTTAGGTAAAATTCTTAGTAAGACCAAATGTTCATACAGAATCTGAATTGAGGACAGTCTACAATGTTTCAACATCCTGTGTTAGCTGATCTTAAAGTAGCATTAAATTATTACAAAACGTTAGCAGTTTTAAAAATATTCCAGGTTTTATATTTGCTATTTCATATTGTCAAAACAATAAGTGATTTCAAACATTTTATTTAAAAACATGGTATTTTAAAATACATCTTGACACCTGTCTCCTACTGTAATTTCTTTTATATGTTGCTTTATAAAAATGCTTGACATCATGAGCTGCATTAGTGACAGGTTTTAGGTCAATGAGGAAAATCGGTTAGACTGCAGATCCAGTAGAAACATAATATTTTGTTACGATAAGTTATGTCATCTGTAAGCAAGCAGGCACGCTTAATCTTAGGTATATTTAAGAAAGGGTCTGAAAGTCAGAAGTACCTTTGCAGTTAAGAAAAAATGTAATAGAGATTTCTTTTACTTTAGCTGAAGTATAAAAGAAACCACTTACCATTTCTATAGTAAAAACTTCTGATTTTCAAAACTGCTGGTGAAGACAGGGAGGAGTAACATGCAAGTCCTCTTATTAGAAAGCTAAAGCACCAGCTTCTCTATGAAAGTGATGAGAATCAGCTGACACAGTACAATTAGCAACAAGGGGAAGTCTAGCTAGTGTTGCAACTGTGTTTTTTTACAAATACTTTTAACTAGCAAAACTGTTGAAAAGATCAATTTTGCTGTTAATTTGGACTTTGCTGGAAGAAGTTCTGTAGTGAAGTTTTCTCTGAGTTTTACTTTGAATAGGAGATTTGGATTTTTCTCAGAAACTTTGTTTCTGGTGAGCAGCATCAGCAGTTTTGTCTCTGGATGACAATTAGCCTGTCTTTAATACTCTCATGAAAATAAAATCACTTTTTCAAATGTAGGGTACAGAGAAATCAACACCACAGTGCAATGGTACATTTTGCTTACACCGTTGTTGTCATTTTCACTCAAAGTGACAGTGATGAGAGAATGTGAAAGTGCCCAAAGAGTGCCACTTAGCAATTTCATTACGGTAGAAGTGAAACGCAATGTTCAGAGAGAATACCACCTGGTAATAGCATTTTAAATAGAATGTAAGGGATTGAAAATTGCATTTATAAATTGCAGATTTTAGAATGGGTTCTAGAAGTTCTGATATAAGGTAGCCTGAATTTAATTATCATCTCAAGAACATTGTCTTGACTTAGTATTCCTCTTAGCACTTGTAATGAGAATGTTCATGTTAATTTGCTTAATGTATCATGTTTAGGAAGCAAGTTTTTATGGGATTCTGCATATCTCAGATTTGTAAACCTGAAGGTTCTTGTTCTCATAAAAAGGAAACTTTTTAAAGGAAAATATAGGTGGTTAAAGATGATGACTTTATAGGTAGTCAGACTGAACTTGTAGCTCCTTTGCACGATTTTGAGTTCTTAGTCTTTCTCAAGAAGCGTTATACAAAATTTACATTCTTCATTTTAAATACTAAGGTTGTCTGCAAAGGGAGGCTTTGAGTAAATGCAGGAGGTAATTCTACATTAAATGCAGTTGTTTGGCTATGTGTCTTAAATACTGAATTGTGTTTGAATAGATTTTGTCTGTCTGTTGCTTCAGTCACTATCTATCCAAATTGTATACATCCTTTTCTGCAGCTGGAAAGTGATCAGTGAATTCTGTGATTAAGGCTCAAAGTAACGTTCTATGTTCTCTGTGAGAAGGCTAAGATCCAACAAAGTGTGTTTATCATAGTCAGAATGTTTCTGATGAAGAATTGAAACAGTGTAATCCTTAAGGCCTTACAGGGCCCTTAAGGGCAAAAGATAAAAAGAAAAAGTGATACCAGGTAAGAAATTATAGGCACTAATTTTTATCTCTGTTTTATTATGATTTCACTTTGTATTCCTTATGAGTTCTGTTAAGTCCTGAAATAATTTTACTGTGCCTGGGACAATTGAAAGGGAAGTCAGTGAAGAAAGAAGAGTCCATGCCAGAAAAAAAAGTATCTGAAATAAAGACATTACTTTTTAAGAAGCCCAGAATTCTAGCTTCTGTTTACAAATTTATGAAAATAAATTTTAAAATGCAAGTTGTATTTCTCAGATAATATAACAATTTGTCTGGTTTTTTGTCTTTTCAGCCACACTGTGTACTGCTTGCCTCAAAAGAGAATTCGGCCCCAGTAAAGCTTGGTGGCTTTGGGGTAGCAATTCAGTTAGGAGAGTCTGGGCTTGTTGCTGGAGGTAAGAAATTTTTCTTCAGCATTATATAATGTTGTACTGCACAGTTCTGTGCTCATAAATAATTTTTCACTAAAGACTTTATTAACATTATAAATGCACACAGTTAAGCTACATAGCTAGTAGAATTGTTTTAACGCTTTTGTGCACACATAAACTGAGTATTAAATCCCTCTGAATGTTATTCAACAGGAGCTTACACTGGTTTGCTCAAAATAAAATTTAAAAAGCAAAAACTTTCCCATTTTAATACATTTTTTAGCATAATTCTTCAATGTTTGACAAAGCAAATAAAATAAAAATGCTATCAGGATTGAAATGTATGTCAGTCCAGTTGAGTAAGGGCTTACTACAGCATCTTCAGTGCTTCCCTGAGATTCTTAGGCAATTTCAGTCAGAATGCTACACTGTTTAATAGCAAAATCTTACTAGTTTTCACATGTGACTCTTTTCTGTGTTTTAATATTTCACTGTAATTACTGCATAAGACATCGATATCTTGATACATATGTATATTTTTTGACTGTGTTTTGTTTTCTGTGGATTTTATTTCCTCTAGCTGCCTTCCATATTGTTCCAGACAATAGGGTTATGCTTTAATGAGCCTGCACAGATGAAGACCCAATCACTTTTCTGATGCTTTCATTGGCAGAGTAGGAGACCACAACAAAAAAATTTGTTGGTTTTATTTTTTTTTTCTTCAAAACGAGTAACCCTCTCAGTACAATGCTTCTTCAAAAACTCAAATTTCCTTATCTAATTACTTAAAGGTCTGCAACAATTTGGCTTTAATATGCTCTTTAAAATAAAAAGCAAATCCAATATAAGCACCAACAGCTTCCGTTATCTTTCAGAGATCACTAATACCCTGAAAATATCCAAGTATCTTACTACCTATAGACCTAAATACATATTTTCAAAGAAAATACTCATCCAGTTAAGCTACTGTTGTTTCCTTAATAAAAAGGTCACTCCTTCCTTTAATTTTCCTTTGTTTCTCATATTTTCTTTACTTCAGCCACTGCTTTTTTTAGTGATAGCTCCTACACTTGTTTATGGTTCTCTCATTTTTCTTTATATCCTCACTGAGTGACTTCATCCATTTCTTCTGTTTCAGCTGCTCTTCTGTCAGATACAGTATGCTTTCTTGCAGACTATTAGCTAGCTGTCTCACAAGAAACCACAAGTTCTACTCAGAAAAAATATCCTGTGTTTTCCCCAAAATTTGTCATCCTTCCTTTCCTGTTACTATTTACTGTTCTGCAATCCCTCTCATTATTCATGTACTCAGCCTCCATGCAGTTACCAGTGCTGGTCTGTTTTTTTCTGTGTAAAATGTTTTCATTCTTTTCTAGTTCTGCTTGCAGGACTATCATGGTTTGTCACCTGACCCCACCTGGAAGGGAGAATTGGGAAAAAGAAAGGAGACCTGTGAGTTGGAATGAAAACAGATTTAGTAATAATAATGAACTAATATTAACCCAAATACTAGCATAAGATACAAAGCTATACTCAGCTCCAGATAGTAGTCACGAGCTGCACGCTTCCAGCACTGAAGGCTGAATGCCCAACACTGTGATCAAGACAGAAAATGCAAAGGGCAGCACATGGGATGACCAATGAGATGAACTGGATCCTCTCGGGAAGGCAGCCATGGTAGAAGCCCCCAGAACATTCCCACTAAATTCCTGATTTATACTGAAGGTGATGCTCATGGTACAGAATAGTTTGTTTGGCCAGCTTGGGTCAGCTGCCCTGGGCTTTGCCTCTCCTATCCCACTGCACCTGCATGCCTCAAAACTGCCCTCAGCTGTGGCCACTGTGGAAACCTGCATACCAGAGCATCTTACCACTTTTGTTCTCCCAGAATTGGACCCCACAGTTTCTCAAAACTACAGTTTCTCTAAACAGAAAAAATACTTTAGAATTCTGTCCCAGCAAAACCAGGACAAGTACTTACAGAAACTTCTCTCTTAAGCCTCATCAGTATAATATTTCTCAGCATAAGTATCTTTTGACTCATCCATCTTGACTCCTAGTCTGCCTTCATTTTTATTATTTTTTTTTTCCTCTCTCAACTGTCATTTCCAATTTTCAGCTTTTTTGCTAGCACTTCTTACTTTTGGCTTCAAATTCCTCTCGTTTTCAGGGATTCCCAGAATCATTCCACTCCATTTATATACCGTGGACAGTCTCAGTTCTACTACCTATTTCAAGCTTTCTCCTTAACACACTCCTTGTCTCTTTCTTTTTACCTTCCATTCCAGTCTTTATACCACAAACTACATCTGTTGTCTGGCAGTTCCTTTCCAGAGTCCTGCCTGAAGGCATATTACTAGACAGTCCCCTACCTGACACAGCATTCAGAAGATTTTATTCCTTCCCCTTTACAGTATCACCCTGTGTGTGTTATATGAAAGTTAACAACACTGTGTGTTTGAATTGGCTTACACATTTCTCATTAAAAATTGTTTATCTACATATTTGTTTAAGGAAGTTATGCGTATGCCCTATGGATAAGTTTCATTTTGCAGTAGTAGTAATAATAATAATAACAAATTGCAGACAGTACTTATTTCTCACTTGTCTCCTAAATGAAACAGAAACTCTCCTTACAGAGAAGTTTGTGAGCAGTATAATAACAAATCTGCTCACTTGCTCACCCTTTTTCTAATTTTAAGTATAAAAAATTGAATCATCTTAACATAGTCAATTATTTCCCTTACAGTGTAGCAATTCCTGTATTTGATTGTTAACACCCCAAAAAAGAAATTATCTTTTATTTAAAGCTATAATGGCATTACGATTCACATACTGACCCTAACAGGCCCTGTGTTTCTAACCCATTTCAGCGTTCAATATGCTTTAAAATTTTTACAGTATTGAAAACACGCTGCCTTATGCTTACAGAAAATGCAGTACTTACTGATCTTTCAGTCTCCATGTAATGTGTATTATCACAATACATTAGCAGAATATACACAATTACTAGTGTAAATCCCTATGTAGATGACCCTGGTGTTCAAGAAGAGAATTCTTTTATGTTTTCTTATTTTATGTTGCTTGAAGTAGTTTGTCTTTTGGTCCAGAACAGTACAGCTTTCTTTTAGAAAAAGCACATCAACTTTGAAATTAATGTAACCCTAGTAAAGTTCAACTGATAGGACTGTTGCCTTAATCTTGCATAAAAACCCAGCCATTATGCAAAAGCTCTTCAATATATATGACAGTCATTCTCTTTTGTGGTAGTATTTTTCTCCTAAAATAGGAGTTGTTATATCTAAAACATTCAGGGGTTAATGGTATTCTGAATTTTTTTTCTTGCTTCCATGCATTTGCATTTGTGCTGTTTTGCTTATCTCTTTACATGGGCACACCTGTGCCTGACAAGCTCAGATTGTGTGTAGCTGAGGAGAGCACAAATAGAAGGGAATTTTCTTCCTCAATGTCTTCAAAGCCTGCCTTCTGGGATACAGCTTTTGCTTTCCTTGGGACTATGGATTTTATTTCACTTTGTAATGAAGTTAAACCAAATTCCAGGTATTGAAAGTAGGCCAGTCCCAATCTTTTGATATAAGTCTGAAAGTAGACTTGTGCAGTTTAGAAGGATCTGTTCTTTTGAGCAGATAGAGGGTTATTTAACAGAAGCGTAAGGGAGCTCATGGTAACAAGCTGTGACATCATACTACGTGTCATTAATGAAGACTTCTGTGGAATAAATATTTCAGAACATGACTGTATTTTAGCAGGTAACAACCCATTGGAGTTTATTTTTCGGAGAGTTTAATTATTATTAACTAAGTACCAGAAAAAGGACATAGCCAGAACTCATTTTTCATAAGACCAGAAAGGAAAATGTAAGGAAATACTTTTTGTTCCATTATGTTTGCCCACAAGCTGCAATGCAGTGAATAAGAAGCATGTGTCATCTTCGAGTTACAGGAAGTTGTTTTCATGAGCTACTGTCATGGTTTAACACCTCCTAATCTGCAATGGTCTCTTCTTGCACTTCTTATGATCAGAAGTGGAAAATTTTGTTAAGTGTATTCATTTGAAGCATTGAAGTAGATACTTCAAGATGGAATTCTGACAGTATACACAGTAGCTACAGCTAGTCATAATTTCTAAATGACCTCTTTTATGGAACAGGATGTAGACAGAAAACAGTCCATGTTTGCATGGTTATGATGCAGCTGGAGTAGTGGAACCTCTGGGAGGTCAGTGATTTAACAGAGCAAGCTCACATTATGATCTGTCTTCCTTCTTGGACAATTTTTGCTTCCAGAAAGTGGTATGAATTGTCACAATATTTTCTTAAATGTGACATCAGATTTGTCAAATATCTTGGATGCAAAATCTTGGGATTTCTAGCTAATATATGGTATAAAAGTCTAAAGGAACAGAAGCCATTGAGTCCACAAGTGCTATTTTTTCCACATAATATGCTTGTTTTCTCCTAGCTTCAGCTAGTGCAAAACAAGGTAACCGTATAGACGTCAATGGCATGAGGTTCTGTTCTAACTGTCAAGCCCTATCTATGGGTAGTTAACTCCTTTTCATATTTACCTTTGCCATTATGCTAATCCATTGCAGTATTGATTTTTTACATATTAGCTAGCTCCCCTAAGTTGCTTCAGAATCTTATAGCATCTTCAGGTATCCTAACAAAACCACCATCATCTTACTGGAAAACATATGTTCTTAATAACAGTACAGCACAAATATCAAGTGGTCCTGGTACTTCATTAGCTAGCCTTTTAGACTTCGTACAAAAATAGCAAAGGAAGGCATTACCATAAATTTCCCTGCAAATAATACTATGGAATTTGAAGGGTGTAGGGGTATCTTTAAGTTCCTTATTTTTGTTTTTTTCCCATCAATTTAAAAATGATCATAGAATCACAGAATAGTTTGGGTGGGAGGGGACCTTTAAAGGTCATCTAGTCCAACCCTCCTGCAGTGAGCAGGAACATCTTCTTCATCAGGTTGCTCAGAGCCCCATCCAGCCTGACCTTGAATGTTGCAGAGAATGAGGTCTCTACCACCTCTCTGGGCAACCTATTCCAGTGTTTTCATTAAACTGGATCTTCTTGGTGGTTTTATAAACCCCAGTTTAAAAATAATATTTTTTTAAATGTTGGTTTTTTACATTGCATAGACTTTTTCCCTTTTCATCATCAACGTCTGAATGATGCAGAAAATCAATCTTTTATTTTCCAAGGAGAGGTAAATGTTTGTAACCTGGGGTCCTACACTAGTATTCTTTTCCTTAACTCATAGTGTTTCTTCCCTCTGCAAAGCAAGAGCAGTATTTCACTTTTTTGTTTGTTTGTTGTTTTTTTTTTTTATTAGCTTTGCCTCTGATAGACTTTGTTTTGTTTCAAAATTGCAGCTATGTTTTACTGTCTCAGAAATTCTGCTTCACATCTAGGTCAATTTGAGAGTGCTTACAGGATTCTAATGTGTTTAAAAGTTAGTTTAGGTTTACTTCCTACATCATAGTTTTATGGCTGAAAAGGCCATTAAATCAGTTATTATAATTTGTCTGGTAACATGTGATCTTTGTTCATTTTCTGGACACTAATATCCAGTTGCCTGCTGACGCATCTTTTAAAATACATTTTCTTCAGACAATCTCCTGTGCTGAAGCTGAATTGACTTTTTTCTCTTCTTTTTTTCCTTTTTTTTTTAAATCTGTCCATCTTCTCTGTACACCTGGCTTTAACCATCTCTATTGTCTGGAGTAATGTGGAAATGAATTTAAAGTAGTAAAGTATTGACCTATCTGATCTGTTTTGTGTGATTCTTTGATTCCTTCCACATTATTCTGGACATCCCACTCTACACATAGAAACTCCTTAATTTATTAACATATTTCTTATTACACTATTATGAGAGGTCAGATGGTGATGTTTATTAGTACCTCACATTTTTTTCCTAAAAATTATTTGTTCCAGTTGTTTCCTTATACATCGTTCAGATACTACTGCTGTTGAAAGACTCTTCTGATATCTTGGTCATCAATCCCCTGCCTTAGGGATGACAAAATCTGATTGGGTCTCTGTATATACTCTTCTTCTTGTGGAAAGCATAGCCCTATTGTCTGGAATAATATGGAAAGAGTCATAGAAACTAAATTATCAAAGGTAAGTCAAAATTTATCTTTAGTGCTTGTGAATGATATCAGATTGACAACACCTGAAGACTGAAGCTTTCTGTTTGTCCACAGGAAAAATCAGCAAAATTAGCAGTTCTATAGATGTCCAAACTACCAAAACTGCCTCAAAACTGACTGATAAGAAAGCTTACCTCTAGAAATAAGATATCTAATGTCTGTACCTATTCAGACATTGAGTGCTTCCTAAGTCAGAAAACACTTTGATGTAGGCATTTATTTACATTAATTGGGTGGGGGCAAGTATCACATTGAATACACACCATTGCTGAGTCTTCATATAGTGAGAATTTTCTGTTAATGCTACCCTAGAATAGATAAGAAGAACATCGAAGCACACAGAAAATTGATTCCATTCTTCCACATAATTTCTTCTCACATACAGATAGAACTAAAAATGGTGTGTGTGTGCATATATGTAATATTTATTTAAATAAAATGATGTTATTTTTTCTTGGGCGGCCATTCAAATGTATCCATAGAGTGTTCTTATATCCTAAAGAATAAAAGATCTGCGGAAAGCAAAAGGTATCTATGAAAGACAGAAAAATACCTTTGCTTACTGTTCCTTTTCACAATCCCTCCAAAAATACCCAAGGCTTTTCCCAAAACACCGAATTCAAAAGCCTCTAATAACATTTGAAATGTTGAGAAAAACTTAAAAATTTAAAAATATAAATGTTTAGAAGGCAAATTTTCAGCAGAAGTGGTACTTGGTCTAAAAAGCAGTGAGTATCCATGATTTTTTAAAACTTTGTTTCTGTAGATTTTCTTTATTCTGTTACTGATATTCACCTTGTTCTTGTAGTTCTTGTAGTTGCAACACAGGAAAATTCCCTATCTATGTGAGTTCATGCGTGCAGTCCATTTATTTTGCTGAGCTAAGTGCAGCTCAGAAGTCCAGCTCAGCAGTCCTTGCTCATGCCAGTTTTCAGAATAACCTCAAAATCATAATTTGCTCCTTTAATGAAGTGATTAGTTGTCACGAGGATGACTGTTACCGCAGAAATTACTTTAGCCTTTTAAAGTTTCTAATAAATAAATAGATGTAGATATGTGTATTTTTTTACCTTGTTTAAATAAACAGTTCAGTCTCAAGTAGTTAAGTTTCCGATTGGTTTTGGTTTGCTTCTTCATAGAGGTGAAATTGTGATTTCCACACACCCTCATCTAAATCAGGATCTTGTAATCTGTACTAAAGTGCTTGCAAACCGAATCATTCTGTAATTATTTTCACTGATTATCATCTACCAGGGGTAAATGGCAGGATTTTATTGCGTTACCTTGGTCTTCTTTCTCAATTAATTTGTATTTATGGAGTTCTCATTTTAAATTTAAAGAGAATATTAAGGTTTAGTAGTACTGATTTTTTCAGCATGCTATTGAGTAGCATCCATTTTTCATCCAGTTTATAGCAGCGGTCTGTTGGAGTCTGAAACAGCTGTGTGGAATGTTATCTATTACTGAACTAGTCTATTCCTTCTGTTCTACATCAAGTAGTTCATTAAAGTGGGGTTTTATGGAATGCTGGGGTTTTTTTTGAACAAGACCAATTAAGTTCCAGTTCTTCTGCCTGTGATACAAGTTCTGAAACTTCCAAAAGAGGAGAAAGAAAATTTGGGGTGATCAGAGAGGGACAATGGTTTTCAGTCATAACTTCGAAGTCTGTCAGTTTATCTCTAAGAGCAGTAGAGTATTAAGTAAACATGCAGCCTAACATTCTGATGTCAGGTCACCAGCTAAAGCAAAATAGGAAACCTGAAGTATCAAGAGCCTATAATTTGTCTATTGTGAAATAAAAAGTAGGAAATAAATGTCAAAAAGCTTGTTTTGTTAGAAAAAATGTGTACAGAAAAAAATTATAAGATGAAGGTCACTGATAATAGACAGAGGGCTGGTAGTGAATGGCTACCAACTAAGAAATTTTTGCATATAATGTTTTGTCAGCAGTTTTGATAAGCCTACTGTTGCAAGTTATGTTTGCTACTTGTTGATATTCAGTAGTTTTATCAGTATCTGTGTATATACTTGCCCTGTGGTCAGAAAATTAAGTAGAGGGGGAAAGGGATATCCAAAATTGTTGTCCACCATCAAGATCTCATCTTGCAAAATTTAGGGAAGCTGATTAATGCTCAGTTTCAAGAAGGTATTTTGTTATGCCTATATTAATGGCTGCATATAAATAATGAAGGATTTTTTCTTGCTTTTCAATGTCTGCAAAGTAATTTTAATTTGAAGTATTATTTGCTGGAGGGGAGAAGGAAGAAAAAAAAAACAGAACACCGCACTTTTGATACTCCTTTGATACTAGTGATTACTTATTTTATGCAGCCTTTGATTAATCAGGTAATATAATATTTGAAAACTAAAAATGGAAGAAGCAAGCTGTATCTTTGGAGGAAGATTTATCTTCTTTTTTCCCCATTTAATCAGTATTCTGTATGTGAATACCAGCACAACCGCATGCAGTGGGCTGGCCTTAGCTAAGGGCCAAAATCCCAGCTGCTCAATCACTCCCCCTCCTCAACAAAGCACAGGGAGAAAATAAGACTAAAGCTTGTGGGTCAAGGTAAATACTTGAAAACTGTTTACCTGTTAACACCACAAGTAAAACAGACTTGGGGAAAAGTAGATTAGCTTACTGCCAATTCAAGTAGACTTGGGTAGTGGGAAACAAAGACAAAAAATATAAACACCATCTCCCCTCCTCCCCTTCTCAGGCTTTTGGGGAACAGGAGGCCATGGTCAGCCCCTAACAGCCCCTCTCTGCCTTGTCTTCCTCCTAATGTTTTTCTTCTTCTCCACCATGGGTCCTTCTATGGGCTGCAGTCTTTCAGAACAGGCTTGCTCCTGCATGGGTCCACCACAGGCCACAGATCCTTCACAGAATATCAAGCTGATCCAGCATGGCTGCAGGGGAATCTCTGATGGAGCACTTCTTCCCCTTCCTCATGCTCCCACCTCGGTGCCTGTGGGCTGTTTGTCACACTTTTCCCATACTCCTCACTGCCAGGCAACATTTTTCCCTTTCTTACACTTTCCCTGAGTGAGGCACCATCATCTTGGCTGCAAGGCTCAGGTGTGCCCCGCAGTGTGTCCATTTGAACAGGCTGTGTCCAGCACAGAGACCACCCCTGCAGTTCCCCTGCTGCCAGCACTTCGACACCCAAATTTCTATACCTACTAGTGCTATTGTACAGCTTATCTAATAGGTGTTGCTGCTAAATACCCTATTTTAGACCACAGAAGAAAATGTAACTATTTGCAAGGACACATTTTCCTCAGAACAAGACATTCTATAGGTCTTCAGTGTTCTACAAATGCCCAGCAAACTTAAATGCACTGGCAAAACAAACACAAAACAAAACCCAGACCTTTAAGTCTACTTCTCACAGCACATAGTCATTTTTTAAACTTTTTTTATCTCTTCAGTTGTTTACTTAAAACACAAGGTCTCAAGCTGAGAGGAATGGCACATGATTACTGGAAATACACATTAAATCAACTTGATCCAGATGACTCTGTATCTCCCTGAATTTTAATGCCTTCTTTAAACAGCACTGTTTATACTTGTGCTATCTTGTCTTCTAGTGATTTCTGCCGTTTGCCTTTTGAACACTTGACTTTTCTCTAGACTTCCCAGATTTCATAACAGCAATTAGCCTGGTAGGAAGGCAGAATCTTCAGAGTATGTATGATTCTCCATTCATATTGATAAAAAAGTTTTGTACAAGCTATATTACCCCAAATGTTTCTTTCAAGATTGCAAATGGATCCTCTGCACCTTAATGCCAGGAAATTTACCACTTAGATAAACAAGACTTGGGTAAGCCAGGCAGCTCTGTGGTCTTGCATGATGTCTTCTGTACTAAAGATTTCCACACTGTGGTATGAATACCACTAATGTCACATGAGCAGCATAAGATGTAGATAAATGATGTTTGAACAGGCAGGTGCTGCTTATGTATGTGCAAAGCCTGATAGAGAGCTGAAAGTATTGATGCTTTTGCTGTCACAAATGATGGCATCTTAGGGGAAAAAAAGTTAGGAAACCCTCATAGATAAGAGATTTGTAGGCACATGGAGAAAAATGAAAAATACTGGGCAACCCACCCCCCCCCCCCCCGCCGATTTCTCAGCAACTTGAGCATACTGGGTATATATACACTGTCTGTTTTCCTTCCCTTCCCCTTTATTTAACGCTTTAAAAAGAGACACCTCGCATCATCTGAAGAGATAATTCTTCTCATATTTGTGAGTGTGAAGATTTGGCTTTGAGGTTTATCATTTAGGCTGCAAGATAGGTCATAAGCTTAGAAATTGTGTATAACCAAGAAGAAAAATTAGATTAGTAATATTTCCTCATGTCCATATTTGTCTTTCTCTGTCCAAAGTTTACTTCTTGCTCTCCCCCCAGTGACAGGAGGGATGAGTTGGACTTGCAGCATCTTGCTGTTTTATTCTTTTTTAGCCTGGAAAGGAACTGCCCCTACATCAGGCTAGACTGGATGGACTTTTTAAGTTGCTGATCTAGCTTAATGGTGAGGTAATGTTCCTTTGTCACAGGTAGATTCCTAACATTTATGGGACAGAGGGATTGCATCAGAAACTGTGAAGGAAAAGTTTTAACACAAAGCCTCATGAAGAAGTGTTTGTTCTCAAGAATAGTATGGTGAAAAGCTACCATCTTTCGGTCAGTTTTTTAATCCTGGTAGATGCAAAAAAAAAAGGAGCGAGTCGGGATTAGTTAAGAGAACATGGATCATATTCCTGCATTAGATGGTATAACTAAAGATGATATTTACTGAGTAAGCTACTGCCAGATAGTCTCCTAGGTGTTTGTTACCAGTGCTGTGGTTTAGCTAACTCACACTCAGATGGTGTGCAGGATAGGCTGGTGTAGAAAGTCTCTGTAAAAGACAAGATTGAATTAAATACATGCTGTGCAAACACCTCAGATTCTCTAGGCTCCGTTTTTAACTCTCCTAGCCAGCATAAAGGTGCTATGAGCTATGAATGGAGCCTGTGAAGTACACTGTGTCAGTATCAGTGACAAAGAATATTTATGAATGTTGTACAAGTGGTAACAGTTAGCTACAGTTGTGGATTTTTCTTTTGTTGGTACTTGGTGGAACCAGTGTAGCCCAAAGACTAGAGTATTTGTAAGTGCCAGTAATGCCCTGAGCATTCAAAGCTTAATTCTTGCAAATCTTTTGCAGTGGAAACAATCCTCTTTGCAATGGGAAACATTTATAGGGAGAAGTAAAATGCTTTTTGCTTTTATTTGACTTAATGTGTTACCTAGAAATTGAATGAAGTTATTCTAATCAGTTTATCCATTCAAAAGTTGTTCTGTTTTTGTGGTGTGCATTCATTACTAATCCAAAATCAGTACTGTCCCAGAACTGATAATGTGTGGAACTCACTGAAAGCACTCTGTGAAACAAAGTAACATTATCTTTTTATCTGCGCTAAGATATTGCCTACTTCGAATAAATGAACAACACATTTGGTAGCATTTTGCCTTCTTGTTAGCAGTTTGAGAAGACCAGCTAAGGTTTGGGCAGAGCATCAGACCAAACTATGCTTTTGTCAGTTAGAGGCAGCTTTTTCATGCAAGCAGTGTAGACTAGAATTCTACAGTATCTTTATGCACGCTCTCTGGATAAATAATTTCTGTTTCAAAGGCTGTCCAAATTGATATTTTTACTTTTATATTGCATGTTTCACTGAAGAACCTTAGTGGTCCTATATAAATCTTGCTCCACAGTCTGCAGGGTTGGTTAGAATATTCCTCAATTTATAAAAGTATTTACCAACACAAAGGGAAACTACTTATCTGTCTGGCTGCATATGTTTGATACATATTAAACTTAAGGAAAAAAAAATGTGTTAAAAGTGTAACCCATGAACAAAACGTATTGAAACTCTTTTAGTTTATTGCAGTGATATTCTTCATTTTCATGTTTGATGCACATCAATTTGACTCAATTTGTTTTTATTTCCATTTAGGACGTGTAGGAACACCTCATTTTATGGCCCCAGAAGTGGTAAAAAGGGAACCTTATGGGAAGCCTGTAGATGTTTGGGGTTGTGGCGTGATCCTTTTTATCCTGCTAAGCGGTTGTTTGCCTTTTTATGGAACCAAGGAAAGATTATTTGAAGGCATTATTAAAGGAAAATATAAGGTAAATTGCAGTATACTTGAGTCCTTTTTCAGTGAGATGAGCTCTGCTGGTAAAATTTCTGGAAGCTGATTTTTTGTATTTAGCCTGATGTAAATGCAAAGCTTATGGAAATCTTGCCTGTGTTGCACAGGAAGAGAGATTATTTTCCCTCCAGTCTATCTCATTCCTGCTGTATTTATGTCAAAGTTAGGAATTAGAACACGGAAATATTTACTCAGATGAAATAAGAAATGAGTGCAATAACTAGCCCCTAATTGTACATTGAGCTCAATAGGTTTACATACGGTTTAGCTGTGAAATATAACATACTGTATGTTACTTTAGTTTTGCACATAGTTGTAAAATATCAAATAAAAGAACTATCATAAAGGCTGGTCATCATTTTTCCTTTATTTAAAACAAAATGCATGCTACAGTAAAAATGTAGTTATGCATTTTTCTCTTTAGTACAGTGTAACTGATGATTCAAAAGGAACCACTCGCAACTGAAAGCAAATCGGTGCATGTGCAGGATAAGCATGTTTCACAAAATAGGCATCCCAGAATCACTATAGAGACAAATTCAAACCTTGGACTTCACTATTTTTGTGGTTTTGTCTAAAATCAGTTTAGCCAAGTTCATTACAGCCAAGTTCATGCATGAGCTGTGTATTAGCGAATTAAGAGTGGAAGCTCCTAAAATTAACTGATAGGCTGTAGTATGGCTTAGGAAGTATTTTATTATCTGACCTTAATAGTCTGCTAAATTTAAGTGACAGCAGGGGTACTGCACTTGGTCAGGAGCACATTTTTCATTCTTTAAGTTTTGTATTCCTAGAAACAGCAGGATTTCTTCATGGCATTAGTTTTAGAATTATTCTTAGAGTAGACTGGTATATGTTACAGTTTCACTTTATAGAAGATTTCTTCATGGAATCCTGTAAGCAGCTAAAACCTTCTGGAAGCGTACAAGTTAACTTTTCTTTGTTTAAAAAAAGTCACGGCCAGCACATTTTGTCTTTTCAGTTCCTTTTCTGTTCCTGTTTCCACAATAATATGTTTATTCAGTGAAAATAGTATAAGGATTTCAAAACCGTCTTGCTGCAAATTTGCAGTTACCTTCATTTCATTAGATCTGGAAAAGAAATGACAAATCACAATTGTAAATGTGCGTTTAGACATTTGGAAGAAATTATTCAGTGTGAGGGTGGTGAGGAACTGGAACAGATTTCCAGGGAAGTTTTGGAAGACCTATCCTTGGCAGTGTTCAAGGCCAGGTTGGATGGGGCTCTGAGCAACCTGATCTGGTTGAAGGTGTCCCTGCCCATGCAGAGAGTTGGAACTAGATGATCTTTAAGGTCCCTTCCAAACAAACCATTCTATGATTTTATTATAATGTTCCTGCATGTTCCAGTTTAAGGCAATTTGTTTTCATAAAGTCTGATTTTAAATAAAATGGACCTCTTTAAATTGTCAGATTTTGCAGTTTCATTTAGTACCTGGTAAAATGTACCATCTAAGTAAAACTTAAGTTCTTCATAAATTAAAGAAATACTAGAAATAGCTTAAGGATTAAATCCTTTCTCACAGAATTTTCTTTGGTATGGTTTTATTGGGTGTTCCATCATCATGACTAGCTGGACACAAACCTGCAAATGCACAAGATGAAAATATATTCTAAATCATCTTTCACATTGTTGTTTCCTAAATACACAGTTCTTCTCTAAAAGTTGTTGCAATTGCTTCTATATCTGATCACGTCAGTATGCTTTCCTACCTAAGTGGCTGAAGATGCTTAACTATTGTAAAGTTTGAAGGAATTTATTGAAAGGAGCCATTGTCCATGATACCTGTGGGACAGGACCAGAGTAGTTCACAATGGGCATTAGCTGAATCCCTTCTTAGCATCACTGGCATGAAATTGTGGGTTAATATAGAGAGATAGACATGCCATTCCTAATACTGATTTCAGGTGTAGATTTAATTTCTATATTTATCATATGCATGGTTAGGTGTCAGACAAAGCCTAATTATTTTTTCTTTATCTAGTGAACGGTCATTACTGGAACAAAACCTAGCATAGGTAGAAAATTATAATGTGATTATAACATAATACCAAGGATGTGTTATCTTTTATGTAATAGAGTGCTCTCTGTTTTCTATTTTTATGCCACTTCAATAGCTACTACTGTACAATTTTATAAGTCATTAAAAAACTTAGAAACTTCCTTTTACATTTATTATGATAAAATGTTTACAGGGACTAACCACTGTTAAATCTACATTAAAAGTAGGCTATTTTCTATATTCTCATTACTAATTTATTTTCCTTTTTCTTGCTTGTAATCAGATGAATCCTAGGCAATGGAGCCATATTTCAGAAAGTGCCAAAGATCTGGTACGCCGCATGCTTATGCTGGATCCAGCAGAAAGGATAACAGTATATGAAGCACTGAATCATCCCTGGTTAAAGGTAGTAAAAGCAGCTGTTTACATACAATTTTCCTCTCCAAGGGAGAAAAAGATTTGTTTGTTCCTTTGAACTTTTCAAAGTAGCCATGATATTTGACAAAATGCGTGATAATATGTTTAAATGCTTTGTAAGATTAAGGCCTGAGATTTTTGTAATTGCCAGCCTTGAACTCTTGCTTAAGAGAAATGTCAGGCATCTCTGACAGCATCAGAGTATAGGGAGTAGGACTGCACAGAATAAAGCTTGAAGAAGATATTCATGTGTCTTTCTGTGGGTCTTTAATTCCAGAGGAATAATCTCTGATCTCTTCTTTACTCAGTCTTATCTACACCCCTTTCCTATTATGCATGTAGCCAGGCACTTTGTTGCTGTACATTGTGCTACTGAACTGTGCTTCTTTCTTAAATTAGATTCCTGAAATATTGCACCAGAGTGAAGGAAGTAGGTAGTGATGTGTTGCTCAAAGGCCACTGTAACTACATACAATTACATGGCATCTGGTAATCAAATTATTTTTCAGTGGTGCCAGAATTTACAACACAGTTTGAGCCAGTGGAGAAGTGGTTGCTGGACACCAACTATAAGCAACAGGAGCAGGAGAATATACACGTAACTTCTCAGCAGTCTTATTAATAGGCTGTGCTAAATGTTGGAGTTTGAGAAGGATGGGTGTGTTACAGATTTAAAAGGTGGCAAGTACTGGTTCAGAGTACTGGTAAATAAACTATTTTTCTTCATTATCCTTTTATTTCCTTTCTGTAGGATAGAACCAGGGTAAAGAGACTCCTAATACCATTAACTTAAGCCAGGTACTTCTTTGGAAAGGGTGCTGTTCTGGTGTCTGCTACTGGACCATTTCTATGTTTTACATTAAAGGAAAACAAACAAACAAAAAAAACATGAAGAGCTTGCATTCAGTGCTTCTTTTGTTTTCTTTTTTGCGGGGGTTTTTAAGGAGAGAGATCGCTATGCATACAAGATTCATCTTCCAGAAACAGTAGAACAATTGAGAAAATTCAATGCAAGACGAAAACTAAAGGTAAAATTTATCTTGTGTTAAAACAGCATAATTACATAACTTGAATTTTGTGTGATGCTTTATTCATATGGGAAGTGCCAACAGAAATCAATGCTCTGAAGTCAGCAATAAAATAAAAAGTCGAAACAGGTCTTCACAGTAATTTATTTCAATGATATCTTGTTAAGGGTGTTCATTCTTTCTCTTTTAGTGCATAGTTTTCAAACTGAATTTCAGCACAAGCTGTGTGGTATCAACTAAGGTGTATATGAGATCGTCATCTTAAATTAATTGAGTAATTCTGTGTAATATAAATTATTGGAGAGGAGAGAATAGTACAGTGGTTTCTGTTATTATTGTGTTGTGTTTATAATAAAAGGAACATAATAATGTTTTAATGTCTTTTTTTAAGAAGAGCAAAGCTGTGTTCTTCAGTTTATCCCTTTATGTTTAACTATACACAAAACTATTTTTCTACTGTATTGAAAAGAATGTTAACATTTTAACACAAAGCAACATAGTTTTCCCTTCAGTTCTTGTGTTGAAAAGTTTAGCAGAAATTTTTTTTTAATTTTTCTGGTCTTGTAAATTCCCATGTAACACTCATTCTGGGAGCCTGAGATAATTATGTGTTCATATAGATATATTATGAATATCAAATACCCTAGTGCTGTCAGTGTCAGATTCTGGCAATTTCTCAAGTAATGTATTGCATTGCTTTAAAGAGTGAATTTTTATACTTCCTGAGTGACCTGGTCTAGGTAAGAGAGAAAGAGAAGTTGTTTTTTTACATTGTACTGTGGGAATTTATGCCTCACAGTTACTATTTTAAAAAGCTTTCCCATAAAGAATTGTTCTCATTAATCCCCTTGCAAATAATTATTTACTCTTTATTAGAGTAGTGTATGACCAGCTCATTTGCTAGATGTAGTCATTGATAACAGTGAAGCAGAGCTGAAGGCTATAAAATCTATCTATTTTTCACTTAAAAGGTCAACACGCAAGGCACCCCGGGAGACCGACTGTTCCAGGGTGTCTGGAAATGTTTAATTATCCTCTGTGTAACTGAGCCTTTGTGGGTATTTTTATTCAGGGGGCAGTACTAGCAGCTGTGTCAAGCCACAAATTCAACTCCTTCTATGGTGACCCCCCTGAAGAGCTGCCAGACTTCTCTGAAGACCCCACCTCCTCAGGTATTTTAACCGAAAGTAAATTTACTGCAGTCAGCCTGTCTTAATTCTATACTGGCTAGAGTATGAAATATTTACTAATTTCTCATTATTTCATAAAGTTGCATATAAAATTAACATTTAAACGTAAAAGCATAAATAATTTTCAGTCATCATAATGTTAGTGACCAGAGAAAATAAAGATCAAAATTTCTGCACAGTTACAAGTTTCTGCAGAAATTCTGTCTGGCTTTTTTCTGATTGTACAAGCATTTAATTACAAATAGTGCTATAACCTCATATTTCTCTATATGTTACTTGAGTTTAAAAGCATAATGAATTTTTTTCTTGAATCCTTAGGCAGAAGCAAGGTTCTCATGCCTTGCTAATAGTTATTGGTAAGCAAAAAAACCATTGTGCATCAGATTTTCTTGGACTCCTGATTTAGAGAACAGTATGATGAAGAAGTCTCCTTTTTAAAGCAGACTGGACAGTGTTTCTGATAGTATAACCCAGATCCCCAAATTTTCAGAGAAAAACAATGCATGTACTTCAGGGTACTCCCAACATACTTCAAAGGGGAAGATAATACCTTTGCTGTGTTGTCAGCATGTAGCAAACCCTTGAGCAGGCCAGTGATCTTACTCCAAGCAGTCCTTTTGTCCTCAGCCATATTCAGGAATTTAAGTAACCTGGCAGTCCTTATACTAACAGAGCCCTCTCATAGTTATGTACCTTCATTTTGACATAATATTGATGACAACATTTGCTGTGCAGGAGTTTGGTTTGAGGTATCTGATCTGAAATTAGGATTTAGGATCAAGTTAAATGAACTTACAAGAAAAATAAGGCAAACGGGACTCTTATTTTTCTAAACTGGCAGAATATTTTAGCTATACACTGAATTTACTAGAAGATATTTCAGGAATGTAATTATATGTGCTGAACAGCTGTATGTTAATTCTCTTTTCCAATATTTTAATAGGTGAGAAAATTACTTATTGGCTGTATTTTCTAAGTGTTCCTTTTGTGCTCTCTCATATGAGCAAGTAATTTTTGTAAGTTACTTCAGTGTCAATAATATAGTAGTTGGGGGCAATTTATTTTTTTTTTTAATTCTTAAATTTCACTTACTGGAATTCAAGTCTGAGTGCTTGGTCCTTAGAGGTGCACGCTGCTCATAATCTCCAGAGAAGTGAATGGAAATCACAGATCATTTATTGCAAATGGGTGATTACAGCCCCATGGCTTCACTTCAGGCAGCCAGTTTTTTTAATACTTGATGTACTTTTAACTAAGGATCCATGTACTCTTTTAAAGGAATAATAAGTTTATTTTACTTCACATAGAATTACTTGCAGTGCTTTAATTTTTGTTTCCAGTTAGTTCCCCCATTTCAATAAAACAAATAGGCCACCAACACGATTGGCAGTGGCAGCTTTCCTAGTCTAAAAACTGCAGTTCCTCTTTCCAGTTTCAGTCTCACATCAACAGAACATGTGTCTTCCTCATAGGATGATGTAATTGCAGATTATCAGTATACAGCAAAGGTACAAGTTCTGTTTTTTCTGCTCACAGAATACATGAATCCAGCACACATGTAAATTCTACAGAATACCTGTGCTGGGTCCATTGTTACCTTGTGTATATCTCTGAAATAAATGAAACGATATCTTAGATTTCTCAGCATAGCATAGTTATTCTCTAAAATAACATTGTTCATTTTGCTGATGGCACATCACAGTGACAAGAAAACCATACTAAGTGCGTGGTTTTCATTATGTTTCCCTGACCAACTACATTAACTGATAAAATTTTTAATATTCCAAGATAAAAACTGAGGCTTGCAAGAAAAGAATATTGCAACTTTCAGCTTCTGAAATTGCTACATACAGTAATCTATTTTGTTTCCTCTTCAGAAGTACACCAATAAAGTTTTTGAGTATTTCTAGCTTGTGAAGATAGGGTCTTGTTATGATTCTAAACTGAACTAGTTTATAGAAATTAGGCATAACACTCATGAATTGCAGTAGAAACTCAACTAGTTTAAGGTTATTTAAGTTTGCTTCCTGACATTTTATATTATACCAGGTCATTGACTCTAATAAAAAGCATTTCATATTTTCAGTGTTGTTGCCTAGTTAATCCTCCCATAAAATTTTATTAAGCTTACCATTAAAAATTAAATTATTTGTCAGAAATGGGCAAATGTGGAACTCCTACTGAGATAAAAATGCTTATTAGGTTATGCAAAATGTATATCCTGTCCTCCTCTAGGTCTTTCTAAACACAGAATGAGAACATTTCAGTTCTGCCTTTTTTCCAGATTAAGCTGGAGAAGTGTTCTTCCTCAGAGTTCAGTGTACCTGGGATACTGGACCCTCTGAGTATCTGCCTAGACTACCAGGGTAATAGCCTAGGATATGAAAGGTAGCAAGTCAGAGGACTTTCTTAGATGCATTAACACAAAGGACATTCTTGTCACAGAGCTTTGCAATGAGGTTCAGCACATTGCAAAACTAAATTAGATGGGAATGAACACAGACAAATTTCATTTAAAGTCAACTAGGTGTTTTTCCATGCGTATTCATTTGTACAGAGTGTGTTAATAATTCCTGGTTCCCACAGCTTGTTCTGGGTGATCTACTTCCTCTTCATCAGCAGCTGTCCTCTGAAGGCCTTATTCCCTCTGTCATTCTGTTGGGAACATGGTAGAATTAAGACTTGCTGAATTTTGAGAAAGTATTATAAAGACTTTTAAAATTTATTGAAAAATTAGGTAAATATTTATTAAACTAAAGCATTACTGTTGGTAGGCTGTGTTCAGTAACTCCTTTAGTTAAGCTGCTCAAATGGCAAGTGTCTTTCAAATGTTTTTTGCTAGAATGTAGAACATTTTACTTTCAGGTTTCTTCAAGATATTGTAAAGGCGGTGGAGCTGTTTGACATTTTGACTTGGGAAGCTGAATTTAAGAAGACTGTTCAGTCTTAAAACTTTGGAGTTTTAAGTAAATTCAGGATGCTTTTATTTTTGGGCTGACAGAAAAACCCATAAACTGAAGAGATTTTTTTATAACTTTGTATTGCCAAGAGCCTTGTTGTAGTCACATTTTTAGAACTACTGAGTCAGTGTTGGAGTTAAACCATAGTCCATAGTCTTTGGAAGACTGCATAACTGATTTTTAGATTAACGCAAATCTTACCTTTTGGGTAAAGGACTTGCTTCTATAATGCCTGCTTTAATGGCTTGGTTTATAGTGCTCATATTGTGAAATGTGGCTAACCATTTCAGAGCAGCATTTTGATGAAAACTGTTCTAGATTCCTGTAAGGCATTATATAGTACTTTTTGTTTCTGTTTAACCACAGACAAGCATACCAGCATATTTTATAGCAGACTGACTGACCGAATATACTTATTTAGCCTAGGCTAACAAGCAGCATTGTTGCAGTACTTCCTGAACATTTACATGCTTTCTGAGCTCTGTGGTAACGGTGTAAGGAGATCAACATAGAAGCAGTGCTTTTGCACTCCGCAGGAAGCAGAAAGCAGGCACATTACGTCTACATCAGTGTTTCCAACTTGTTTTCTCAAACTTCAAGGCACAAATTTCATATGGCATTTTTATAAATGCATTTTGATATTTTGTCTCAGAATTGCTGTGTGTAAATGGGAATTTTCATTCCTTTTTCATCTTGTTAGACTCTATATTGTCATATCAGCTGAGACATTTGCAACAGTATGAGATCTTGATTTTCAAATGTGAAAATAATGAGAAAAAAACTAAATCTGGTAGTCTTTCACAGTGAGATCAAACAGCAAATGTATGGCCAGCTTGTAAGATCACTGCTTCCAGCATACACAGAATTAGCCTAACTCACAAGTTAATGAGTGGCTAATCATTTAATGGGATTTACAAAAATAAACCCATATCTTAAAAATGATCAGTCTCATCAACACAAGGAAGAAAAAGAAATACTGTTGTTATGCAAAAATTACAACTGATTTTGTAAATATTTGTAAAGGGTCTTGTGTAACATTTTCAAGTATGAGTGCTTGGGAAAAAAATTACATTCATCTTATAATTTACTGTTAGTAATTTCTTAGCTAGTATTACAGTATAACTGGCTTTAAGTTGTCAGATCATTAATTTCCGATATTCCATTATTTGTATAATTTTTGAGCAATTTAATCTTTGTTCTGGTTGTTTAAATACAAAAACTTCAGTATATAAAGTCACAGTTAATTAAATCATTAATAAAGTGGTTGTATTTCTAAACACTTCTTGTTAACGGTTTGCACTGAAGCTTGTTAAAAAGTTGATTTCAATATAATATTGCTAAATTCTACTTAGTAAATATATTTATTAGTATGATGTTACACTTTGTTTGCAGCATGTTGAAATAGTTTGTCTGTTCACCTCTTATGGAATTCTTATTTTAAATAATTTTTGTCCATGAATTTCTAACACTAGTTTAACCAATATTGGAAAAAGTGGTATTATAGCTACATAACACTGTGTACATGCTAGCTTCCCAATGCCAAGTCCTTGCTTTCCTCACCTCCCAGTGCACAATTCCCATTTGCTTCACATATAGAAACCATATTAAAAAAATGAGATGGGGGGTGGGGGTCTTGTCAGTTTGTTCATACTCTTTTGTGGCTAAACTAGTGTGCTAGGTTGCAGCTTTATAAATCGCTTGTTCTGAAATCTTCATACTGTTTGTTGTTTGTCCAAATGCTGCCTTCCTACTAGGACTTCTAGCAGCAGAAAGTAGGTATCCCTTTGTTTTCCTTTAAGGCATATCATTCCACTATGGTGTGTGTCTTTGCATGATTAAAAATCAGCTTTCTTCTCTTCTCTGTACAATTTTCCGTTTTAATACTGTCTATTCAAGAAAAATAGTCTATATGTTTTTTTACTAAATTTGTCTATAACTCTGAAAGTATAATTAACCACAACTAATATGATTTCCAGAGAATTCTGAAAATTCTAGTTTAGAGGCAGTATTAAAATTACCTGGTTTTTTGTTTTCAATACATGCAACACAATGCAAATCAAGTTTTTAGAATGAAAGATAAAATTGTTTGGATTTGCATGTTAGTTCCAAAAGTGATGTTTTCATGGACTAATGGGCCTTTTTCTCTTGACTCTAAACATATTCTGCACCATTAGTCATATATTGTTTTCTTGCTGTACCCTTGTATGAGCTTCCTTGATCATTCTGTGTTGATGTGATGCATTGCATATATATGCATACACCTGATTTAAGTAACTGTCCAGTACATGTCTCCTTAACAACGGAATATTATTGACAAATAGGGAGAAGGTTCTGCATGCATCATGAGGGACTGAAAGTGCAAGCACTTCTCAGACCAGCAGACTATACTAGACAGGGGAGAAGGTGTGAAATCCTAGACCTTTTGATACAAACCACAACTATTTCAAAACTACCAAATTCAGCATCTCACTATGCAAGCTGTAAAAAGTGGGGGTTTTCCTGCAATATTTTAAAACTTGTAGGGTAACATCTCTTCTTCCTCCTAGGTCAGGGCAGTAAGACATATGTGCATGTCTCAGTTTCTGATCAAAGTCATGAATTTTGTTTTTTTTGCTGTTTGGTTCATTCTTCTGATCTTATAGGTTGTGGGAGATGTTCCTTGTCCTCCTGTTTTCCATCTCAGAATGTTCAGTAGTATGAGAGTGACAACTCAGTGGATTTTTATATAAAAGTTTTGCAACAGTGTTATTTTTAAACAGCCATGGGGGGGGGGGTGTTGGAATCACATGCAGAGCCTCTGCCACGGAATTTTGGGTTTTGTTTGTGCATAGAGACTTTCTTCAGTAAACTTACTGACTGATAGGATGAGCTGCCCTCATACTGGTCAGAAGAGTGTTTCCATGTATATTTGCAATGAGGAAGAAAGGAAGTAATAGTGAAGGGCATTCATTTGTTAAAATAATTATTAGTTTAGTTGCATGTGAGTGTGCTGTGTGAAATGTGTGGATTTGGTCTGAAAAACAGTACCCTCTCACTACATATTTCTTTACCATCATACTAGACTGCCCTCTGTTGTATTTCTGGGTAGTTTTACAGTGAGGGATAACTGGGAAAAGAATAGGCAAACTTTGTGTAAGGATCCCAAGTATGGAGACAGGAGAAAGCTGGAAACATGCATATGCACAGTGCCCCTGTGTGTGCAAAATAAAATTCAGACTGTCTTCAAACTCAAGCATAATTTTCTCCCCCTTCCCTCCCCCACTTCCCTGTCTTCCGCTCACCCCCTCCTTTTTTGTGTATCCATATATAGTACTCTCCTCTGTGTTCTTGCTTGTGTTTGGGAACACTTTATCTCTTGTTTTTTTCTTCCTTCCCCCCCCTCTATATTTGGTCTTTTACACTTTCTCCCTGTTCCCCCCCACCCCCTTCACATTTTTCCTTTGGTTTTCTTCTCTGACTTCTTTATGCCTTTCTTTCACTTCTTCTATTCCATAGGTGTTCTTGCCTTCTTTAAATTGGTTGTAAATCCCAATATCCTTCCATCACACCAACTGCCTTCTTCCTGCAGTTTCACTGTAGTCTGTAAACATCCACCTTTCTAGGTCTCTCCTTAGACTTTTCCTGGTAGTTTATATATATTGCTGTCTTAATTGCTTCCTGGTAGCATTCACAGAACTGTGTGCATGTGGGAGCTTATTTGTAAATTTGGAGTGTCTAAACTCAACTGTTGGTTTCTTTCCAAGAAAGAGTAAGTAATTAAACACTACATAGCTCAAATTTTAGGAGAATAGAGTCCTTACTTGCCTTTTGTTTTAATTACACTCTAGTGTATATATGTGAAATACATATCTCCCACCTTATTTTCAACTACTATAGGCGTATGTATACACATGCTTTGGCTGTCATCTGTCCATATAGAGATGGTTGCTCTGGAATATAGTGAACAGCAAAGAGCAAGAAATTACACTGGGAGGTTAGAGGCCTTTCAACTCTGGTCATTCTTGCAGTTATAGCTTAAAGTGATGAGGAGCATCCAGTCCTCAGGTAGCTTTCTGTTAATCTAAGAAGGTAGATCACCACAAGTAGTGGAAAGGTCCCATCTCTGTAAGAAGTTGTTTTCTCACCTTTAATAGAAAACAGCATGTGTTTAGTATTTTCTTTACAGGACCAACAGGAAATAGAAATGTTTTTTCTTACATATTTTTAACTGCTGTCCACTACTACAAGGGTAAATGTGGCCTTGAATGTAACATAGTCGTAGTATTTTGTAATTATGCTGATATTGAGCCTAGACTTTCATGTTTGGCTGAAGTGGGCAGTTTTAAATGTGTATGTGATTGTGATTTGAAAACCTCAGCTGACAGACACCCCTTCATTTCTACAGCATTTTTATATAGTGTTTAATTACCTAATATGTTGAACATACATGCCATGTGTTTTTAGTGTATTGTAATCAGATGCCAGCAAAGCAAAACTACTTGGGGCACTGATTTATACAGTTACCACTAAATAGGTTGTTTAAAGGTGTGTCAATGGAGTCACAAAGCAGAAGCAAGGAATCTTTATTTGTCATACTTGAAAAATAAAATGAAATCTATGAAACTTGAATCTCATGTTAGAGTTGGTAAAAATTATCTCGTTGTTGCTTCGCCAGATGTGCTCTAGCATAATATCACAATATTTATGAGAGTTTTTTCTGGAAATATTTGCATTTTATAATAATGTCCATGCTTGGGTTTTTTGTGGGATTGTATCCAGCAATTTCATTTAATGATTCTAATATTTCATCTCTATAAAACCGAACAATTTCTGATGGTTTTTCTTCTGTCCTTGCTGTATGTGCTAGCCTCAGACCCCTTCATAAACAAAGTGAGAAGTAGATCCTACCTGAAATGCCTGCACTTGGAGAGCCAGGCTTGTTTTTTAGTTTCATTTCCAGCAGCTGCACAGAAGAAGAAAGCCGAGAGATGAAGTTGGGAGAAATCACCTTGTGTTGATAGTAGATTGACTGGCATAAAGACTGATTTGTGATACATAGAGAAATTGCAAATAACTAAACTTTGGTTAGTCATTTAAAAACCACTGTAAAATCTTCAAGTCATAGTTACTTACCTATTTATACAAAATAAGAATAGTTGAAAAGCCAATCCCACTTAAGGTAGTTTATAACCAAGTGGTTGGTGTCAGGAACTTAATTTGATACGGTTCTTCAAATCTAAGGGGTTTAGATTTTGTCACTGTCTTTTAATAAAAATATGCTACTTTTATAATTGTTAGTCTAAGGTCTTCTATGGAGTAATTTCCTAGAATACTAATTGCAGGAGACTTGCAAAAGGTCACGGGTTTATAGTTTTCTGTTTAAACAAGGTCAGGCTTCCTCTATCAAGTTTTAATTCTCAGGAGAGTGTATATGACTGACTAAGACTTAAATGGGCATTTTTAGCTTTCAATATTAAAAAAAAAATAAAACAAATAATTCTTATACCCTCTCTCAAACTGTTTGTAGTCAGAATGTAGTCCTTGTGTTTTGCAGCAAGATCTACATCTTATTACATGAGGACTCTCTTAGTCATACACTGCTGCAGATCATTGCTGCATGAAAAGAAGCTTGTAATTCTCTCTGCTGCATAAGAGAGGAAATCAGTTGTATCTGCCTAGTTAGATGAGTCTCAGAAAAGAAAACCTTTGGGTTTTTTTCTGGTGGAGTCATTATTTTTGGAGGATATGTAGATAATTCTTGGACTAGTATTTTAAAAATGTCTTTTATTCTCTCACTATCTTTTTTTTTTCTCCTCTTTTGGAGAGAAGAAAGCAACTTCTACTTACCTCTACAGTTCGACTTCTCTAGCCCAACCACCTGTTCCAGATGAGAGTAGCTAGATGCCAGCACTCTATTTTACCAAAGCTTTGTTTACTTGCAACTCAATGAACCAGTGTCCATGCCACCTTCAGGTGATATTAAGGGCTCTGTATGTGAACTACAAAGACTCCAGAGAGAGAATTCAACTGTACGAGAGGACTGTGTCTGAATGGCCAGATTCATAAATGAGATACCAGAACCTGCAGGAAATACCTATTATAATTTGACTACACACTTGTGAAGCAAGTATGTCTAACTGACAAATAGTAAATCTGCCTCAGTAGACAGAAAGCTGCTCATTTCATCTCCATCTTAGAAGCAACTTGGTATTATCCTTAAGAAGTCATTACACTAAATATAAGAACATTTCACTGTGTGCTAGTTCTGACTGCAGAAGTCTATCAAGCATTCTTCTTTTTTGTTTGTTTTTTTTAATATGGTGAGAGCCCATAGCTTTCAGCTTCTTGGAGTTGTCAGCCCCAAGGGAACTGTGAATAGTTACAGCCATCCTTTCTTAGGTAGCCTTATGGGAATACAAGAAAGAAAAGATTGTGTGCATGGTGAAGGAGAGCCTTCTGCTTGTATCACTGGAATTAAAACCTGTCCTGTGCAACAGAGTTTACTTTAGAAGGTCTTTAAAAACAACAAAGCCAGTGAAGTTACTCAGCTTCCTTTTTTCTGGCTTCCTAATATTTATACATCATTCTGTTTTTTCTATTTCTCGATTCTGTCTGTAACTGCTACAGACCGTGAGAAACCTGAGCTTTTCAATCGTATGACTCACTTCAGTCCTTCCTTTGTCATCTATTCTAAGGCTAACATGGCAATTATGAAAAGATATTAAATCCAATATAAACATGAATACAAGCTTTAATTATAAGTATTTATAACTATAATATGTTATAACTATTTATATAACTAATGATAACTTTTATACTTTCCCAAAGGTTAGAAATTTAGCTTATATATTAAACTTCTTTGGGACAGGTGTGCTGTAAAGATTGGTTAATTTTAGCTTATGTATTATCCTTTATCTGAATTTAAAACTCCTCTGAAAGGTACTCTTAGGCTTTTAACTACATACCTGTAACAGAGAGAATTTAGGTGTTCAGAAAAATGCCTGTAGAATTGTTCTATCACTTTTTCATGTAGTAACATGCTATCAGTATATTGCTACTGTGCCATTTTCTCATGCATGTGCATGTTATTGGTAAATGTATGAAAGATACGGCAGTAGATAGAGCATAAGATCGTAAGTAAAAAAAAAAAAGATAGAACTATGACTTTGAGTGATTAGCAAAGTCACCGTCAAAGCTTCCCATCAAATTTATTAGGGATATTCTTAGAAACTTTCTTTTACAGGCTTCTATTCAATGCAACCAATGCAAAGCAGAAAAAGACCTACTGAACAAAGCTTATTGTTTTGGAATTCTCAGATATTCAAAAGGTTATTTAGATGCAAATATTAAAAAGTAGTAACTTTTATTTCTGTCTTAAACACCCCAAGGTATTCCACAAAATGAAATGTCCAAAGTAAATAATGCTGTCAAATGAGTAATATGGTAGTCCAGAGCATTCAGAGTTTCACAATAATCACAGAGTCACATAATGATTTGGGTTGGAAGGGACCTTAAAGATCATCTAATTCCAACCCCCCTGCATGGGCAGGGACACCTCCCACCAGACCAGGCTGCTCAAAGCCCCATCCAACCTCGCCTTGAACACTGCCAGGGAGGGCTCAGCCACAGCTTCCCTGGGCAACCTGTGCCAGTGTTTCACCATGCTCATAGTGAAGCATTTCTTCCTAATGGCTAACCTAAATCTCTCCTCTTTGAGTTTAAAGCCATTATCCTTTGCCCTATCAGTACATGCCCTTATAGAAAGTTCCTCTCCAGCTTTTCCTATAGGCCCCCTTCAGGTAGGAAGGTCACTATAAGGTCTCCCCAGAGCCTTCTGTTCTCCAAGTTGAACAACCCCAGCTCTCTCAGCCTGTCTTCATAGGAGAAGTTTTCCAGCCCTCTGATCATCTTTCTGGCCTCCCCTCTGGACTTGACTCAACAGCTGGTGGGTGACTCAAGAACCAGACACAGTACTCCAGGTGGGGTCTCATGAGAGCAGAATAGAGGAGGAGAACCACCTTCCTTGACCTGCTGGCCACACTTCTTTTGATGCAGCCCAAGATAGGTTGGCTTTCTGGGCTGCAAGCACGCATTTCCATCTGCCAGCTGCATCCTGAACTTTCTTTCAGGCTTGAAGATCTCTGAGTTAATGAACCTTTAACTGACATACTGAAAATTCTAAAAGAAATCAACGCAGTCCCTTTCTGGTCCACAAGTAGTATTTTTCTTCCATGCCTCAGAGGCTTAGCTGTGATTCTTTGATGCTTTTACCAGCAGATTCCCAGTCTCTGTGTTTTCTCAAGTTTCCTGCTGCTGTGTCAAAGTTGTGGTGCAGCAGAGGAATATGAACAATTCTTTTCAGCTGAGCCTGCTTATTAATTGGCAGAGATGGAGCAGTTCTTTCTCCAGTGCATCTGACCCCATGCACAGCAACTACTATAAGGCAGCAACTACTATAAGGCAAATAATTGGTTTTGTTTGCTGACCTGCCACTGCTTTTTGAAAGGAACATAAATTACTACATGAGTTGGAAATAAGTAATAAGACACGTTTAATGGGAGACAACTAAGAAGTCTCATTGCTCCTGAGCCATGAGCTGTGAGTGATAGGAGCAGTGTCATTATTAACTTTGGTGCACAAGGAGCTGTGAGGAGAATCCTAGACTGAGATTTGTACCAAATGTGGTGCAAGAATTTCTAGACTTGTAACTTACTTGTCCTTCTAAGCCATGAGGTCACAAGTCTTGTATAATTGTTATTGTGTATTTTGGTGTATTTATTCCAGCTTTTCAAGTTTTTTTTGGAGGAATAAGTGAATTTAACTTCTGTCCTTGTGTCATGAAGAAGGGGTTGGAGGGTTTTTTTTATTACATTTTGAAAATGCAATATAGTACAAAAGAGCTTGAGTTAAGGAAGGCTGGTGAGTATTGTTCATATGGTGGAAGATGAAAGTTCAAAAAATAGATCTTTTTTTTAGATATTGTCTATCTTGGCAACAGGACACTGGCAAATAAGTAAACAGAATAAACATATTAAGGAGAAGTTAGTGAAATACAGATTGTGTATAATTCTAAATCCAGAATTAAGAATTTATTTATGAAAAAGCATTCTCACCAGTTTGTGTCAGACACCAGCATTTTTGCAGACTAACACTGGGTATGTTACCATCTTTCTGGATGCATATACCATTGTGGGAAAACTGAAGACATGAGTTGTGGGTGTTAAGATAAGCCCAAGTTAGCATTGTAGTAATGCACACAAGTGGCAGCCACCACTGATACCTGATTTTTAAAACAAGTTGTTCCACAAGGAACCAGTATGGGCTGGTTTACTATGGATTTGTGTTATGTTTCTGTATCTTCCCCTGCTGTGAGTTCAACTCTCCTCCTGGACTTCTACCTTCCACGATGCCTCTTGTTTTTCTGTTTTGTCCCCATGTCCCTCATTCTCTTTTCTCCCTTATGCCATATAAAAATCATCCCCATCTTCCTATGACCTCGAACAATCCACGGGCAAAAGGCAGTGAGTGCTGTAACTGGGTCTGAGATAATCAGGCAAGCAAAACAAACAGAAGAAAAACCAGAGCTCATGTTACAGCCTGTTTTTCTCTTCTGGAGGACACAGCAGTCAGGTCTTTCTCTCTCTTCCCTCCTCTGTCCAGATGCTGATTTTAAAAGAATTTGTGATAACATTGGTTCTTTCAGTTTTTTAGTGATTTGAAAGATGTATTTGAAATTGGCCAGCAGTTCAAAAAGAGAAAAAAGAGAAGGCTAGAGCAAAAATGGTAAGGACAGGCAGTTGGGCAGATCATCCAAGTAACTTTTTAAGACATCACTGGAAACCAGGCTAAAATAGAACAAAGCTAAACTTAATGAAAACAAGTTTTACTTTCTCTTAAATTAAATTTCTTATGTATAATTACACTATATATTTGGGCTCTGTTGATACACATAAAATTTGTTCGGTGAGATTTCATGTAAGAACTCCAGCTTTTTAAAGTTCCTGTTCCAGTTGTAGCAGATGAAGTGAAAGTTTCCTTTTCCAAAGTTCACTTTACCATCAGTCTTTGCTTTATTGATTTTTATATTTTCTTTTTTTTGTTGTTTATTGCCCCATAGGAGCAGTCTCACAGGTGCTGGACAGCCTGGAAGAAATTCATGCACTCACAGATTGCAGTGAAAAAGACTTAGATTTTCTTCACAGCGTTTTCCAGGATCAGCATCTTCACACACTACTAGATGTAAGTTTTTTGTGATTATACAATTTGAATGCATTTCTCTATCTGTTGTTCATTGGATAATAGTTTGTTTTATCCTGTATATATTCTCTTGTTTTGTTTCATACCAAAATGAATGTATTAAGGTGTGGAATGTAACAATCAACTAGCACTTTACACAAAAATCCATTTTAGAACTATACGTACAGAATATTTAAGAATATGGAAGTGGTTCATGACTTGGTTTGAATTAATAACTTTGCTTTAAAATACTTTATCAGAATAGGCTTGTTTCTTTTGATAAGGGCTGGATTTTATTTTTTAGTTTAAATGTGAATTTTAAGCTTGTAACTATACAGATTAATTCATTTTTTATTATTTTTAAGCAATGTAATAATCTTACACCAGTGCTATGGATATCCTTTAGATATTCTGTGGGTATAAAATATGTTATGCTTTGTTTCTGTCATGTTCTGAACAAAATATGTAATAGGCTCAGTCATTTAAATCTGTGTTATTCTCTAATTCCTGAGAGCTGTTATTTCATAAGACAGCAGTGGCTGTTCCACAAGAAAGTGTTCAAAAGTTACAAAGCTGAAAGATACAGGCTAGTGCTTCCTGGCAGGTATAATCAATCAGAATCTGGTTCTTGTTTCTTCACTGTCTATCTGTAAGCATAGCTCACTGGCTGCATGCACAGATATACTGTGATATCAGATGGTTCATAGATTTGTTTGCTTTTATACCCGAAAACTAAAGCACACTAGTTTGCAAAAACAATTTTGAAAAGCAAGTAGTCTGCTGTTTGAGAGAAAATTGCGTGCACTCTACTTATCTTTCTGTGCCTTGAGGGCTTCCTCTTTTTTAAGTTTCTTGTTATCTTTTCACATGCAGAAATCTTGTTTATATTTCCCAATAGTTTTTTGACCAACTAAACCTAACACGGAAATGCATTGTACTTTCTCCAGAATTGTGTGAATTTGAGAAAACATTCAGGGCTCACTGTCAACGATTCTGTGTACTTCGAGGGCTTTTGCTTTTTGCTAGCTATACTGCAGTCCTATGGACTGAATAACTGCCAGTAGGTGAACAGCATCTTCTGTTTTGATGTCATCCAAGAGCAAATTTGATCTGGTAACATTGTACAATGAAAACAGGTAGGTGATTGTGGCCACAGAAACTTCAGAGAGTTTCTGAAAAATTGTTGAATGCTGTAGTTCCTATATACAGCTTTGCAGGGGTATGATCTGAATGTAAATCACAGAATCACAGAATTAGTGAGGCTGGAAAAGACCTCTGAGATCATCAGGTCCAGCCTATGACCTAACACCACCACATCAGCTAGACCGTGGCACTAAGTGCCACATCCAGCCTTTCCTTAAACATATCCAGGGACGGTGCCTCCACCACTTCCCTGGGCAGTCCATTCCAATGTCTAATCACCCTCTCCATGAGGAAGTGCTTCCTGATTTCCAACATAAACCTCCCCTGGAGCAGCTTGAGGCCATGCCCTCTTGTCTTGTTGCTAGTTGCCTGGGAGAAGAATCACATCCCTGCTCCTGCTGGCCACACTATTCCTGATACAAGCCAGGATGCCATAGGCCTTCCAGGCCACCTGGGCACACTGCTGGCTCATGTTCAACCAGTCGTCAACCAGTACTTCCAGGTCCCTCTGTGCCGTGCTGCTCTCCAGCCACTCTTCCCCCAGCCTGTAGCACTGCCTGGGGTTATTGTGGCCAAAGTGCAGGACTCTGCACTTGGTCTTGGTGAATTTCATGCCATTGGCCTCGGCCTATTGACCCAGCCTGTCCAGGCCCTCCTGCAGCTTCTTCCTACCCTCCAGCAGATCAACACTACCCCCCCAGATTGGTGTCATCTGCGAACTTACTGAGAGTGGGCTCAATCCCCACATCCAGGTCTTCAATAAAGATGTTGAATAGGACTGGGCCAGTACTGATCCCTGGGGGACACCACTGGTCACCAGACCCAGCTGGATGCAGCTCCATTCACCATCACTCTCTGGGCCCAGTCATCCAACAATTTTTTAGCCCAGCAAAGGGTGCACCTCTCCGAGCCCTGGATTGCTGGCTTCTCCAGGAGGATGCTGTGGGAGTCTGTGTCAAAGGCCTTGCTGAAGTCAAGGTAGACCACATCCATAGCCTTCCCCTCATCTACTAGACGGGTCATCCAGTCATAGAATGAGATGAGATTGGTCAGGCAGGACCTGCCTTTCCTAAACCCATGTTGGCTGGACCTGATCCCCTGGCTGTCTTCTACATGCCACTTGATGGCACTCAGGATGATCTGCTCCATAACCTTGCCAAGCACCGAGCTCAGGCTGACAGGCCTACGGTTCCCCAGATCCTCCTTCCGGCCCTTCTTGTGGATGGGCTTCACATTGACCAACCTCCAGTCATCTGGGACCTCCCCCACCAGCCAGGACTGGTGATAAATGATGGAGAGAGACTTGGCCAGTTCTTATTCCAGCTCCCTCAGCACCCTAGGATGAATCCCATCCAGACCCATGGACTTGTTGGGATCTAAGTGGCACAGCAGGTCCCTAACTACTTCCTACAGGAGGGGTATTCTGCTCTCCATCCCTGTCTGCCAGCTCAGGAGCCCAGTTGTCCTGATGATAATTAGTCTTTTTGTTAAAGACTGAGGCAAAGAAGGTGTGAAGCACCTCAGCCTTTTCTTTGTCCTCCCTTACTAAGTTCTCCCCCTCATCCAATAAGGAGTGAAGATTTTCCCTGACCCTCCTTTTGTTATTAATGTATTTAGAAAAGGACCTTGTATTATCCTTTACAGAGATGACTAGTTTAAGTTCTAGCTGAGCTTTTGCATCTCTAATTCTCTTTCTACATGACCTTGCAATATCCTTAGATACTTCCTGATTCACCTGTCCCTTTTTCCAAAGTTGATACACTCTATTTATTTCTGAGTTCATGTAATAGTTCCCCACTCAACCAGGCCGGTCTTCTTCCCCGCCAGCTCCTTTCTTGGAACACAGGGACAGCACCTCCTGCACCTTCATCATTTCATTCTTAAAGTAAGTCCAGCCTTCCTGGGCTCCTTTGTTTTTGAGGGGTACTTCCCAAGGGACTCTCCCACCCACTGTCCTAAAGAGACCAAAGTCAGCCCTCTGGAAGTTTAAGGTAGAGGTTTTGCTGACAACCCTCCTAACTTCACCATATATTGAAAATTCTATCATATCATAGTCGCTGTGCCCAAGACAACCTTCAACCCCTACATCTTCCACCAGCCCTTCCCTGTTCATGAACAGTAGATCCACCATGGCACTACCCCTAGTAGGTTCACTTACCAGCTGTAGCAGGAAGTTATCTTCTATACTTTCCAAAAACCTCCTGGATTGACCCCTTTCTGCTGTGTTGTACTTCCAGCAGACCTCTGGTAAGTTGAAGTCCCCCAGAAGAACAAGGGCATTAGTTCCTTTGGTGTCCAAACTCTTTAAAATGTAGTTGATGATCTGTACACTTCTTATAATTTTCTTTTCCCTAGTGTAACTTCATCAATCTTGTATTTCAGATGCTTAAATTGCTTTGTCTTTTTATATGCATGCTGCAGTATGGAAAAGTGATCGATGGACAGGAAGAGAATAATATGAGTGTAATAATAAGAACCAAAACACTTGTGTCCCTCATATTTTTTTATATATTTATTAACCATTATTATGTTTTCATTTAACTCTTAGGCTTTGGTAAATCAAATTTATTTAAACCAAGTTAAAATATTTTGCAGTATGACAGGTCTACCAGACATTAATTCACACTTCTTTAATGTTTTTTTTCCTGTTCTTTACAGTACCAGTCTGGTTCGTAGTAATTTTCCAATGACCTAATATTCCTATAACGGTCTGCTGTAGCCTTTTAATCAAGAAAAAACTGCAATAAATACAATTTTGCCATTCTTGTGTTTAAAAGTCATGGTCATTCTCTTAGACAGAAAGGGATACATTTAAATGCACATATAATCATAGAATGGGTCGGGTTGGAAGGGACTTTAAACATCATCTAATTCCAGCCCCTTTGCCACAGGCAGGGACACCACCCCCTGGCCCAGGTTGATAGTTGTGAGAACAAAATGCTATCAAAAAGGATTTTTGTTTTATTATCATATGTGGAAGGGGTATGATAGAATCTCCCCAAAGACACTTTGATTAGAATCATACAAAATAAAATTCTAAAAGATTGTACTGTAATGAAATACATAACTGAAAGACTGAAGCAAGTTACAGTATTATTTGAAAGTACAGGTCTTTCATTTCAGTAGCTTGAGTGTGAGAGATTGTTTGCTGTGTATGCACTGATACTATTCTCATTTCTCTCAGAACTCTGAGAAAATCATCAGTTGAACTTGGATGGAGTTCTGTCAGGGAGCTTGTTTATTCCTCTAAGAGTATTTGGGGCTAATGAGGCCACCAGAACAAGTCATCTGTAAGGCATTATATTCCACTAAGTTTATAATCTCTTTCGAAGTTGTGGCTGGCAGTTTGCATTAAAACTACTCTTCGTCTTCCTTGGCCTTTTTCCACAGTTAAATTTGTTCTCCTGTTTCTAGTCTTTCTCAAGAGTTATCCTTATTTTTAGATTAGGCACATGATGATAGTCCACTCCTGCTGCTGAAATACTTTCTTTTGCTTCTGAACTAACTTCTTCTGAAATAGAAATAAAGGACAATCTTTGTGTTAAGAGTGCAAGTTACCCATGTGTTGTTTTTTTCAGGTAATAAAGATCACAAAATAGAAGTCTTCTTTCTCAGTAATTCATTAACTTCAGTGTTATGAGGACAGGTGCCTCTGGTCGCCATAAAAAGCAGAGTTCCTATCATCCCATCGATTGTTTTTAATTTATTAATTTATGTATGTCTGTTTAGATAGCTGTCTTAAGACTCTCTTCCACTTGGGTGCCAAAGATGTTCAAAACAAGGGGACGAAGGGTCCCAACTACTTACAAAGTAATTTATATTCACTCTTAGCCAAATTCTGCAATACACAAATGTCTCCTCATGGGTTTATTGATTAGCTTCAGTATTTTTTCATAATTTTTCAGAATCCCTCTATTGTGTTGAGCATTTTTTTTCTTGTACAAAAATTAAAAAATTCATTTAAGGGGGACAGTAAAGAAAAGGATCTTCTAGAAACAACCATTTAGAAAGATTCACTACTTTAAAAAATTGTTTAATAATTGATCTTTCTTGTAAAGCAGAAAAGTAACTTGGGGTTGGACAGATTTCATCTTTTTTTCTTGCTTCTGTTAGAAATGTAATGATCAAAATTTTGGTGAATGCTGTAGGACATTCTTGTGTGTGTGAGTTAGAACTGTGTGGGCTTATACCTTTATGAAGCTTGATAGATGCAGTACTGATAAAGAAGTTTGAAATAAATGTGAAGAGGTTACTAATTTTGAAGACATTTATGTATGGCTATTTTCTGTATCAGGACAAATTATTCTACTTTAATGATCATATGTTTTGAAAAGTATACTGGGCTTCAAGACTGTGCTTAATGAGGAAGATCTTTACACGTTGTGTTTCATCTCTTGTCAGTGCATCAAAAGGAAGTAAGGTTTGCTAAAAAATAAAACCAGAAGCTGCAATTTTATGTAGCTGCCTATCCTGAATGAGACAAGAGGAATCATTTTGCCGTTCAGTCAAGTAGTTTGGTCACCTCTCCAGGGATGCTTTCTGTGGGTGATTCTGAATGCAGATGTCGTTCGATTTACAAGCGAGATTTTCACTCAGTGGGAGAACAATATCAGCTTTTGTGTGCCTGGGGCCTCTCGGTGCTACTGGCTTTGTCTATGCCTGTCTGTCCAGAGTCAGATAGTTTGCAAGGCTGGTATGTTTTGGCTGTTAATTTAAGAAGTTTGTTATATTATTTTCAGATATGGAATCATTAAGGTAAGTGTTGCTGTTTCTGCAAATATATCTGAGATAGAAGAATTATGAACTTTGAGGAAAGTTTCTTTTACTTTTTGCTGACATAATGCATTACAGACATACAGTTTTAACTGAACAAGATTAAATAGATGTTGGTGTTCCCATACGTGTCATATCTGTATGTGTAGCCATTTCTTCCCCTTCGAGTTTAATTTATGTTCATAGAGCATAAATTTAAGGCATACTGATTCTCCAAGAAAATCTCGATTTTATGTCTGTTATCCTTTGCTACTAATGGTAATGTTTCAAAGGAACCTGCATCCATGCACACTTCCGAGTTCCCTTAGTATTTCTTTTGATCTCAGTCATCCAAACAGATTTGGTCCTGAAGTCCAGACTTTTAAGGAAACAGATTTTCTCTTTTGCTAGAAAGAATGTTTTGGGGACCTCAGTTTAGCCTCTTACATGGCTGGCTAAAGGTTTCAGCTGGATTTGTTTTGATTTATTCTGTTTACCCACTCAATGTTGGACATTAGCACAGTACATTTTAATGTCTTTTGTAAAAGTATCAGTTATTCAGCAGTGTCCAGCAATGGCTGATGCTATAGTTTTCTATTTTAAAATGTTTTTTAACACTTCGTTCATTTATCCCTGATTTGCTCTTTTCTGAGCAGAATGTATTAATTTAATAATTCTATTACAACCTTTTGAAAAAAAACAAAGCAAGAGGCATTTTTATTTTTGTTTTCAGGACACTTTCATTTCCTTCTTCCTTTCTTTTTACTCATTGATAGACTGATAGAATATCATATGATATAGAAAAGAAAATAAAAACAGCAGCTGTGTATAAAAAGCTTAAATATTTTCAAGAATCATCTGATTTTTCTATGTTTTGATTTGAATAAGAATAGCTTTCTATGTCAATCACATAGTGTGGTTCAAGTTTTTTGGATCAACATTCGTCCTTGCCCTCTTGAATACTGATGATGTTGAAACGAATTAGTGGAACATGTTTTATTAAAACATAAATGCATTTCTTTTACAAAAAAAAAAAATAGAGAAAGTGTATGTGTGCTAGATCTCATGCTAAACTCCCTCAGAAAGTGTTATGCTGCTATGAAATAATCCTTTCTCATTTTTAAAACACCTTGATCTCCATTTTTTAGTTATCCTTTACTTGATATGTTTTTAAGTCAAAAGCAAATGGAAAATATTTGTTGAAAAAAAAAAAAAGGAAAAAAAAGGAAAGAAAGAAGAAAACTATGAAACTATGTTGGCAGGAAAGCACCTTGCTATTTGGGGAACCAAATCTGGCTTTTATCCCAGTCCAGCACAGGCAGCATGTTCAGCCCCAAGGAGTGGGAGGGACTCTCTCTCTCACTGCAATGGAAACTCCTTTCCCAAGTAGTGTAGAAGAACATTGACCAAGCCTTGGGGATAACTGAAGAATTCCTTCAGCAGGTGGGCTGGATCCTCATCACCAGTGCAGTGTGCTTTTTCTCTAAAAGGTAACTTCTCTGGAAGGCCATATCTGAAAGAACACAAAAAGCAGAGGCTATTCTAGAATTTATTCTGCATTATTTCATAATTATTCTCTAAAATACCTTCCATTTTCATCTTCTTTCATATCTTTGTATTTCATTTTTTGTGTTCCTGGGTTATGTAGATCACTGTGCTAATTAGCATCATCTCGTTTTCTGGTTCTTCCTGTTTCTCTGTCTTACAGATGTATGCAGAGAATTTGTCTTATATTTGGTATTCTGAGCAGAAGCTGTTTTTATTCCATGTTTTTCAAATATCTTACATTGCACTGATACATGACCAGGTCTCTTAAAGAGCTAACAGTAACTTCAATATTGATTAAGTATAATTTTTGAGAAATTTATAGATCCACCACTTTCCAACAATGCAAAATTCTGGGTTGGATTGCACGACACTTTGACAGTTGCTTTGTTGCATTTAACCTGTTTTCTTTTTAACATTTCTGGGTATTTATAAGTGTAGCACTGATGCAGTGAATCATGAAGTTAAATTTAGCTTAATCAAGTACTAACTTTAAATGAGAATTGTATTATTTAGCCCACTGCTGTTGGTCCTATGCCATCTTTCCTTTGTCAGTGATGTGTCATTGTGAGTGTCTGTGGAACTGCGCAAGACCATATCTTACTCCAAAAGTATAAATCCATAGATATTTTTTTTGAGTATGTAGGATTAAAAATTCCCTTGATTACAGTGTATTTTTATGTTACTTTGCCCTGACCTGTCAGAGAACACTAGAATTGTATGCATGGTACTTGTAGAATATTTTATTAACTCCACTGATATTGAGGTAAAGGATTATTTTAACAATTTACTTTCTACATTTTCTTCACTTATTTTTATGTTGAGTGTAGATCAGGTTAATTTCAGTTCATTTTTAACCATAAGGCCTACCTGTGGGGGTTTTTTTCAGTATAAAAATTCAGATTTTCAGATATTATTTTTTCAGGAACTTGGGACTTCCTTTGAGAAATGACAAAAACAAAGAAATACTACAGCACTTGGGATATAGCCCAAATCTTGAATTACACTTCTACTTTCTTGGTGCTGGGAGATTTCTTCAGAATGATGTTTCAGTCCTCAGTTAGTTTACATTAAAATACCCAAAAGCAATATAGGAACAGCCCAGTAAGTTATGCTTCTATCTTTGAAGTCAGTCAGGCCTCACTGCCTCCTACTTCCAATTATTCAAGTAGTTGGCTGATACATGTTGACTGTTCTTTGTACTAGTGAGCTCATTGAAGTATATTTTTATTCTCTGCATATCATTACAAAAACTTTCCATGTACAGGGAGAGACAAAAATAGTTGTAACTCCAGCATTAGCACCTCCTGGTGCAAGGTATGTTCAATGTCACAAAACAGGGGAGGAGCTGTTTCTGTGGTCACTGTGGATATAACTAGTTTTGTATGGATTCTGTATCATCTTGGAAATATCCTTTTCTTCAAGATGGTGTTCTAACTCTGAAGAGTTAATTCAACTGACAGAATTCAGAATGAAGCTTATTTAGGCTAAATCTCAGTCTATAGTTCCTGCTATAGGTCATTAATCCATATTGGAAGGGGAGTAGGGGGGTGGCAAGATGGGGGCAATGGTTATTCAACGGGGCTTATCAAGGTGTTGTCCATGTAACTCCTTATAGCCTTCCTGTGCTGAGAGATTAGTTTTCCCTAATGCTTATAGAATCATAGAATCATTTAGGTTCAAAAAGACCTTTAAAATCAAGTCCAACCACTAACCCAGCACTGCCAAGTCCATCACTAAACTGTTTCCCTAAAGACCACATTTACATGTCTTTTAAATACCTCCGGGGATGGGGACTCCAACACTTCCCTGGGCAGCCTGTGCCCTACAACCCTTTCAGTGAAGAAGTTCTTAATATCCAATCTAAACCTCCCCTGGCACAACTGGAGGCCAGTTCCTCTTGTCCTATCACTTGTTACTTGGAAGACATGCCCCTTGCTACAGCCTACTTTCAGATATTTGTAGAGGGCAGTGAAGTCTCCCCTCAGCCTCTTTTCTCCAGACTAAACAAACCCAGTTCCCTCAGCCACTCCTCATAAGACTTGTGCTCCAGACCCTTCACCAGCTTCATTGCTGTTCTTTGAACTTGCTCCAGCACCTCAATGTCTTTTATGCTTACTTTTGTCTGATCAGCTGCTTAGTGTTGTCATTAAAAGGTGCTTTGCCTTATTTTTGTTAAAATCAGCTTCAACTACATATTTGATGCAGCAAAAAAAAATTTTGAGTGACTTATTGAAATAACAGGATTTTTGTGTCAATGAAACTACATATATATTAGAGCTCCTTGTGAAATAATGATCTAAGCCCATGTCTTTCACAACACTGCTAGTGGTACATTCCAGAATGAGAGTGTTGGGTTTTTTTCTTGGGACCATTGAATTCCATTGTCTTGATATTCCAATGCCATGCCTTTTGGTACTGGTATTTGCAAAGCAGTGCCTTTCTCTCATCCTAGTTTTATTTCTTTCATCTTTCCAAAAGAAGTTGAAGTGTTTGCAATGTGAACAGAGAAAACTCTGGTTAAGGCGTTGAGAATGGAGTTGAGCTCCTCCTCCAAAAAATGGCTGGAGACGCTTGTGACAGAAATTTTTGTTATCGGAAGAGATGAGATGGTGTATTGAAGATGTCGTGTATTGTTTAGTGGAGGACTGAGGGTACCCTCAATATCTGTAGTCAGCTCATGGCAGCAGAAATTAAGTTTCCACCTCTTTTGAGGAGGTAGGAAAACATCTTAGTCAGTCCACTTAAATCTGAATAATTTTTGTTTTGTCACTATGATTTAAAAGTGTAACATGTATTTATTTAAGATTATTCAATTCCAGGCTTTGCTTACCATACTTCCCAATTTGGGAGAACATGTTTACCTATATGTATCACATATGATGTAGAGTTTTGCTAATCTTTGGCAAGCTATGTACCTGTAATGTCTGGCATATCCTTTAACATCTTCTGTCGCTTTTTGAGAACTGCAGCTTCCACAGGCAGTATAATTTTTATGTTGAGTGTTAATATGGGTTTTTCTTAAAATGTGAGACAAATTACTAGGTTAGAGTCCTAACTTGCACTGAAATATCTGTCGGATACTGGAGTTCTGTTTTATTATACGTGCACTGTTCATATTTGTGCCTTAATTCTACTGTGAATTTGTCCTGACTGCCATCTTTTACTCAAATCATGTGACAGTTTTGTCATTTATACTGAATTACCTTATATTATCAAACTTTTGTCTTTAAGCATTTTGTTATATATTAGAAGTACAGGTGACTGGTCTTTTTGGAAAGCTTTTTCTGAGCCCTCTCTGCCTCTTGCCATTGTTTCTGTGTTTTGAATGTAGAACTGAACAGGAATCTGTTGAGGGCACGCCACAAACAGATACAGCAATATTATTTCTTAACTGATATTCTCTTTATGGTATGACATTTGGCTGTGGTCTTCCCTGGGTGAAATTCACACAAAGCTGACTTTATTCTTTCTGGCTGCCTGAGAGCAGCCCTTCCCCCTGCCAAGATCGTTCCTTTTCTTTTAACTATTGGTTGCATTCTTTGTTTTTAGGTGTATGATCTTTTATTTGGGCAGAAAATATGCTTTTCTTTTTCCTCCCATACAGAGGTTAAATAACGTGATGGTAGCACAGTTAAATGAAAAAAGTGTCTTTCTTCTTTTCCTTAACTCAGTATACCTTCATGCAATATCCCTCCTTTTAATTTGGAATTTAGCATTTTAAAATGCTTTTCAAGTTGGAGAGGTTCAAGTTTCTTTTCAGATTTCTTAAGGGTCTTTTCCAACCCAGACAGTTTTATTATTTGTTGTGGGGTTTGTTTGCTTCTTGCTTTTTAGAGTTCCAGTTTAACAGAATTTTAGAAAAAAACTCATCATGCTCATGGTAAAAATGTGATGCGGTGTAGGCTGCTTGCATGGCGTTTCCATTAGACACTAGAATGAATGCCTTCCACTGTAATGAGCTGTGGGGGTAGAATACCCAGGAAGATTTTCTAGGAGAGATCAGCTCATGCTAGTAAAGCTGCCGAAAATACATCCTTTCTCTAGTTGAGGCTTCCTTCTATTTCTAGAAACAACAAATAGATCCCGTGGCTTGGGTAATATATAGGCTTTAAGACTTAATGCAAGCACAAAGGTTTTTCTTTTTAAGTCCTGTCAGAGTCCCTCCTAATGGTTTAGTGCCTTGGAAGCAAATCTCAGTAAGTAGCACTCCTGGAAGATGAAAGAAAAGTGCCATGCCTCAGCATGAAGGCTGTAGAAAAATAAATGCACCCTTGTTTAGTCTGAACTTTGCATTGTGTTTTTCTAAACATTCTTGGAGGCGCTTTGCTTCCTACTTTCCTTTTTGTCTCCTTTCTAGTCTCAGGAGATAACTTATCCTCTCCCGTGACAGTGAAAAAAAAATTGTTTCTCTGAACTGCTGGTTGTTTTGGATCACAATGACACAGTGACTGGAGTGAAATTAGTACCTTAGTTTTTTACAAATTTGCTAGAAATAACTAGAAATCTTTTCATGTAGCTTTCCTGTAATTTCTGTGATCTTAAACAGGATGTGTGTGTGAGTCACATGTATTTTAGAAAAATACATTTAATAATATTCATGCTGAGTATTGCATTTTCAACAGTTCCTACTGCACTTTACTCAGTACACAATGCTTGAGGCAGTTTTTTATCAGTTGTATAAATGTGATGCTGGAGTTTGGGTAAGTTTTGTTTACTTCTTTAATATAAGGCAAAAATGTATAATGGTGTATGCAACTAAAGTATGTCCTGAACTATAAGATAGCAGAAAGCTTTTATTTTAAAAGCTTCAGCACTGGTCAAGAGTACTTAAACTTCTGATTGTGTTTTGGTAGCACAAGGTGAAGTTGTTGGATGTGGAAGAAACTGATTTAGCATGACCTTTCTACTTTCTCTCCCCCAAGACAGTAGTATAACTGTCCTGCAGGCAATGCTTTTTAGAAGTGACATTGTTTCCTCTTTTTATATTTATTTATGTATGGACTTGAATGTTTAACATGTGTACTAGACTGTTAAGAAGCACAAGGAAAAGCATGATGACTTTGGATTGCATTTTTTGCAACTTACGTATCTTCTGAAACCAAATAGCATTTAATGTGCAAAAGAGAAGAGGGCAATTCTGTAGCTTGGTAAGATTCCCATTTTCAGCCAACCTGGGCTGTCCTCAGCCAAACATTGGAGCTGTAAATTTGTCAGGGGAAGCTACTCCTTGCTGAGTCGGGAGTTCTTGCCAGCTCATTCTTTACTTGTTGCAGTGTTTCACCACCCTCACCATGATAAAAACTTCTAATATCCTAAACATAGCTATTTGTGAGGTTTTTTCTGACTTATATTTCAAATAAGTAGTCTCACATAAATATAAATTAATTACAAGTATGACCGTCTTTATATTGGTAGAAATGTAATCAAAATTATTTTTTTAAAGAATTGTACTTATTACGGTGCCTTTTTATTCTTAATATATATTTATTTCTTTAAAACATGCACAATTTTTTAGCTTTTTGTGAAAAAGAGCCTGTAACATCTACCTCTAATTTGAAATTGAAGATGTCTCTCTCCTGTTGTATTTTGCATAGCTAAGGGGGTCTTAAAAGTATATTTTTTTTAATAAGTAGACTCGAAGATTTACAATTTCCTGTTTAAATACATGAACATTCTCTGTCCAACAGAAAATTCTAGTAAAATAAGGGGACTCTTCCTTTCTAAGCCCTGTTTCTTGGAAAGATTTGGTTTTCTCTTCTCCAGAGACTTAGGCTTTTGTAGCTTTCTATCTTCAAGAGCATTTTCCCATATTCAGAGGTTTATTTAAAATACTGTTTGGAATGTTTGATTGATTTATTGAGAAAAGTGGGACATGCAGATCAATTTGATTTTATAGCAGAATGTATAATTTACAACTTTTTTTTTTTTTTAATTTACGGGATCACTTCTAGTAGAAGAATATAGTTTCTGTAAATCCATGGAAAAAGCATGGGAGGTTTGCATAATCCCTTAACCTCTTGAACTTTCCCATGTCATCCTATGAACTCTGAATCTATGGCACTGTTCAAATCAGGAAATGTTTAAAAATGAAAAGCGAAAACCCTAAGCTGCTAGATTTTGTATACAAAACATCTGTGGGACTTGCAGTTTAGCAGTCTCCTTAATCATAGAAGCAGAAGCAGACTATTGTTAGCACTCATCATTACTTTATACAATGCGTATTATTTCATTAGTTTGTTTTCTTGTTATTTCAGCTTTATGACAAAATAAACACAAAATCTTCACCACAAATCAGGAATCCTCCGAGTGATGCTGTGCAGAGAGCCAAAGAGGTAATGGCTTTAAAATGTATTTTTTACTTTGAAAACATAATTGTATTTGAAGTGGGGCATTATTTTTTCTTCAATAAGATTCTGGTGGTTATTGTGGCTCATAATCTGAATTATTTCTGGAATTCTACCTTTGCTTACTTAAGTTACGTAACATGTTGCATAAACCTGAAGAGTTCCATTATGTCTGTATGGGTTGTTATTTATATTGCTCAGTTTCATGCAATAGTGGTCTTAAAATCAAAACTGTTGGGTAAATGCAGTATCTCTCATGTTCAATTTATATATTACTTATTCACAAAAAATGTGATGTTCCTAAGCTTATCCAGCTTTTTAAATTGAAAAAACAATTTTATCATAAATAGTTTTAAGAAGAGCAGTCCTAGAATGCAATGAAGATGGCCCATTAAGATAAAAGATAAATAGACACAGATATTCTTAATTCTTATATCTGAAAATAGTATTTTATATGTTTATATATCGCAAGTGGAGTTGTATTATATATTATCAGTAAAAATAAGTACAGTTGATGGGGGTAATGTAATAAGAAAACATTTTTTATAGTACTATTAAAATAGAATTAACAGAAAGACTAAAACACTGTTAATAACTGCATTCACACTGATAGACACCCCAAAGTCCTATTCTGCAAAATTTCCTGGCAGTTAATCCTGGAAGGTGCTTCTAGAAGCGAAATAATCTTTCATTGTTCAGGTAATTGCATGTAGAAAATAAAGGTGAAAGTACCAGGCTGCAGTAAAATGCCTCCTGCCTCTTCCTTCCCCAGATGATAAGCTGAAGTATGGCTCCAGTTTTATAAAATCTGAAGCTTGGAGGAGAGGTAGCAGAAAGAACACCTACACTTAATGTCTTTAACAATTTAATTTGTGGAGAAAAGTTTTCATGAGTATTTTTTATTCTGCTTTTAAACAGATTGTTTTAATAATCTGCAGCCATGTGTGGCAGTGCTTCATTTCTGTCTCCATATATTTCACTGTTGGAGGAATACAGTCGATTGAAAAAAGAGCAACTTGTTTCCTTCAAGTGTTCCTTTACTCTCAGAAAGAAAATTGAAATTAGGTGATTTATTCTTTTGGAGAAGGGGATGGACACACATTCTCCTAAGGCCTTTCCTGTAAAAAATATTATGTTTTATAATCATTTGGAGGTATTTTGACTGACCCATGATGATTTTAATTTGTTCAATTAATAGTTTTATTTAGAAGAAGGTTACTATGGGCATTTCTTCTACTTATTTTGCAGGTATTAGAAGAAATTTCATGTTACCCAGAGAACAATGATGCAAAGGAGCTAAAGCGTATTTTAACACAACCTCATTTCATGGTAAGCAAATGCTACTCTTGTTGGGTTTTGTGGTGTTTTTTTAAATTTTCCTTATATTAGAAAACTTAAATTCAGTAGATTCTCCCTAAAATCTGCAGATGATGAAACTGCATACAATACAGTGTGCCTATTAATAAATTTTTCTAATTGGCTGGTCTGGCAAAATAGTTCCTTTTATAACTACTGTGCTGAAAACTGTCAGCAGTTCGGATTAATCTGATTACAGAGCAGTTTCACTGACTTTAGCAGAGCTGTGTTGCGTTTAAAAAGAGGAATTAACATTTGAGATGTTCATAGGTAGAGCTGGGCTTCCCCTTATTATTTTTCCCAGTGTCTTCTTAGGATAAAGGTATGTAAAGTCATTGCAAAATAAGTGTTTATTTAACATGATTTTACAAAAAGCAGTATCTTGTAAAGTCTAGTGAATTTGTGTTACATATCAGCTTCAACTGTGTCTGTTTCACAAACCCAATTTGTGGGCAGTAGTTGCCCTAAGTTCAGTTCCAGTTACTGAAGTCCTGTCTTTTGAAACTACTTAAATAATTTATTTTGTTTATGCTGTAGGTGAAGTTTGTAAGTTCAGAAATAAAGTGTTTGCTTAAGTCTGCTATACATTATTACCAGTTTAAAATTGTGAATCTGACTTTCCCTAATACAAGGATTATACACATGTGGCTTTGTGATATTTGCTCACCTGAAAGCTGAATTACTTCAAGTCTGAAAGATAAACATAATTTGCAGGAAAGAGTGAGCTGAAATCTACCTCATATTCAGGTATAAAATGAAAACTGGAGAGTTGCATGTCCCAGTATGTTCTTTTGATGGCCACTGTAGCTTCAGGTGCATTTAGTACTTTAAATCAGATCAGGAGCGTGTTTGTGAAGTGAATCTCCTGATTGTCCCCTTACAATGCTTTAGCTTGTATAATGTTAGTCTCAAAGCATGCAAACTGGACTCCCTTCAGATAAAATTGAACTTGAAGATATACACCTCATTGTAATCCAGCAGCTGATGGGTGTTCAGTCCACTGGGCAAGATGGAAGCTAGTCAGAAGTAAAAGCTCCTGCAATGCATTCAGTGTGTACATTGGATTCTCACTAACTCAATTGTTTTGTTTGTTGATCCGTTCCTGTATCGTTGCACTAATTGCTAATGCAGACTTTGGCTTTGGATGTTGTAATCAGCAACACACTGATTTGTCATTGCCTGGAGATGATGCCTATCCTGAAGTCTGTAATAAATCTGGTCCTGCATTTAACAGGAACACTCACTTGAAACAGAACATAAGTCAAGGTGGAATGGTACTAAACGTATTGTAAGAACAATTACAAAAAAAAATACTCCCTGTTTTTCAACTTCTTTGGAATCTGACAGGCTCATTTGATTTACCTTTTTTGCATAATTACCAGACAGTATTGCAAAAACATTAGGCCCTGTGGAGAAAGAGCATTTTTTCAGTATAAATTATTTTTGGAGTCGGCATCAATAAAAATTATTGTAGCTTATAAAAATTTAATAAATCTAGCAACAGGAAAAGTGAGTTGGAAATCATCTTTTATAGGTATCTATTTCCACCTGATATCCTCATAAGTTTAAAACCATCTGTCAGAATTATTTTCCTGCTTCTCTACAGAAGGTATTTTTAATAAGGAATAAGCTGCAATTCCACAACAGGTATTTTTGATGAGGAGTAGTTTCAGTAAGTTAGTCTATGGCATTCCAAGCTGAATTGCTTGTTGATGGAATCCCATCCCTTCTCCCCATGTTTCATCCTCTCGCAGTTGTTCTGACATTCACCTGACACTGCACTTCAGTATTGCACTGTGCTAAACTAGTAGAAAACTGCTCCAACGAAGTAATGGTCAGTTTAGCAAAAAGAATAAGGATACCTGCAGTACTGCCAGAGCCGGAATGAGCAAGGAGACAGAAACACACAGTCAGGGGTACAAATGTGTAAAGCAGCAGTTAAATCAGCGTACGTTGCTGTGTACCCATACCTTTATGGTGCAGATACGAGAGTCTCCACATGTCAGGGGCAATCCCATCCTCTCCAATCATTCCCACTCCTACTCCCAAGTAGACCTTTTGTAAGGTTGCAGCTCTTACAAAATTATTCTTTTCTATGTGGCATTTTGCCACACTTTCCTTCAGAGCCAAAGCTTTTGAAATAACCACTATTAGGAAAGGAAATAATTGTATAAAACAATCTTGTCAGACTACACTCTATGTGTTTACCAAGCATTGTACAGAGCAATACTCTGGTTAGTAAGTTGCTGAGCTCTGAGATACAGAAACTGAAAGCAATAAGGTGTAATAAGTAGGATAACGTGATTTAACATCTCTATGGTAACATTATTTTAAGTAGTATTTATATTATTATCTAATATGTGTACCTAATCAGAAGACAATGGAGTACAGTCTGTCTCACTTACTTAAACACAGTGTTAGTAGTTTAGACTATGTGTATGCCTTTGCAGAACAAAAGCCAATAAAGTATGCATTTTTAAGTACTCTTACTGGCCCTGAGATCTTTTGAGTTCAGAGTATTTTGTTGTTTTAGTTTTGTTTTACCCTTGTGTGTCTTAGGGTACAGGAATAAGTTATTAATTTAGTCTGTACATGCTTAACAATTTAATTTCAATAAATATATGTAAATTTTGCATAAAGGTCTTTCAGCAGATAATTGATTTATGAGTTCTTTAAAAGATTATAAAGTGCCTCATTTGTTATGTACAAATTTCCAGGGATTTTTATTCCATTATACAACTTAGGGTAGTTTTTCAAATATGCCAGTCTTATCTGTAAAAGTTTCTATTATATAAGTTTAGTACAATGATGCTGCAATATAGTAGAAAGCAGTTGTTCTCTGTAAACTTGCTACCAGCAGGGTTATCATGTTCTGAAAAGGAACAAAAAAAGGATGGAAAAAAATTGAATTATCAAACTTAACAGATATGCATGAAAACAAGCATTTTTATTTAAAGTCAGGTAGCAGTATCTAGATTAAATATTTTCAGTATTTAAATTGAGCTTGCTGTACTTTAATATCTGGTGCTTCTGAATTTGTGTTAATTTTTGTTAACACATGCAGAAGTCATCTAGTATCATTATCAACCTTTCAAAATGTTAAAGTTGTCATCTTTTAAGCTCCTGCAAGGTGTACATTATTGCTAAAAAAAAAACAGTAAAAAGCAAGGTATTTGATGTGAAACAAGTGTAAGGCCCTGAATTATGCAAGAAATATTATATTTAAGTGTGAAAAGTATAACATCAAGTTGCAATGAGTTGATTAAGTAGCTTTGAGAAGACTGAGTTGAAGAAAGTACAGAAGATCTTCCTACTCTGTGAAGAGTACTTGCAAAGAAGCCAAGACAACACTCACTCCTAGAATGGATGTTTTTTGTAACAGCCAGAGCTGAAATTTATCTTAAGAGTCCTTTGAGGGAAAAGTTCCTATATAGAAAGTGAGGCTCAAGTATCTTGAATTTCCTTTATTTTCTGAAAAGCTTCAAAAATACTTACAGGGAATGAGTGGGGGGCATCAGAGATGACAGAAGTCTGGTATTTTGTTGCTGTCATCTCCTCTAGGCCTTACTTCAAACTCATGACGTAGTGGCACATGAAGTTTACAGTGATGAAGCGCTGAGAGTTACACCTCCTCCCACCTCTCCATACTTAAACGGAGATTCTCCAGAAAGCGCCAACGGCGACATGGATATGGAGAATGTAACACGAGTTCGGCTGGTGCAGTTCCAGAAGAACACAGATGAACCAATGGTATGGAGGCAATCTCATTCTTTTTCTTCACTCTGTACTGGTAAAGACCAGTATTACCATAATTTTAATGACAGTTTCTGCACTTTGAAGTAGGGTTACCAGTGTAATTAAAATAGATCAGCAGATGTGTAGATTCTTATCCTCCTGTGCATGTCCTTAGCTGAAAATGCTAAGTGTACCACTAGAGGTAACCTTATAGCACGTTAGGTTTTAAACCAAACTGGATACTCTGCACTTCAGTACAGAGTTACGGAATCTTACATGCACATACATCAAAGTATTGCATCTTCACTTATGAACAGTCTCTATTTTCATTGCTTGTATTTAAATGAGTGGTTTGTTCTTTTTTTTAACCTTAATATTTATCCTGCCTTCAAGCTTTTAGGAAGAGTGACTGTTCTTAACCATCAAGAATCACACTGCTTAATGTCTTATTTTAAAAATATCAACTTCTTTTTTAGGGAATCACTTTAAAAATGAATGAGCTGAACCATTGCATTGTGGCAAGAATTATGCACGGAGGAATGATTCACCGGCAAGGTAATAATGGGTCATGAATAGTTTTCGATACGATTATGTAGATAATTTTGTATAAACTATGTAATGGTGCATACTCCTCGCATTGATTACTGCTATTCCATAGCAGTGAACCTATGTATCTGGACAAAGTTCCATTTACTTCCTTTGTTACCTTCCAGTTGCAGATGCCTGCCAGCATTTTGAGATGAGGGCCCACTACGTTTCATTTAGGCCTTGATTAGGATAATGCAAGTATAGCTCAGTAAGAGAATGAAATACCAGTAGTTTCTGAAGCTGCACTTATTTAATCCTCTGTTTTTAGAAAAGGTCTAGGTACAGTACTTTTTCTTGCAAAAATGAAATAACTTTGTTCAAGAAAAAAATACATTTTTCTGTGGTTTTACACAATTCTTGATGATCTTTGTATACTGAGACTGATAAAAAATATTTTTTAATTAAAAATGTATTTTGCCTAGAACTTTATTTTCAGTTTTCACTACTATAACAAAGCCTGTAAGCATACATCTTTTTGCATCCTCAGTCTACTCCTTTTCTCCATTTTGTGTGTCTGGATCAGATGTCAAAAAATAGCTGGGCTTTGTCATACTTTAAACAGATGAACTTGCTTGCTAGGTTGTTAGCTGCAAGTCTGGATTGCACCCTTACAAGGGTTACTTTAGTTTTCCAGGTTTGCCATCTTTTTATTTTGATGAACACAAAAATTTCTGTCACTTGTCAGACCAGAGTTCCTTCTAGCTTACTGTTCTATTTCAAAGGAAGTTAGGAACAGGTAATTAGGAAGACAACATATAAAAGAGGGAAAGGGTTCAGCAATACTTTCCCTTATATATTCACTTCATTTCCTTAATAGGATAAAACCTGCCAAGAAGCAGGAAAGAGAAAACTTTTCATACAAGCTAAGATGTGATTCCTGTAGACTTCTCTGTTCCTTCAGGGGAAGCTCTGAATTGGAATTTATTTGGCTTCTAAAAGTGAATTTTCAAAGGATATTGGTCCAAGATTCATGGGAAAGTTTTCTTCCAGCTGTACTTAGGCAGTAGTGATCCACTGCGGAGTATTGTTTCACGTGACTGTGTTCCATAATGGGGGTAATAAAACTTTTAAAATATGTTAAAACTTGGTAAAAAATCCAACTATGTCCATTAAAACTCTGCTCTGTGTGATTATACAGTGTCTTTTCTTTCTAAGAATTTGTGAAATTTAACCTATTCTACATGTGCTTCATCTAACTAAGGTGGCTGTTCTGCATGTATGTTTAGTTCAAAAATGAACTATACTTCAGTGTTTCTATAGTATTGTCAGCTTTTTTAAAAATGTTTTTTGTTAGTGCTCTAGACACCTCTTAGCTTCACTCCTTCCTTCAACATACCTGTATTTAGAATATTTTTACCAAATAGAACAATGGAAATGTAAGTTGGCAGTGATCTGCAGCACATGTCCTTGAATCCTACTGACAGGGTCTGTGGCTTTTATTTCTTTCAGGGGTTTTTCATGTTATTCTTTCTGCTATCTGCTTTTCTATATGGAAACTGCCAGGCAGTAACAGCAATGACTAGATAACATCTACTGGGAAGGTTACAGAAACTGCTTGATTTCAGGTCTAGCAGTGTTAAGTACAGCCTGCGTAATTCCCAATCACAAAGTGGTAGCTGCTGTGAAGTCTGCCTCCTATCTCTATGCCAGCTGTATCTAGTCTGCTGATTGTAGTTGTCCTTATTCAAAAGATGGGGGAGTGAAAGTGAGAAGATAGACTTGTAAAGGTACTATCTCCCTTCCAGGGGATTTACGTCAATGAAAATGAGCTACCAGTTTAAGTCATTAAAAATTGTCTTTTTGTTTAAGTGTTGGCTTTTTTAGGATAAATTAAATAATTGTATCTTAGAGCTCAGGCTTTTAATTATGTCTTGGCTTTCACTTTTGTGTCTGTCTCTTAGCTTAGTTCAGTTATCTATTCACTTTTTACACGTGGGTTCTGTTTAGACTAGTTACATTGTACATAATATTTTCAGAGCATGTGCATATAGCCTTAGTTCTCAGTGTCTTAATCCTTATAAGGTTAACCTTAATAGGTTTTTTGCTGCTGGCTGGTTTGGGGGCATAAGTGCTTACATGTGAATTCACTCTTAAGATGCGTTTAAGAAGAGGTCCCAATAGGGCATTTAAAAGGATTTGCAAAGAAGAGAGACGACTTACTGGCTGCCCATTTAACCTCTCCAGATGAACAGCTTTGTACATTTTCTTTGTCACCTTCTTGAAATGACTTAATATAAAACATTTTTTAAAACACTGATACACTACTGATACATTTTATTCAATTCTAACAATATTTATGTGATGACTTGGTGAAAATATAATTATGCATTCAAAGCCTTTCGCTTTCCAAGCTACAGAATTTTCTTTGGCTAAAAAACATGCTTCAGAATAGGGACTCCAAGAATTTGTTCCGTCTTCTTCCTAATAGGGTAGGATTTTTCATAGTTCTCCACAGAGCAAGAACACGCACTTCCTCTTCTTCACTCTGCAAAGACAAAGAAGGAAGTAACAGAAATACTGTTTTAGTTAAGAAATCCATTCGTTGTTATTACAGATGTTATACATAAATAAGTTATAAGTAGCTTAAGTTCTAAATAAATGCTGCACTATCAATAGAAAAGGAACCAAATGCAACCAAAATTAGATGGCTAATAGTAGGTATCATGGGAGCTAGACATGGTACGGAGGACTCATTATTCAAAGATGCCAAGAATACTATTTTCCAATAAGAATATTTATAAAGAGTGAAAAGTTTGTGCAAATACTAAAAGCCTCCTCCCTCAAATTGAAAATGTCTTCCTATGGTTTATCAGTGCATCCACCCCTCAAAACAGAACCTCCATCTACTGCTAAATGTCCATTCTGTATTCCCAAATTATGTACACTGCTCCATTCCAGCCATGAACAGAACAATATTCACTTCAGACAGACTTAACAGGAATTGGAAAGTCTCCAGAAGAGGGGATTTTATTTAAATACACTGTTGAAATTATTTGATACTGAGATATTACTGAGTCTCATTCTAATTCTTAATTCTATCAGATTTATATTTTTAATAAGGCCAAAGAATCTTTGTACTATTCCAGAGCATATGCTGTTTCTGATTCAAGCACAATTTAATTTTGGCATGATATAGTCAACACAGAGACTCATTTTTTTAGAATATTTTTTAATAATGCCTTTCAGAGAAAGTCTGCAACCCTGAGCTTTCAGAGTGTTTCACTAGAGATTTGATCATTAATATTCTAGATGTGAACTAGATTAACTTGAAATTCAGATGCAGAACTGTTGCATTCACATGCAGTAAATTATCAATTGTGATAATTTTCCACTGAAGAGTGGATGAATTATGATATGCCCTTTTTTATAATTTCACTATCAGCAGATCAGCTGTAGAATTGTTTGGAGCATTTAATGAGGTAGAAGGACTTACTCCTGAGAATACTGAAGACTTCTGTAAACTTTGCGCTCTCTCCTATAGCACTGTCAAGTGACCTATTTCAGAGAAGAGAGCCCGGAGGGAATCATAACTGCAGACCATTTCAGGACTCTTCTCCTTGGTTCAGGCTGTGCCTGTGTTCAGCAGGCACACAGTTTGATTTTCATACATTTGTCCAGCTGAAGGTTTTGTTTGCATGGTATTCTTTGGAAAAACTGCCTGTTTTGTCTCAGGAGAATAATTTTAAGGGTTTTTCAGGATTCTAATTGATTGACTTTTTTCAGGTAATTTTCCATAGATACGTTTTAGTTTAGGAAATGTTTGCCAGTTAGTAGTTTTCCAAGTAAGATTAAGTATATCAGGTACAGTATTTACATTAGGTACAGTACTTAGAAAAGGATACTTGCACAAGTTGTTTCAATCATACAGCAGAAAGAAGTATAGATTAAATAAATTGTCATATTTGATAAAAACATCATCTGGCCAATAATAAACCATGGAAGTTTTTTTTAAGAACTACTGGAGAATTAGGAGGGCTTGAGCTACTCAGGTCAGAAAATATCATTTAAAAAGAGCCTTCTAGGTTGTTTCTAAACATGAAGATAAGTGATTCGTTTGCTGCCTCCTCCCTGTTGAGCTTCTGTAGTGTCTTAGAGCCATGTTATAGCGTGTTATTCCCAGCACACTTTCAGCAGGTCCGTTTATGACTTGCTTAAGCTAAGTAGATACTTGTTTCACCATCCAACATTGTAGGTAGTCACACCTACATTCAAGCTGAAGTCAAGTGTACATACAGAAAATGCATACTGTAACTGTGGCAAATCAAAACCAGATAAATGAAGAAGTGCAGCAGTCTGACAGTTAAGACTACATCCAGAAGTCAAACTGCATCAGGTAGTCAACTGATAAAATACTGCTTGATTATCTCTTGTAGATGCTTCCAGCTGACTAGTTGCAGATTACTTTCTTTTCAGTGTGGGGGGTTTTGCAGTGTCCCTGTCAGGGACTGATGTTTTCTCTATTTATTTTATAGGGTGCTTGGGCATCTCATGCTAGTGTATTGACTGCACTCTGAAAGACAGATTCATAATCTTTGGTAGTTACCAGAGTCATCTTCAGAATCTAGCCAAAAAGTTTACTTAATGTTGTTTCATATTTATGCCTTTGTATGAATTATTAGTACTGGCTTCTAAGTGTCTCAATTTGGAATAACAGGTTTGAGGTGACTGTGCACTTCTTTAACTCCACAGGTACACTACATGTAGGGGATGAAATCCGAGAAATAAATGGAATCAGTGTGGCAAACCAAACTGTAGAACAACTACAAAAAATGCTTGTAAGTGCATGAAATCTTTCTCATGTTCTTTATAAAAATGCCTGTCTTACTTTACAAAACTTTTATGTAATTGTGTTGTAACTGCTCCTTTCTTGGGATATATTGGTAACCTACATGTGCATGTAACACAAAGGCTTCCTGTGTTCAGCTGTTAAAGCCTACTACAGGCTCTCCTCTGTTATTTAGTGGTGGCTTTTTTGCACCTTGTACCCAGGAATGGTAGAAAGCACCTCCAAGTGTCATTTCATTTTATTTAGACTGTTTAGTCCCACATAAAAGATCACTGACACCCAAGCATTCCTGACAGATGTATGTTGACCAACTCATAAGAAAACTTGAGTAATGAATGTTCCCCAAACTCTCCAGGCAGTTGAGTTTAGTGTATAACCCTTGTACCTTTTAGGAAGGTTTTTCTAATGTCTGAGATTCCTTTGTTGAAATGAAGGCATTTCTTCTGTTTTGTGCAGTGACCGTAACAGAAAAAAAATATTCTTTCCTCCTATTACTAATCCCAAATCTATAGTCTATAAAGATTGTGCCCTTATTTTAAATCTTCAGTCTACACCACTGTAATCACTGAGTTTATTTACTAAGAGAGAAAAGAAACTTTTCATGGCTCTTAGTATAAGAGCTACAGAAATACAAAGACAATAAATCATAGAACCATTCAGGTCAAAAGTAACTTCAGGAGGTATCCAGTCCAATATCCTGCAGCTCAGGTTGTTCTCATCTTTGTCTGGTCAAGCTTCTTTGGGCAACCTGTTCCAATACAAGAAACATGTTTTTTCCTATGATGATAAGTAAGTATTAATTAATGATAGTTAAGTATTAATTAATGATAGTTAAGTATTCATTCTCATCACAGGGGAAAATGTGTTTCTTATATGTTCTTTATTTCAATTTATGACTATTGTGGCTCATGGCTGTTGATGTGCCAAAGAGAAAAAAGCTCAGACAGTCTTTTTGCAGGAAAACTCCCAGTTTGATATTCCGTGTCACTTGCAAATTTTTCTGCATGCAACTCTAACTTTGGGATCTTTGATGATATCACTAATCCTTTTGTTATGTCCAGAGCCATATAGACAAGCAGAAGAGACTTCAGACAAGTAGCTTTTTTTTTTTTTTGCTCACCATAAGCCAGCGGAAGAGAGAAAGGGGAAAAACTCTTTAAGATCCCTTGATCTAATCTGCCAGCCTTTCTGCCCAGATTGAATTCTGCAGTTGTCAGCCATGTGGTGGCACTTACTCAAACTGTAATTTCAGAAAATATGGATGAGCAAGTCAGTTGCCACAGTCTGCTTCTTTTCTGCAGCTACTACTTTTTATGCATATTCTTGTACTATAGTAAATGCAGACTAACAGATCCCATGTTCTAATTTGATGAAAGACTATTTCTATTTCTTACATTTCTACCTTTAGTGCAGTAACATGCAGCTTTCCAGAAACTGTCAATATGCTTTTGCTATTTAACATATATGATAAAAGGGAGGAAAGTGTCACTTTAGTAGCAAAGATTCTATGGATCACAAGAATGTAGCTACACGGATAAGATTGACATGGAAGAAACCTACACATCTCTCAATCTCTCACCCTGAAATGCAGCTGTACATTCTAGGCATTTGAAAACCGGTCAGGTGACCAAACTAATAGTGTATGTTTATCTTTTAGATTAATGAGAGGCAATTTAAATGTTGGTTTGTAAGTGAAATGACAAGTTAGCCATAGCATTTTAGCTTTTCTGAATATTTACCTTAGGAAAACATACTGCTGCCCTCAAACTGTGATGCTTTCCTTTCAAGCTCAGGGATTTGTGGGAAGGTTTTGTCTTCAGTGTCTTTGTATTTAAGTAAGTGCTTCTCTTTTTGCAGAGGGAAATGCGTGGAAGTATTACTTTTAAGATTGTGCCAAGTTATCGCACACAATCATCATCCTGTGAGGTAATGTATTTAATGAACCTTTCCATTTCTTCCTCAGTCCTGTAACTAACTGCCTGCTGATGGCTGAATGTTACTGCTTTCTGGGAAATTGTTTCTGCCTGTCCTGTTAGATCACGCACACCAATTTTACAACAAAGATAACGGAACACGAGTAGGTCCCACCTACCTACTCAGCCCTGCCTTCATACCCATCTCATCAGCACCTTAACTAACTCTTTACAGCCTATTAAAAAAAAAAAAATAGGAAAGGGGATCCTCAACACATTCATTTAGGAAGCCCCTTGAAAAAAACATTCCAATATAAATGCATTCTCCAGAAAGTCTGTTAAAGTTCCTAAGCTGAGGAGCAATCCTCCTTTTTTAGGCTTTAAACATTATGTTACTGCTTTGGGCTGTTAAGGGTTAATTGGAAAATCTGTTTCTGTATAACCCTGTTGAGGTAAATTTGTGATGGTTGTCTGTAACAGTTACATGTGGCTTAATATTACATTTCCCTAAAAAATTGAATTCGTTTTTACAGAAAAAAAAACAGATTTGGAGTTAGTTCTTGTTGAACTAGAAACCGTGTATTATGGTTTTTGCACAGTAGTGTTTACTTCCCTTCTACTCACAAAGTTATGTTCCAGATTGCAACTGAAGGGAATTAATTTCTAGAACATGGCTACTTGGGAGACACTGTTCCTGTTGAAGCATACAGATGGCATATGCACCATGTAGATGATGCCAATCCTCCTGTACCACATGCTTAACTGTGCAAGCAGTTCCCAAATTAGAATTCCCAGAGCGAAATCACAATCCCTGTTGAAGTCAAGCATCTTATCTTAATTAGAGCTGTGACTTCACCCTAATTGTTTTTGTGTCTCAGCAGATGCTAGGACACACAGAAACAGCTATTGTGATTGTCAGAACAATCTGTTTGCAAGAAAAAAAGTTGCTGCTTTTTGGTTGTCTTCCATACATCTAATAGAATTCAACAAGAACTAAAAGGTTTTAGAGGTAGAAGGTTTGACAGATTTTCACCTATGACTCCATTTTTTTAAAAAGATATAAATACAAAAGCAAAAACTTTTATTAAATGCAAAGGCTTGAAAAGATACCTCACATAGACATTCTAGAATGTGCTGGAAAATTTATGTATTGACTCCTGTGCTGTAAATAGCAACAATAATAAAGGATACCTCACTTCCCAATATTAAAATACAGAAACTGGTGAAACTATACATCTGCTGGCAAGATGATTATTTGGAAAAAATAATACAGCATACAGCTTTAAATTAATACTATTAGGTCTTATTTTAGTAGTGGCAGGTCATGTCTTTTAGTTAGCTTTGTGTCCTTCGCTTCCTTGTGACTATTTATTTCACAGAAGAAGGAAAATGGACTCTTACCTTCCGTTGGAAAAAAAACAGCAAGACTAGAAATGTGTGATCAAAGGCAGATGCAAGAAAAAACATAATACTTATGAATTCTCTTACATAAAAATTTGGTCAGCAAATCTACTGATAGATGACCTTTTTAGTTCTTTATGTGGCGAATGGCCTGAGTTACTCAAGTATCTAGATAACACAGTGGCCAGGATGTTGTGTTTTCTGCTTCAGATAAAACCAGGAAATTACAAACATAGATAAAAACAAAATTAAGTAATTATTGCAGGACATTCTCTTTAGGGCTGATGACCCTGTGTGCTGCTTACACATTTCAGCTTTATTCAACTGAGCATTTTGCTCTAGTCGCATTTGCCTTCTTACTTTGTACTGATACAACTGCTTCAGTATCTCTTTATAGTGTCAGTTATGTGAGAATGGTAAGGGAAGTACCTTTTATTTTTAACAAAAAAAAACTTCCCGTCTAAACATCCTTAATATTTCAGATTGTCTTCATGACACACTGAAGTTGTTTCATTAAGAAGAAAACCCTTTATATATGAGATTTTTAAAGTCTGGTTGTTAATCACCATTGATCTTTTCATTTAGTCTTGCAGTGTTTCCATTTTTATGGTCTTAAAACTTTTTTACATTTGTATTAAAAATGCTGCCAGAAAGGTTTCTTGAGCAAGACTGAAGTTGAAATGTATTTCCAGCTTTTTGGAAAGTCTCTTTCTTTTTCTTTTCTTTCCTTTTTTTTGTTTTTTTTTAATGGATCTGGCAACAGTGTCATTAATCTAGCTGTTCTTATCAGTGTCTAGTTAGATTAAGCCACATCTAGTAGACATTTGAGATGCAAATCAATGCATCTCAAATGTATTGATTTGCCATTTATAACCCACACCTAAGAACAAGGAATCAACAGGAAACAAGTTTTGCCACTGCTTGGAAATAACTGTAATTGTTTACTCAAAGGCTTCCGCTGTAGTGCTTCAGTTGAAGCACAAGGATTCAAAGGGCTGCCGTGTCATTATTTGGCTTGGAGCTGCACAAGTCTAGATAGTCAAATTGTACTGAAATATGATTATAACACTTTGGCAGTACTCAGAATCATTGGATCTTCCAAGTGTTTTTCTGCTCCTCTCCTCAGGAGAACTAGGGCATTTTCTGATTTACTGGAGAAACAAACTCACAACTAAAGCTGAAGTTTTCCAGTCCACTTCTAAGCATTCTTAGTAATCTACAAGATCTCTCTACTCAGTGATTTGTCTTGTAAGGCTTTTCATAATACAGTTTTTCTCTTTTGAGTCTGATACTTTTTTAAAGAAACACCAAGTTCCTAGGAAATTAAGAATCTAAATGCCTTCAAAATTGTGGCTGAACTGCCTGATTATTTAAAAATTGTGCATGTGCCTCTTTAATTAGCTTGGCAGATTAATTTCTTACAGTTATTACTGCAGTTGGCAATAGCACTGAAAATGGGTATTTTCCTCAGTATGTTATGATGAAAATTTGCTTGAGTAATATGCTGTCTTAAGTTGAGAACTGTTGGAGGAATACAAATCAAAACATTCTCAAACGAAGAAAATTTCCTTCAAAGGGGGAAGCCTTCAAGAGAGTCCAGAAATAGTGGCATTCTCCAAGTTACTCTAAACTTGTTTCTCTCCAAATGACTTGGGTGCTTGCATCACTTTCCAAAACCACCACTGACTAGCAGATCGTAACAAACTAGGTCTAAAAAAAAAAAGAAAGAAAGAAATTAAATTTTTAAAGGTAAAAATATTTTTTTCACCTCTTTTTGAAAATGAGAAAATAACAGAGACAGGATTGCAGAGAAAGCAGAAAATCTCTCTATAAAAATAAGGAAGTCACTGCTTCTTCGAAAAAGTATCTCCTAGCTGCTGTTAGGTAAAGGTGATGCTGATAGTCCCATATACACAGAAAAGGAATAATGGTCCCTTTAGGCTTTTCTTTTCTCTATTTTTGTTTTTCAGTAATTAATAACTTATTTAGTCTCATTTGAACATTTGCTGTGCTGGAGTGATTTTGTAAATAGAATTAAAGCTGATTTTCCCCCAGTCTATTGTGTATTGTAAATTGTTGTGGGAGCCAAAGGAGCATTTTGTTCTTATGCATGTAGCAGAATTATGTAGACACAATGATTTTGCAAGCACAATATTGTCAGATAAACTGTCCTCAACTGTGTTAAAATCAAAGCAAGCATATAAATATATATATTTTTATATATGAAAAATATATGGAACTTTCTGTGAAATCAAATCTAATGAGTCAATGAAAAAGTGCAGAAGTTCAACATGCATTTGTAGCACATCAAGCATACAGGCAGCAAAAGGAGTAAAGTATCGCCTGTCATTTATTTTTTTTTATGTTTTAAAGTACCTATGAGTGCTATCACATAAATTGTCTAAGTTCGAGAATATTAGTAGAGGACCTGTACCTGATTACTATTCCATGAGCAGTTTAGCTCCAATTCTGGTTTTTAATTTGTTCATAAAAGGCACTTGTATTGATAAAATATGACAGGAACAACTTTGTTTTCTTTGAAAACTATTTTAGCCTTTTTTTTCATCTATCCTTGATGATCTGCAAAATTACCAGACATTCCTAAATTTACCTTTGACATGGAATGTTATATTCCAGAATTCCTTTGGGGGTAAAGGGGATTTTATTTATTTATTTTTCTTCCCCAGAATGTGTGAGTGAATTACTTATTTCCTGAAGAAGCTGCTTAATTATCTCATCTTATGGACTTAAGTACTATACAATCAAAATGGCATGTGGAAAAGAGCACTCTTTAAGTGACTCCCTTGCCTTTGCAAAACCCAGTCAGAAATTTCTACTGTCTTTTCTGTAGAATTTCCCAGTATACACTCTGTGTCTGCTGACTCCTCACTGAAATGTAGAATCACACCAGTAGTCTGAGTCAAGAGAGGTCATTTTTTTTAAAGTGATATATTTTGGCAAGGTTTAATTCTTTTAAAGGAAAAAAAATGTCAGTGTGCTGTAAAATGCATGAGGAGGGAGAAGAGAGTATCCAAGTTTCTTCTTAGGTATTAGCCTCAGTGCCTTTGAGGCACCCTGGAGAGATGCATCTTGCAGAGTAGAAATTGATCGACACTGACCTCCACCACAGAGGTGAAAAAAGATTTAGAAGCATCTTTAGAATTGAATATATGCCTTGTTGTATTCAAAGTATTATTCAGTATATAACTTGCAGGTTTAACAAAGACACCAGTACGATTGGTGGCCTCTAGCATTGTCAGCTACATGAGATCTAAGGTCTCAGATACTCAGTGATTAAACAGCAGTTTGACTGCTATGGCAATACAAAAATAATTATTACCTAGGATGCATCAAAATGTCAAACATGAATCTTCAGCTATGGAAAAAATTCAGATTTATGAAGTTTGTAGTGTGGAAGCTGTCACGGATGTAGCAGCTAAGCAAATGGTTGTAAGGCTGTGGATGTAACTGTTCTTTTAAATATATCTGTGTTCCTGTGATAGTGTTGTGTTGTTAATGAACCTTGTGTCTTATTTCAGAGAGATTCCCCCTCTACATCCAGACAGTCCCCAGCTAATGGTCATAGCAGCACTAACAATTCTGTTTCGGTAAGATTTCCAGTTCCACACAGAGAAAGTGTGAAAGTTTTGTTGGTGCTCATCTGCCATTACTGTTATACTTACATGTGGTCAGTGAAAATTTTGTCCTGCTGGTAGAACCAAGGTTATTATGTATGTAACTCCCTGTTTTCGTTTTTTAAGGGTTTTTTCCCCAACATCTTTTTCTCATTAAAAACCATCTAGTGAATTAAATGTTAATTACAATATGACAGTTCAGTCATCATTAGCAGTTTCCTCAAAACTAAGCAAAGGTTTAAAGTGGAAATTTTATTTCCATCCTCAACTTTGGAAGCAGTGTTTGAAGAATAACTGTGCAGTCAGTATTTCGAGACATTTTAGACATTTCAGTTTTGTGTTTTGAGAGACCTCTGGAACATGTCCTGGTTTCCGCTATCTGAGTTAATGAATTGGTGTGCCCTCTGCTGTTGTGGTACGTGCACATACTTTGTGAAATATGAGCCTTGCCTGGATATGAAAAGCAAAAGGAAGTGGCTTTAAATTGCACTACAAATCAAGCTATTATCATCACATCTTTAACACAAAGTACTCCTGTTTCGTATGTACTGGGGTAGAAAGGTGCTGTTGATCTCCAGTTTTTCTGAAGTATTTTAATGTTAAAATCTGTGTTGTTTATCATTTGTCTATTGTTTGGACCAATGTAGTAACTGTACATGCAAGTTCCTTCAGTAAGAGTGCTGTCGATATCATGAGTTCATGGGACTAACTAAAAAAATAACTGAGTAATTACTCTTTTAACTACTAAAAAAATTACAACTTGGAAATTATTTGCCACAAGGTTAAGTGTTTATGAATTAATACAATGAAAAATAATTGTGCGGATGAAAAATTTAATACTTTTTTGTGAATTAAATTTAATTTGTACCTCAATTAGTAGTTACAATCTTATTCCTTGGCACATTTAATCACATTTTTAATACATTATACATTTTTAATAATAAACATTTTTAATATTTACAAGTCTTCCTTTTCTTCTAAAAACCAGACTAAGTATTAAGTGGAAAAGGCATTCACATAAAGAGCCTCTTTCACTTGACAGTGCTTTTGTGTTGAAGATGCTGAATTATTTATTAAAAAGCACATTCTCTATCTGCTTAAACTTTTGACCTGCTTTCTTCAGCTTGCTGCTAAACAGCCTGGGTTTGATTTTTCTTTAAGAAAAATAGGATTTCTAAACATGGGTCAATGCTTTACACTTTTGTCTGACTTACCATTTTACTGTAATGTAGTATGAATCACTAACAAATGGTGTTGTATACCATTACAAAGTAAAATGAAAATTTCTTCTCCTGGGTTGACTTTATTCTGCAGGACTTGCCATCGACAACACAACCAAAAGGACGACAGGTGAATAGATATCCTCCATGGGAATTTTTCTAAACTTAGCTGATAGTGAACATCCCTGCTTATCTTTTTCCCCCTCATATTCTGTATGTGCTGGACTAAAACATTTAAGCTTGGAAAATTTGTTGATTTTTTTTTTCCCCCATTTTTCCTGTTAACTCATTTGTTTGTGGCTAATTCAAAATAGCTTTTTTTTCATGTATCCATGCATGTGAGAGTTACAAAGTCATTGTAAGTTTAACTAGATATGGTAACTTGAGCAAAGTTGAAAAGTGTTTGCAGCAGTTCAAATGAAGGATATTACATTGCAATGTCTTCTTTTTTAATTTTTTTTTTTAACCTAGTCAATTTTTATTAAGAAAATCAGCAGTAGAATACAATATAAAGGGCTGTCTGATATGCTATAGGTTGGGTTTTGAACTGTAGAAATTACACCTTGGACATGGCATTTAATTCTAATTTTAAGATACTTGGATGCATCAGGGCTGTAATTAACAACCAAAACTGGAGATCACTTTTCTTTTTATTTGCCTAGGGTTGAGATCTCATTAACCCAGGAAGCAAGGATTGATATATTATTTCAAATTGGGAAGTTAGAATCTGAATTATTTCTGTTAATGTTCCTTAGAGGATAACTTACTGAAATCATTAGTTTTCATTTATATGGGAGTAGACTTAATGAAAAACCCATGCAGAGAATTCCCACATTCCTCCCAAGTAAGTATATGCAATAGGTGCAACACAGGACTTTCTATTTCATCTAAAAGACAAAAAAGGTACTAAATTATAAACTTTCCATCTAAATACTAAGGGACAGTAATGTAGCATAAGTCCTTTATACTGTCCAATTAAATTTCTTGTCATACCAATTTTAAAACATACCATGGGGCTTCAGCTGTAGAGTACACCCCAGTTCAAGTTCTAAGCTTCTGGCATTTAGTCTGTAATGTTTCATGATAGTTTGAGGGACTACTATTTTTGCTGTTCAGATTTTACAGTACGTAGAAGACATGAGCTTTCAAAATAACATCATATGTCTCCATTGTTTGCTGGGGTTGTTTTTTTCTGTTTCATTTTCAGCTATCACTTACGCTTTTGCCATTCTGTTTCTTCCTTTGCTTGTTGCAAACAGTATGTATAGCTACATGTACAGACCAAATTTTCACCTCTTGCTCTTAATACTGTACCAGTAATAATATCGCAGTGTCTTTTATAAACCCTTTTTTATAGATATATGTAAGAGCACAATTTGAATATGATCCAGCAAAGGATGACCTCATTCCTTGCAAAGAAGCTGGCATCAGATTCCGAGTTGGCGATATTATCCAAATCATTAGCAAAGATGACCACAACTGGTGGCAGGGTAAACTTGAGAACTCTAAAAATGGTACTGCAGGTCTTATTCCTTCTCCTGAACTTCAAGAATGGTATGACTTTTAAGTTTTATATAAAAATGAATGTAGCTTTGCTTTTATTTCTCTCTGTCATGCTTTTTAATGTTGTTTAGGTACATTTTGTATAATTTTTTCTCTTTTCAAAAAAAGGAAAGAAGTCTCTCTATTGCCACAGTTTGTGTGGCATTGATTTTTTTTTTTCTCATATATGCGTAGCAGTAAGGGTTGCATGCAATATCGTACATGTATTTACCTTAGAACAATAAACACCTGTGTTAGTAAACATTGTGCTTTCTGATATAGTGTAGGAAACTAGGCTTGAAGACTACATACAAAATGTTTTTGTAATGGGTTCAAATTAATTTTCCTTTTACCTTCTAAACAGTATTTTCATTCTTATTGCTTACGTGCAAGTGCTGCAGAAAAAAGGTGTTAGCAAGATGTCAAGCACAAAGCTCATTAAAGGAGTTTGGGGATTTTCTGTCCTTTTCATTTTTCATGTGAAAGCCAAGAAGTAGAAAGAAATCACAGTGCAAAAATTCCTGAACGACAGATTAAATGTCCACCAATGGCACCAAGTGCTGCAAAAGCAATGCAGAGCCTTTAAACAACCTCCTGCAGATGGTGTTTAGTAAATATTCAGAATGGATCGGCACAAATTCTGGCAAGCAAGTCCCAGGCTATGAGAGTTGTGGCCATAACTCAAAAAAGTTAATCAATATGGATAATCTGGCCCAAAATGCTTCATACAAGATTTGCTACGTAAAAGAATTAGAGTGCCTTTGCCACCTGGACTGCCTAAGGGAGATTTTGCTAGAAGAGAAAAAGAGAATAACACTTGATTCCATCTGAAGAGCTCCCTTGCAAGCCCTGACATAAGGGAGATGCTGCTGTGCACTATAACAGGAACACTTGGAATACTTCATCCTAAAGATCATCCTCAAAACAGCTGAACAACACAACTTGCTCTGAAGTAATTTAGACCATAGTGGTCTTCTCATACCTCATGCTCTTCCAGTCTAATCTGCTGCAAAAAGGTCTACAGCCATTTTAGTAGTTACCCTTCCTTCTGTGTTCCCATTGATCTACCACTAGGAAGATACTCTTTATATCAAAATGCCTTTGTATATAACTGCTTTTAAGACATAAAAAAAAGGTTTTGGAAAGTTTTGCTGTACTTTTCTACTATTAAAAAGTCTTATTGGTCTAACTTGTTCTGCGGGGCTTTATAAAAATACATTGGTTACAACAACAACAACAAATTTTTTTCCTCTCTATGCCAGGCGAGTTGCTTGTATTGCCATGGAGAAGACCAAACAGGAGCAACAGGCCAGCTGTACCTGGTTTGGCAAGAAAAAAAAGCAGTACAAAGACAAATATTTGGCAAAGCACAATGCAGGTATGAGGGAATTAAAAAAAAAAAAAAAGTGTCTTTAGCAGGTTAAATTTTTTACAATCTAAACATTGCCATTAATTGTTCAGCTGGCACTGTTACATAAACCTAATGAATTACTTAGGAAAATATAAGTAAAAGTCTAATTATGCCAACATTACTCTGCTTGTAAAATAAATGCACCAGGATATATTATTATATTGGCTTACATTGTTTTGTTTGTTGTATTTAAAGGAGCACTAGAAACCAACAGGATATTAATTTTGAAATTTACAGGACTGTACTGTGCTCTACAGACTTTTCAGTAGCATCCTGTGTTTTAAGTTCTAGTTTATAGTTTATATGTATGTGAAAACGTCATGAAACGGCATTTTTCTTGAAGCATTACAGCTGGAAGTGGAGTAAGAGCCATTGCACAGTCAGTGTGTTATTTTCAGTTACCAAATATAACAAACTGTGGAATTTTATCCTCCTTGCAGTGATTTCTTCCTTAATCCTAACTTTTGGTTTTCTATTTCGACTGCTGACAAATTGCAATGTTTTAGAAAATTTTGAAAGTAGAAGTGTACTTTGCTGAGAAAAATTCCTTAGTTTTAGTAGTAAAGAAGTAGGACCCCTTCGTTCATGAACAGAATTTAGTTCTCTTCTTCTTTTAAAGTAAAACTTTCAATGTGTTGAATCTGTTTCCATTGCTTTTACAGATATCAGATACTGTAATGATAAATATGTTGCTGTGGTCTCTTGGGAGACGTGCCGAGATTTTTACTAGAATTCTAAGAAATACCTGTCCAAGCACTGTAATGAAATATATTGCATGAATTTCTGAGGTTTTTTCAGTTGTGTTCTTGAACACACTAATTAAACAATATAAATTTTCACGTTTATCCTTGCATGTACAATCTGTGGGCAGTATCAGAGCTCATAATATATCAGTAGTACAGAATTTGTTTACTTGAATTATGTTTACTTAAGTTATTTGAAAATAATATCTAAAAGTCAAAGATCAGTAATTGTCATTTATACTTCTTAATTCACCATCACATTTAAGATGTTCACAGTTAAATAAAAAGATTACTCATCCTGAAAATCCTTACAAGTAGAGATTGAAAGCTTTAACTTGTTTCCTTTCTTTTGCTGGTTTAACATTCTTGTTGTTTTAATGTTTCCACTTCATTACAGTAGCACTAAACCATGTTTTACTAATTATGACTTGAACATAAAACATTGATAATAAACTGGGTTTTATTACCTAAAGTCTTTAACAATACTGACTTTAAGGTATTACCAGTTGATCCCAGCATACATTCCCACAGCACTGTACTCCCTTCAGTTGTGCCAGTATAACTTTGCATGGCCATGCTGTTAACTGGATTAACTGAAGAACAACCCAACAAAAAATTGCTTCATTTTATGTAGGGCAGTTAATATTTCTTAATAGAGTTCACAGTGCAACTACATAGTCAATAATAAGACTGATGTTTAATAGTGAGACTCATCATGCCATGCTGCAAAGCAAAGAGGATGGCCAGTGAAGGAGGAGCAGGCAGTACTTTAGAAGCAAAACTGGCTGAGATTTTGTATCGATTAAATTTCCAAAAAGAAGACTTTCCTATCTTGATGTAGGGGGTACATTCTGAAGAAGGTTACCAGCACTTTGAGTCGTACAGTTTTCCTGACTTAGTGCTTGCCACCATCAGTTCTCTTAGTCACCTTGTATCCAAGCAGAGCCTTTGCCAAAAATTAGAAACATGTTCATGAAAAATTATCAGAATTACCATAAAAGAAACTTCTTTTAGAATACCACTTCCCTTTTCCCCTAAGAAGTCAAAAAAGTTGATGATAACACTGGAATAAATATTTCTCTTAGAAATATTGTAAGCATTCTTGAGGTATTTAAGGTGATGCCAGTAATATTCCAGGTATTAATGCCAAATGTAGGATATAAAGAGACTCACATGGTGCTCACATGAGGTTAGCTAGGGTGGTACTGAATTTACCTTCTCTGAACTCCTCTCTCACGTCTGTTTTTGTGTTAGTCAGAAATATGACAACGCTGTCTTCTGCAAGCTTTCAGTGTATCTGTCTCAGAATAAAACCCAGATCTTTTCTTCTGGTAGATCCAAATTAATTTAGAACTGAAAAGTAATCCAGATATCAAAATGTTGCTCTTACAAGAAAGTAGAATATATTTCTCCTTTATCATAGTATAAAATTCAATAAATCATTTAGCAGTTTTTAATAAATTTGGACTTCCCTGTTGTTTTTGTCTAAGAGATGAGACTGAACTGGTGTGCTGAGAAATGACCTAGTGAAATATTTCATAGTCGATACTTTGAGACTTGTGTGGGTAGCTAATGATTTTAGAGCTACGATTCCGTGTGATGTATTGGGATATTACTGAAACTAGAAATTATATTATTCTGCAAATCAGGCATAGTTTATGAAGTAAAGAGAATATTTCAATTACTTTTTATAATTAAAAGCAAATATATTCTCCTTTACAAGAAAAATAGTACCCTATTTTTCTTTCCTCTGCACTTGATATTAGAATATAGGGTCCTTCAAGAGACAATTTCATGATCGTACATCTTATAATTTGAAAGTCAGTTTTAGACCAAAGTCCACAGAAAAAAATAAATATTTTTCATTATTAGGTTAACTGACATTTTTATAAATGCTCTGGAGATACACTGCAGTGACATCTAGATATGTATTTTTATTTATTTTACTGAAATGTTTTTGCAGGACTTCATAAAAGAACACTCTTTAGAATGTACTAGAGCTATACTTCATATTATGCATAAAGTAAAAAATTGCCAAGCTTTTATAAAATATGTTTATCGTTTCTTAATGTGATTTATTTGCCTTGTGTTTAGACTATTGCATGGTAAAGTTTATTTTGTGCATATACTTTTTATTTTACTAATATATTACAAGCCATATCTCAATGACCCCTGTACATTTTTCATGCTGTCTTACTCCCAATGGCCTCTGTGCATGTAAGTAACCTGTCAAGTGACAATGCCTCTTTATTTGCTTCTTACTGTTTCCTTTTGAGAGCTCCTTTTCTTTATAAGCTAGTAACACAGAAGCATTAAAGTTCAGTCTTTAAATGTGCCCTGTATTCCTCATATCTTGTGTGTATTAAAACATTAATAATTTTTCTTTTGCATTTGAAACCCTACAATCATTAGTTAACTCTGTAGACTGAGACATCTTCTCCATGCTGCTAGTTTGTGATGAAGGCATAATGCATATCATTTCTGTTGTTTGTTCCTATTGTTTGTATCTAACATAATGTGGTTTTGTTCAAGAAGAAAATTAAGGAATTTTTTTTATTTTTTTTTTAATGGGAAAAAATACTTGCAGCCCTAGACAGTCAGAGTGGTAAAACTGCATCTTTAGCCCTTTCTAATGTGAAAAGAATTATTGATTAGTTTAAATAGTGTGAAGGTGCAAAAAGGACAGTAGCAAGAATTCCATGTTTGTAGGTTTGCAAAATGGAAGAAAAATACTACTACGTTCTTGCTTGTAATATTTGGGGAAAGGCTGAAAGAGATTCTTCTTTAGGATTAAATTCAAAATGCTTCAAATGGACTAGGAAGTTTTCATATCTATATCTTTTCAAGATCTTAGAGTATGTAAATTGACTTAATTTGTTGTTTGACTAAATTGAAGTAGTTGTATTTTTTCTCTAGGGTAACAAAATCTGCTGTTGAACTGAAAAATCTGCCCTATAAAAAGAAATACATTAAGTTAAATCTTTTGCTGCTTTAACTGGGACTTTAGTCCAAAGAGCACATGCTTTCCCTTAGGCTCCACAGTCTTAATGCTGATCTTGGTGGCTGAGGACTTGTAGAGCAAGCAAACTAAAGCTCCTACCACTGTCTACTTTCCTAGGGGGGGTTGGAGAGGGAGATAGGGATCTGCTCATCCTAAAGTTGGATGGGATATAGTTGAGGTGAGTACATCAGCTTAGGACTAGAAAAATTCAGAGATCCCATACTTTAGATGCAGTCTCTCCTTCTTCTTTTTACAGCACGCATAAGTACAGAACTGAAAACTCTTGTTCGTTATTCTGCACGACTGCTGATTGCTGTATTCTTTGTAAATATAATTAGCTGCCTCGTGGCTGGTTTTTTTCATTAGAATTCTGCAAGTAGTACTGGAGATAATGTGTTCTTTGGCACAGGAGAAATAAGGTGTTTTTAATGAACAAAGTGAACAAAACTCAATTTGTCAATCATTGTATACCTTGGCAATTGACAGTAGATTAATAGGCATGATGGAATTAATCCAATTTCAACTGCAGTTGAAGTTATTTCTGAAATAATACCTTTAGCCTTTTTCCCTAAATATGGTGAAGGTTCTTTTATGTAATGGCATCACTTTTTTGTTAGAATTTTTCATTCTGTCACAAGTTTTAAAAGCATGTCATTTTAACTAGCATGTGTGTTTAAAGAGAACTCTAATTACAATGAATAGGGTGGTAGTTTTGAAGAACAAATACCGGCAGGTGTTAAGACTCCTCTCTGTACATTTCTCACAGGTCTTGTTAAAACATGATTATGAAATTATCCCTATCTTTAGTGTAAATAGATGTTCTCATACTGTATTCATGTTGGTCACTGTCTACAAATTTTTCTTTAGTATTGCTGTTTCTTAGGAATGCAAATGTGAATGGCATGCCATTTTAGCTGATTTTTGTGGTCTGCTGAATACTGCATGAGAAGACATGCAAACTTTTCTTGAGCGTTTCAGTAGCTTTGCTGTTGCTTTTTAACAGATTTTTAAATGAACACTTCTGTTAAAATTGCATAATGAAATGGTTTTATTATCCATGACATATTACTTTGTATTATGAACCTAAAACTTGCAAAAATTATACTTTGTAGCACAATTAATTATCACCCTTAATATGCCTTTTTCTTATCCCTGTGGGGGTTTCTTTTGTGTTTTAGTGTTTGATCAATTAGATCTCGTCACATATGAAGAAGTAGTAAAACTGCCTGCATTCAAACGGAAAACACTAGTCTTACTAGGTAATTTTGAGTTATTATTCTGAACATAACAGCGTGGTTTTGAACTCATTCTATTGGAAAAATTGTAATTCTTTTTTGTGTTGTGGATTAGGTGCACACGGTGTCGGAAGAAGACACATAAAAAACACACTCATCACAAAACACCCGGACAGATTTGCTTACCCCATTCCTCGTAAGTAGCAATATTCAGTGTACTGCAAAATAGTTTGTCTCATCCTTGGCAACACACCCGTTGTACTACCACGTGTTCAGTTCTGCTGAGACAAATCCTTTCTTAAAGATGGGAACTGTCATAGGTCTGGGTTTATTTCTTCTTTGGTTTTTTTTAGAGGGAGGGGTAAGTAGGACCACTTTTACATCAAATGTTTCTTAGTATTCACAAAACTTTTTGTTAAGCATACTTCTCTCTACCCAAATGTTTGTTAATTTTGAATGAAGGCTAAAACATTTTTTTTACTTTTCTGTGCTAATTTTACATTTACAGTTTAGGTAAGATGGGAGCAGCCTTGATGGTTAAAACTGCGTATAATCCCAATGAGAAGACATACAAACGGGATTTAGAGGAAACCTTTAATGTGTACCTTACCTGAATGTTTTAAACTACTTTTCACAGTCTAGCCTTGATGAGGGGTATTAGACTAAAATAATTTCAAGTTTCCAGAAATGACAATACAGAAAAGAAAACACTCGTAACTTCACTGCTTAGAAGTGGGTTGTTACAAGGAGCACTGGGGTGTTTTCCCTTCATGAAAATCTCTATTAATACTACAGTAGGAATTGCATATCCTACTACATGATCTCTTGAAGATGCACCCTTTTTCCTCAAGCTAGGCATTCTGAAACAAGAGCATCCAGCTGTTACCTCTGTCCACTCAATTTCAGGCTAACTTCATGGCTCAGAATTGACATGGATGACCATTATTCATTAATTTAATTTTCTTTATACCCTATTAGAGCTTCACTTTACAATTGCACTTAAGTGTTTTTCTACCTATAAGGATTTTGTTGTTGCTAAAAAGTATTATTTTTAAGAACTTACCTGTAAACCTATTTGGAAGGGGAAAAGGATTAGTTGTCTGCTGATTTAAGTTCCCCAGGCTTGCTCACTAGGGAGTTAGATAAAGATTAGTGCCAGCAGAAGGAGAACAGAAAGACAGCCCTTGTGAAAGCACGAGCCATTAGATCACCCCAGCAGCAATGAGAAACTGCACGTTGTCACACTAGTGCTTACATTGAGACACTAAAAATCCTGGATTGGACACTTTAAAAGTGCAGTGCCAGGAGTATGTGATGTACTGTCATGGTTTGACTCAGGATTGGCAATTAAACCAGGTACAACAATGCTCTCAATCCCCTCCCCCTCCCACCCAGGAAGGGAAGGAGAGAGAGATAAAGAGAGAGACTTGGCTCGGTTGAAAACTGAACTGCACAGCTTTATTTAAACACTAATGATAAAAGAAAATATATACAATTATATACAAATATATTCACATATGAGCAAAAGCCTCTCGCCTCCCCCCACCCCCAGCAACTCCCACAGCATCTCCTCAGCTGGAACAGTCCCGAAAGATCCTGGATTGCTGCCAGAAAAAGCACAGAGTGATGAGGGTCAGGAGAACTCTAGCCTGGGGGTCGACGGTGCTGGATGGACGGAGTCCTTCCCGGATGCCGGCCATGGACGGGAGAGAAGGGAAGAAGAAACAGGAAGGAAGTTGTCTTCTGTGATCTCTGACCTTCCTCTGAGCTTACGTAGATACGTGGAATGGAATATCTCTGGCCAGTTTTGCTGTCTGTCTAACTCAGCCTCCTAGGGGGGGTCACAGATCTCCCCGTAATGTCTGAACCGGCAGAGTGAAGGTGCGACCTGGAATCTTGGCAGTAACATAAACATTCCAGCATTACCAGTCCTAGCTGGAAGACTTGCTGCTAGTTAAAGGAGAGCATCTAAAGGAGGGGAAAAAAAAAAAAAAAAACAGCAAAAGGAAAGTTGGCTTCATCCTGGCTTAAACCAGGACATGTACATAGTACCTATGTTATTCAATACAGACAAGATTATAAGGGGGGAAGGGACTGGTAATCCAGCAAATGTTTTCCAAAACAAAGAGTTATAAATGCTTTATAGTATGCTTTTCACCCAGTCTCTCTCAAGTACTCACTGTATTGCTGTGAGGAGGTAGAAGCTGAACTAGTTATTTTCTCTTCATTAATATAGATTCACTTATACCATGGCGACCATGCCTTAGATTGCCAGCATTAGGTTCTGCTCTGTGGAGCTGCTGAAATTATGTCACTGATTATATGAGAAGATTAAAAAGACTAGACTGCAGATCAGTATGAATATTAGAAAAAAGAGAAGCAAGTGGATAGGTATCAACATGCCTGTGGGGAAAAAAAGAGCAAATGGTTTACAGAATCACAGAACAGTTGAGATCCCTACCTCTGGAGGTCATCTGGTCCAACCACCCAGCTCAAGCAGGGCCACCTAGAACCAGTTGCCAGGACCTTGTCCAGGTGGCTTTTGAATATCTCCAAGGATGCAGAACCCACAGCCTCTCTGGGCAACCTGTGCCAGTGCTCACAGTGAAAAAGTGTTCCCTTACATGCAGACAGAAGCTCCCGTGTTTTCACGGATTGAGATGTTAATTGAACTGTTTAAAAACTATAAAAACTATGAGATCTGTCCTTTGTTTGCTGTTGAAAGCAGCTGATAAAGTCTTACAGTATTGACCAAGTGAAGGTTATTTTTGACCTTCTGTTCTTACTCTGTTTCATTTTGATTTTTACCTTTTCTTCATCACTTCATCTCCTGCTTTTCCCAAGACACATCCCCCAAATTCCTGCTTTTCCCAGCCCCTTTCATTCTGCCTACCTGGAGCTCATGTTTCATTGTTCTCTATGTGATTTGACAGGTCATCGTTCAGTGAATAAGTACTGATAAATCAAACAAAAAGCCATATATAAGCTTAATATTGCTTTTGTACTAAAATTATTTTGTCTTTTCAGACACAACCCGACCTCCAAAGAAAGATGAAGAAAATGGAAAAAATTACTACTTTGTATCACATGACCAAATGATGCAGGATATATCAAACAATGAATATTTGGAGTATGGCAGCCATGAGGATGCAATGTATGGGACAAAACTGGAAACAATACGAAAGATCCATGAGCAGGGACTAATTGCAATACTTGATGTAGAACCTCAGGTAATTAATAAGAAGTATATGAAAATGGGGCTCATCACAAATCCGTTAACCTTCTTTTACTGAGATAATTTTATTGATTGCACACTAGATAAGTTATGCATATAGTAATGTGGAACAAAAGTCCCTCAAACACCAAGGTATCAATCTGTGAAGTAGAAATCTGGCAATCATATGATTAGAAGAACATACAGCATAAACAAATTCATGGTTTAGCTTGGTATGCAGCTTGTAAAATGTAGCTTGAAAATCTGCCAGTTCACTTTTTACTGTATTAGCCTCATGTCCAGTGAAACACATCAAAACAAGTCATTGTCATTGCCTGCCACGAGTAAAGCTTTGATATTTTCAAAAATTTCTCTTTGTTGCTATACTAGTGTAATCTTGTTCCTAACTGGCTCTTGGCTCCATATCGCTGTTGAGCACGGTCAGAAGCATCTGTGATCAATCACTGATACTGATCCTGTTTGCACAATGGCCAGACCTGTATTGTTACTTTCTAAATTCTTTCCTGTGTTGCAGTATTTTCGGAAAAAAACAGGAAGGAAAATCATGCTCTCTATAAACACTGATTCATTTATTATATAAAATCTTTAATGGAAAATTCTGATACGTTGCTTTGAAATATCCATGCAGTCATGACTTCTAATTCACAGGGATGTGTTTGTATGTTTTGTTAAGTGGAACAACATGAATATGGACAAATGTGATGTTTGTATTGTTCTAGCCGATTGAAGGAAATAGGAGGAAAGACAAATCAAAATTGTGACTAGTGTTATCTATTTAAATTTGCTGTCTTCTTTTTTCTTTGTGAATACATTCAATAAGTTAAAATTATTTAAGAATTTCATAACAGAAATTAGATAACTTACTGAATTATTCAGGACATTTCATGTATTATGCTGGTGTAGTGCTTTTCTGAAAAATAAAATCCCACATTTAACACTTGTCAGGGAGAGCAGCATTTATAGTTAGTTCAAATGGAGTAGCTGTTAAAAGTAAATTAACTTGATTAATCTTTTCAACTTGCATTATTCAGAAGCGTTACAATTCTCAGAAGCCATTTTAAACTTTGTTAGAATATATTTAAATTTGGTAACAGCTGCCTTTGGTACATTTCCTCCAGCATGTGTCTAGCAAGCCTCTTTCTTAACCAGCTTCCTCATGCATCCATCTCAGCTCATTAAGGCCAGCCTATTTGTGGACTTATTCCTAGTTACCATATACCACTTGCCTGTTTTCCCTTGGGTACTCTTAGTTATGTGAGTTTCCTTGACTTTCACATATGGCATTTATCTCTTGTTTAGAGTTTGGCAGAGATTATATATATATATATAGGTGGGTTACAAGCAACAGAGATTAAAACTGCTTTAGCTTGAGAAAAGGGTGGATTGTGGGGGTTTGTTTGTTTGTGTTTGTTTTTGTGGGTTTTTTTAAAGAGTCGTGGTGAGGGGAAGAAAAAAGCTTTGGAGAAGTCAGGAAGTGGAAGGAGCAAAAAAGCTTGACCTTTAGTAGTCTTGCTTTATCTTGTCCAACCATTTGAGTTCAGATGAGATATGTTTACATGCTGTGCTGGGCTTCAGTCTAGCTTGGGTCTGTACCAGAGTTTCACTTATGACAGCTCTGTGCATCAGTACATTATTACTAAGTCAACTTTTTTTTCCTTTGGATAGGACCATTCATTTCGTTCAGGGGACTGGTGTTGTATTTAATGCGTTAGTGCTATGTTCACTTTTTTTGAAAATGCACTATGCTTACTTTTTAAAAACTTGAAACATCTCACATCACATTTTCATTTGTTTCAGGAAATAATAATAAAAAAACTGTTGTTAGGTAGAAAAAGTCAAAAATTGTAGTCTAATCAGTATTTATTCTAAAATATAGTTGGCTCTTTTCCTTATTTATGACTGAATTTTTTCACTTGGTGTTAATCATTCGGTTTAGATGCAAACAGAATCCTGCAGTCTTCAAGACTGTATGGGAAGAGCCTCTCTGAAAATGCTAAAGATTTCATTGTCTTGAAAATTCATTTTAAGTTAGGATAAGTATATATTTTGACCACCAAAGATGTAAAATAATGCAGAAAGTTAAGTGTCTACAACTAAGATCTTGACTCCAGATCAGCTGAAAACAAATACTATTGTTGGTAAATAATGTTTTCATGTATTTTGTGTGATTAAGCTTATTTCACATGGATTGTTGGGGATTCTTCTAAAGGATCTGATTTTTTTTCACCTAGGCATTGAAGGTCCTGAGAACTGCAGAGTTTGCTCCTTTTGTTGTTTTTATTGCTGCACCTACGATTACCCCAGGCATTAATGAGGTATGGCATGTTGCAATCTAATGTCCTGTCAGAGACAGAATTAAGGATGAGAATTAAATGTTCAGATAAAAACTTTAGTTCTTTCCTTGTCTGTCAATGGAGAGCCTGAAAGACAGTTGTATGGCAGCATTATTAATTTGATTTAAATGTATTTATTATTAACCAGTTTTTCTAATTCAAAATATGAACTTCAAGTGGAAAAATTCACAGTATGTATTATTAGAATACATATTATTTTATCCCATCTTTTGCTCTAGCTCAAAGATCCACTTCCAAATCCTTGACAAGTTGTTAGCACAAATAACTCCATTCTGAGTTGCGATCCTAGCGCTAGATGACCCCTGGCCTGAACTGAAGGAATGGAGGGGTGTGACTGTGCTGCCATCCCACCCTTATGTTTTAAAAGTATTTTTTCTATACAGCAAATATATATCAGAAATAGGCTTATTAATTTTGAAAATTGTTCTCTAAGAACTGGAAGTTTTGACCAAGGGGTTAGTTCTTTGTGGAATAATGTTAAGTGTTCATGGAGGTCCACATCCCGAATTTCCACTTAGTTTTTATAGAGTATTTGCTCTGAAGGTTGCTATTGATTACAAAGATGATATCAAGCAATTCTGGATTTAGCTCATAACAGGGCAAACAATATTTATAGAAATACTTTATCTGCTCAGCCTTTTTTTAAACCATGATATTAAGATATTTAATCAATTGGATTTGACTGTAAATCTGTTCCAAATCTCCTAGATGTCTCCTTGATCACGCAAAAATAAAGTCCTGTCTTGACAGCCTGTTTCTCTAGAAATGTAATTACAATATCCTAAGTATGAAACTATGACATCACTGCAGAGGCTTGCAGGGAAGGCAGATGTATTTAAATGCAAATATCCTGAAGGATTATTAAAATAGCAAGAGGAGAGTGAAAAATATTGGCCTTGAGCTGCAATTTTACAGACAGCTGAGACATTCTGCTGGTTTGCTCTTGCTGAAGGGAGTAATTCTCTCTGACTTGCTCTGGGACACATACTACCAGCCTGCACTGGCCATGGCACTTACCAGATCCTTTAGTGAGCTACATTAGCACTAAATTGGATTTTTGTCAGTTTTCAAACCACTCACAAAGGCTCTGACAAGCACCAATGTCAGAACAAGCAGTGAAAATATGTAGCCCGAAAGAGATGGGAGGGGGAAAAAGGATCTTTTGACTTTCACAGCATTATGTCTTTTCACTGTGTCTTATGGATGCTTTCTCTAAACAATAAATGTCACGAGTGTAGAGATGAAGATCTCTCAGAATTTGCAGTGTTAGTGAAGTAACAGTTTGTTTACTTGCTGGTGTTGGCATATGCTGTAAATCACTACAATCTTGAGAAAATACCAGAAAGTTGCATTCTACATTGAATTTGCCTTTGTGCAAGCAAATGGCATGGCAGCAATTAAAAAAATATGTGCAATCATTCTTAGGATGTGTCAGGCAAGCATTGTGCTTACAGCAGTGCTCAGGCAGCCAGGAACCCTGTGGAATTATGTCATAGCCTGGGTTTGTTGCCTCCCTAACTGTGTGTCAGCTCCCTAATAGCCTTCCTTGGCCTTACTTGTCTGCCAGTGCTACCTGACTTTTCATCTTCCAGCTCTAGGATGTAATAGAGACATTTGGGACAGTTCATATGCAAGAGAAAATGTTTTCCATGGTACACTGGGAAGAGGACAGAAATGTAATTTTTATAGAGTAGTGGGGAAATTCATGTCAAGGAATTATTAGTAGAAGGATTATGTTCTAAATACTTGCATCCATGCTGTAAGACTGCATCTTTATTTTAAGCTCTTGTGATGGAAGTCTCTGTGCACACAGAGTTTTATTCAGGCACATGAGCTGCTGAACTGAAGCCCCACTGACAAAGCATGCTAATTTATGAATCGATTAAATTGAAGGAAAGGGAGGAGAACAAAATGGTAGTAGCAACAGAACTTACCTGAATATAGGATCTTGTTTTCCAAGATTTACTGGGCTGTGTGAAGGGAGATGTGCAAATTGTGCCTGTGTGTTAGCAGCCTGCAAGGCAGTAAACAGGGGTGGAGAGTGTGCTTCATATTTCCCATTCATGCTTCCTTTGTGGAAATTTCATTTGCATAGTGAGTACCCATTTCTGTTTATCCTGTTTCATGTATTTTACTTATGCTTTTTGAGAACGCTTCTGTAAATGACTGTCCTTTTTTTCCCCCTTATGTTTTCTTAAATTTCATCTTTGCTTTTCTTTTCATTTTCTTGCACTCGTGCTAATTGTACATAGCTGCCAAAATGGTGCAGAAAGTTGCCTGTAAGTACCAGCTAGGGGCTGACAAGATAGTCCTGGTTATTTCAGTAGTTTTAGAATGTAGATGTGCTTGTTCCCATGCAACATTACTTTTGCCACTGGAATAAAAATGTAATGTAATCATGACTTCAGATATCTGCACTAAAACTATATGTTAGTAAAAAGAAAATAGTAACATTTCTACTCTTACAGCTGTACATCTAAACTTTCTTAAAAGTATCTCTCCTGACACACTTTAGCCTTTCATAAGACCACACAAAGTATCTCAGTAATCAAGGATCACACAGCAAGAGTAGGAGACCAAATATTATGCTTTCCAACTGAATATATCAATGTACTGTTAGCAACTCTGCGAAGCACAAAACCAATGTATATCATATATGAAATCTCCTAGAGCCTACACACCTGTCTAGTCACAGAGGAAACTTATATTATTGCTGTGCTAAAACAGAGAGGAGAGAGCACATCAGGAAACACCGGAGTAGATCTTTCCTCCAACTGTTTTCTACTTCCCATTGCCCAGACAGCAGTAAAGAGGAGTTGACAGGCTCCACTTTTTGGATCTATATCTTTATTGAGCCAAAGTCTTCTGAATTTTAGCTATGCTTCATCCCTTCCTACAGCCAAAGAATAAATGGGATGTCTCTGAAGAAGTTTGCAGTCTACCAGCAGTTTAAATTGAGGAGAATTTCTTGCTGTCAGAGCAAAATTGATGAAGGCTTCACCATGTGCTTATACATTGTTCACAGCCTTACAAGGGAATTTTAGTAATTTGTTAGGCTGTGATTTGACTGTCACAAGTGGCAGCTATTTTTGTACATACCTTAAGACCAAAAAAAAACAGCTCTTGGAGAGGGAAGATATCACTTGGTGGCCATTATGCTCACAGGAGAGATTTCATGGATAAAAGCCAAGTTTCACTCCTTCTGTCCCAGCTATGGTGGTGAAGGAGAGATTAGGAATGTGAACTAGTGGTTGGAAAGAAAAGTCCATTCCAATAATGGACATGCTGCAACTGGACCCACATAATATGCTATTGCATGAGAGCTGAGGAAAGAAAACACACGTCCTGCTCCTAATTACGAAATTGCTGAAGTTGTGGTCATTTGTTTTCTGTCTGCAGCTAGCCAAACATTTTAATAAATATCTTCTTTGTTGACACTTTTGAAAGCACAACTGCTGGAGAATGTTCTCCTTGGAGAATAATCTAGGGTGTTCACTATTCAAATTTTAATTAAGAAATTTTAAAGAAATTAAGAGGAACTTGCAGCAAAAATTTTGAGGAAGTATTAGCTTCAAAGATTAGTTTTGGCATTACAGATGCAGTGGAAACACTTAGCGAAGTCTGACATGATTTTGAGTGTACAAATAGACACTCTATCACAAATACATGTGAAATTTGGTCTCAGAATACAACAAAAATCAAGAACTGTAATCTCTTTTCTTTTGCAGAAATAGAGAAAGTTTGAACCTATTTGAAATCTGCTGCAATGGCCTGTCTGAAGTTTATTACTGCCCCTAAGATTATACAAAAGAAGTAATGTTTTACATTTCCAGCAGGCTAGGAAATTTAGATATACCAAAATACAACCCATTTTAATCCCAGTAAAGTTGGATCTAGGAGAAGCTAAGTCAGAAAAACATTTAAAGTTAATTAGGTTTTTTTAAGTCTCAGTTTTGTGATATGTGTGTGCAAGGTAAATACTAGTGTTCATTCTTCTCTACCTACCAGTTGTTTGTTTGTTTTAAGATGAGGTAGCTGCAAGTTTTTCAGATTTTTATTGCCAGTCACAGTAAAATAGGTGCTTTAGTGAGAAAAGTTCATTCTCATACTTCCAGGTGAAGAAGACACTGATGGGAAATCTGAATAGCAGTTAAAAAACTACATATGACTTAACAGTTCTAGGGCTTCTTGGGGGATTTTCAGGTACTATTAGCCTTGTGCCGTGAGATTAAAACTGTGTTAAAGTTGTAATATATTTTTACCAAGACTGGCTTTAAATGTAAAATTAATCTTAGCTAGATATGTTTCAAGCACTGAAAATATTCTGCTTGACAAGTATGGTGGTTATTTTTCCTCTGTAGGCTAATTTCAGCAGAAAAGTTTAGATGCTCTGCTGATATAAATTGGTGTCTCTTTTGGAATCTATGAGAAGTTGGCAGTTTACCTAACTAGGTTTTTGGCTTAAAGACACTGCCCATATGAAATGTTCCACAAATATATTCAATATTTAATATTAGTATTGATCCATACGGTCCAGTTTGTAGTAAATTAAATTGCATGCCCTGGTGTTTTCTGTGGAAGCATCACCGGGGATGCATAATAGTCCATAGAAGGAGCATCCCTTGTACAGAAGCTTGTGACGTGCATTTGTCTGAATGAAAAGTTGTGGTGATTATCAAGTGAAGGTGACATCCCCATCCTCACTTGAGGCTGCAGCTTCAGGAAAGAAGCAGAACTGTAACTTTGGTACAGAACTTCTCCAGAAATGGCTGGTTTCGTAGCTACAGGAAAGAAGAACTGTCTCAGTGCAGGTTGTTGCCTTCAGAGGACCTGAAAGCCACTGTTCCACAGCTATTTGTCACTGTAACTACAAATACTTGGGAAGTTTAAACAGAAAAAAGAAGTGAGAGGGCAAGTCTCCTATTAGGTGGATAAAATCCTATTCCCAGAATAATTTCTTGGAAAAACAGCTACAGGCACTCTCTCTGTACTCACTGCAGCCTAACACTCTGTTAGAACAAAGTGTATCGCACCTGATTGGTAAGTAGAGTGACCCTATAGATACTACAGAGCACCAGGAGTTTGTTCGGGTCATTCGTCATTTTGCCCCATATCCACCCCAAACTTACGGGGCAGCAAGGACTTTATTACTTTCCTGTGGCTGTTTCAAAGTTCCTGAAAGCAGCAAGTGTGGTGGTTTGTGTTGTGGTTTGTTTTTTTATTTCCAAGGGAGTTTGCAGGAAGAAAATTTAGACTTAAAATTGCTGCAGAGGCCTAGACAGAAGCAAAAGCAATCCAACCCTCCCAGAAAGGCAGACCTCACTAGCAGAGCCCATCACTGTGGTGTTGCTGGCTGCAGAGTCCAGTAGTGCACCCACAAAGTAGGGTTTGCTTGTTTCCATAAGGATGTTGACACAAAGCCGTGGTGAGCATCAGCCCACTGTTGCTGGCCCTTCTTGAGCATGGGCTGCGTGGCTCATCTTCAGGATCTCACACCAAGAGATGCTGGAAATGGCATGCTCTGAAATAGGAACCACAGAGTAATGTGGAGTGAGAACTTCCCTATCGGTAAATGATTATTAAAGGAAGTAGACCCAGAAGACTGATTTGAAGGGAAAGCATTACCAAAGCCAGGAACAGCTGATACCTGACAACATGCCCTTTCCTGTTTCTCTTGTTCTTACCTAGACATAGGCCTAGTAGCTCATATTTGTGCATTTTGTACATTTTATTCATATATGGTCTCCACTGCTTGTGTCTGTGCTGCTTCTCTGAGCTTCCATCCTCTGCCTTGCTTTTCTTCACACTGGACCAGTGATTTGTCTCAAGTAGTTTCAGTAACTGAGTGCTGTTTGAGTGTCAGCTTCAAGAGAGAAATCATGCCATTTCTCCCATGTGATTTCCATGGATGTAGGTGGGGGATCTAAACCACCCAGGCCTCCTTATGGCTTTTTTGCCCATTTCCTTCTCTGATAAGCAACAGTTAGAAAGCTGTTGTAGACGAGTATGAAAGGATCCAACTTCTCTCTCTCGTGTTTTCTTTCCTGACTGCCAAACAGGATGAATCTCTTCAGCGCCTGCAGAAGGAGTCTGAAATCTTACAGAGAACATATGCACACTACTTTGACCTAACCATTATCAACAATGAAATAGATGAAACAATCAGGCACCTGGAGGAAGCCATCGAGCTTGTGTGTACAGCCTCACAGTGGGTCCCGGTCTCCTGGGTCTACTAGACCAGTCACAAGAGAATTGAAAAAAGTAAAAAAAATCTGTCATTACTGGGAACCGCCTCATACATGGAAAACCTCTTTGTTATTGACCTTGTGTCAACAGGTCTTGGCCCCTAGAGACTACCTAGATGTAGTGTGACCTAAAATATAATTATTGTCATGTCCAAATAGATAGGGGGGAAAACAATCAAACACTAATTTAAAGAGACAGTATCTTTTTTTAATCATTTCTCCTAAACTTTAATAAAATGTATCTTTAAATAAATGTATTATTCAGTCCTTTGGAATGTTATATTTTTGGAAATCATAGCTTTTTATTTCAAGGACCCCTAAAAACTGCACAAAATAGATGCTGCTTTCTATAATCTATTTTAATAGTAATAATAATATGATTCTGTTACCTTAACTTGGGGGTGGAACACTGCATTCTTTTTAGAGTCTGATTTTATGGATTGAAATACTTTGCTTTCCTTTATTTATTTGAAGTAATTAGTCTAGTGGTTACGAAACAAATTCATAAATTTTAAAGGCCTTTTTTTGTGCTTTTTTTTTTTTTTTTTTCCTATGGTAGCATTTTTAAGTACTTTTGTGTAACATCCAGATAATGTGATACTGTCTCTTTGAAGAACTCTGTAAAACTTTTAGAAATTTGGAATTGGGTCTTGACTCTTAATGCATGTGGACAGTCGCAAGCGTTCATGCCGTTGGTGTATCTGTGTTGATAAAACCTGTAATCTACAGCAAAGTACATTCCGTTCATGGGAACACGTACCCAAGGGAATAAAGTAAAATATTATTCTGACTAAGTTGTAAACCTATGCACATCCCTTGCATTTTGGGCAACTTTATAAAAAAAAAAAAAGAAAAAGAAAAAGAAAAAAAAAACTGATTTTTATTAATAATAATCATGTAGTGAAATGTGTTTGTAATTTTGTCTCAATTTAATTTGTTGTAAGGTGGGAGGGGGCAATTACTGGTTTCACCATTTCAGATCTGTGTTGTCTGAGAGTATTAACGTTTTAATTAAGTTTAAGCAAAGAAATGCCAATTTTTAAAATGTATGTAATTGTTTAAAAATGCACACATTTTAAAAGAAACTACTGTGCGATGAAGAAACCAGTTTAGGCGTTGCGAGAAACTGACTATTCCAAAAGACTCATCTACAACAGCCCTGTAAATTCCTTTAAAAATGGTAACTGACTCTACAGTCTGACCAATTTTTTTTTTTATTTTAAATATACTTCCTTTTATGTGTTCAACAACTAAATGCTTTGGGGTCCTTCATTTCATTACAGGGAGTTTCAAGTACAAATCAGAGACTTGTGCAGTGAGAAAAGGTTTCTTCAAGCCTGTTAAGGGAAGGCCTTGTAGGGACACAGCCTGTGGTCAGTTCCAGGGCCTCTGCTCCACCTGGAAGACCACAAGGTCAACTAATTTAGAATTAGAGCAGAGCCAAGTAAGAAAATTTGACCACGTACTGATCTGGTATTTTGTTTCCCTTCCTTCTTCATGCCCTTGCTGGCCCAGATGGTTTGCATTTTTTTCTGAAAATGGTTAACAGAAGCAAGCATTGCCACCTCTTTTTAGGTGTCAGAATTACAGTGTTTCTTAAAAGTATGTATCTTCAAAGCTTGCTTGGCTGTGCTGTTGTATAGTATGAAGTTTAGTGTTTATATTAAAGTGATACAGTGTTCTCAAAGGGTTTATCCTCAAAATTGAACTATCAGCCGTAATTGATCTGGAGGCTGTTCCAGTTGTCTGGGACCACTGCACTTGTAATCAGAAAAGGTTCTCTTGGTTGGACCTTTATCATGGGGGTGATTACCATGAAGTGCATAGGTTGCTCATTTTCTCCTGCCTACTCCTACTGCAGATTGGGTGCTAAAATCTCTATTCTTGTAAAATCCTTAGGCAAAATCTAAGTCCAGCTAGGCATCCCATCCAGCTGGGTCAGGCGAGATGTTTCTTTTGTGTAGCATTCCCAGGACAGCTTGCAGCCTGCCGTGCAGGAGGGAACTCCATCCGTCGCTGTACTCCACCTGCTGGATGCATTTATGCCCCAGCAGAAGTCCCCGTTCCACTACGGCGTCCCAGCAGAAGTGCTGTAACCGAGTACCTTGAGTTTGTGGTTTGTGGAGTGCTGGAAAGTAACCAATGAGAAACTAGGTGTGCAGGCCTTGCAAGGCAAGCCACTGAGTAAGAGGGAACCTATCGGAGTAATAGTAGCTGCTTATCTGTTCTGAATTTAGCCCCTATAAAAGGGGATAGGTGTAAACTGTGAACTATGTAGTGAGTAAGAGGTAATTTTTCAAGTAGCCGTGCTGTGTCATTTTAGTCCTGGATGAACCTTAGCAGGTGTTCCTGTAGATCAGCTGTTGCAATGGTCACATTAGGCACTAGCTGAGCCCATCGAAGTGACAGGTTCATTTACTCTCAAAACTACCTCTTTTCCCAGTAAAGCACAAAGATGGGAAGACCTACTGAAAATCAAGCAGTGGAGTGTTTCTAATGTTAGAAATACAAACTTTTCTGGTAAGCATTGGTATCTGACTTCAGTGACACATTCTTCATCTTGAATGTTTATGACATTAAACAGGTAATTTTGATAATTCGGGTATAATCCACCATAAGTGTTTTGACTACACAATTCTGACTCTGTTAATGTGGATTTCTTGAAGTTTCTACATATCCAGCCTGTAAGGAAAGGTGCTTCTGCCTTATGTAGATGATAATAAGTAGTGATTTAATGTAACTAATACACTTCTCTTAAGTGGAGACACCATTCAGTTAATATTACACAGTTGAAGACTAACTTGGGGAGCTTTGATTCTTTTATTCTCACTGTAAAGCCTTTTATCAAGAGACAAAAATTGTAAAGTACATCAGTTAGCATACTGTCCTGCCTCCTCTTTACAACAGACTGTTTTCCTTGTAGGAACCTTCAGTAGCAAAAAATTACTTGGAACACCCCCTAGGATTTAACTACAGCTGAGCCATGCAGCCCAGTGATCTCCTTGAACTGGTTTCAGCAAAGTCAGAGGAAGCACAGACCAAGCCCAGGACTCCTCAGTCTGCCCAATCCACACCTCCCCTGCCTCCTGCCCTGCCCAAACCCTTCTGATGCATCTCTGTTATTTGTGTGGTACGTAGAGGGCAAAAAGGCTGCCATAAATTCAGCTGGAAGCTTCTCTTGCATAGGGAAGATGCGTGCAGGTGCAGAGTTAATGTTACGATTTTTTTAATATTGTTTTTCAACCTCCAACTGGAGAAATGTCCTCCTAGTACTGTAAATATCACTGCATAATTTAGAGCACCTCTTGGACTTCTCTAAACTTATGCTGAACGTGACCTTGGAAGCAGCCCTGGGATTGGGAAGAAACAAATATTTCTGTTTGCCCCTTTTATACTTTATTTTTGTACAGGGGCTCATAAATTTGTAAAGAAAACTTGATCTTATCAGTATGCTGTCTCTCAGTCTGACTGATGCCTGTGATTTCAAGGTGTTAAGTTGGTCCAATAAATGTTCATTAACCTCTGCTTCCATTTACTTAATAAAAGTACACTAGGTTATTCAGTGTCTCAGAGTGGTAAGATTATTGCATGGAAATGGTAACGTAGTTTAGACAATCCCAGCCACATGCAGTCCACAGCATGCAACTATTCAAAATCAGAGGGACTTCTTTTTAATCTCATCACCAAAATTGAATTCATCCATATCTTTCAGCATTGGTCAAGAAAGATGCTGTGCCACTAGCCTATAAGGGAGAATATCCCTACTTTAGAAACTTCATTAGCAAGATTATTTGGTTGATTTTGAAAGGACAACATAGAAGATGAGACCTTACAGCCTGAGCAGCATTGAGCTGGAGGGTGTACTTCAAGAACTGGATCCTAAAGCCATTAGGAAAATTTAATGCACAGACTAACTTCAGTATTTGTTCAATTTTTATTTTTTTCTCTTAAGGAAATGCTGTTATTTAAACAAATACTTGGAAATGGTGCCAAAGTTCATGTTGTTTTTTGCAAATCTATATTGAAATACTAGATGCAAACAATTCTAGTCCCATTCTCTTCCTCTGCAATTAGTCCTTAACATCTATGATGAAGGCTGTTCAAACTCAATTTCAGGCTTTAAAATACTTGGTAGAAGAGGATTGGTAAAAACTTCCGGAAAAGTATTTCTTTACTAACTTGAGCAAGAATCATCTGTTTTTACCAGCTACATTGACAAAGTATGAGCTAAATCTGACACCACAAAAAGTCTGCTTTCTTTTTGTAAAGTATATTCATTTTCTTAATAAGCCTGTCTCTCAGGCTAGTTTCTTCACTACTTTTAATGAGCAAAGACATACCTGTAACTCTTACCAAGGAGACTGGTGCACATGATGTCAAATAGTCATATAAATTAAAATATCTGCACAACAGGAAAGGTATCATAGACAGGCAGGGCAGAAGTAACTTCCCCCAAATGGTTGTCCCTTGGTGAGACCACGAGGGTGAGTGCACAAGCTTAAGTTAAAGGAGACTGGATTTTTTCTAATGGTACCTAAAAAATACAAAGCCAGTTCCAACATTTAAATGTTTACCGTGGGTTTTTTTTCCAAACAGTTTAGTGCTACTACGCTCATTTTTACTTTGTTCCCCTTAAGTGATTTTTAGCAGTCTTCTACTCCAAGCCTGTGAGAAAGCTGGACTGAAAGCAAGGTCAGTCCAGCTTCCTCCTGGACTGAAGCAAGTGCAGAAGTTTTAAAGCCTCTTTCCCAGACCTGTACATTACATAAATAATGCATTCTTACCTCAGAAATATGTTTCCCACAGCTGTAGTAAGTTCAGTTAACATTTTAGACAGTTGGAAAGTTGGTGGCTTTTCATGTAGTCTTAACCTTTCTGAGAAAAAAGAAAGGGGGGGGGGGGGGGGGGGGCGTTATAGGCATGTCCGTGCATTCTGCTGTCTCTCTCCTTAGCAAGTGCCATGGGAAGGTCAGTAACAAGCAGATTAAATTTGGCCACATCTCTACCATATGTTCTCATAATTAATATGGAACTTTAGCCTGGTTTAGTGTTGTGGAAGATAATTGAACATGGCACATTCCGTGCTGCATCCTTAAAACAGTGACTGTTGGGTATTATCAAAGTAATTGCAGTTTTTTCCTTTATCAGTAGCCATAGCTAATTTTTCTGTCTGCATAAAGGAAGTACCCAAGGGGAAGGGAGGAATTACTTGTAACTCGTCGGGGAGCTGAGTTTTCTCCATTGCTGGCCATCCAGAGGGAGTCTTCCCCTTCACTGTTTTTCACAAAATGGTCGTGGTGGGGCAAGTCCTGCAAAAAGCAGGGATAACATGCAGATTGTGCTGAATGTCAAAGTTAACAAACTAGGGAATATATCAAAAACATCATCAGGTTTTAAAGGAGAGATGCAGCAGAGTAGGGAGAACCCCATGAGGTCAACTGATGCCCAAATCTGCTGTGGGACTAATTCATCAAACGTATGAAAAGAAATTTAAATAGATGCAAAACAGGATAGTCTTATCCTTAGGTCCATCTGTGTGTAACTGGGGGGGAGGCAGAGTGAGTGGCATCACACTTGAAAACTTGATTTTGCGGTGTGTTCTCCTAGCAGTTAGCAAGCATGTCTTATTCTTCTGTATTAGTATCCTTTTGACAAAAGATCTTTGAAGATTAATCTTATTAATGTGGACATGGGAGAGACTTAATAGTTTTGTAGAATATTTTCATCAACAGTAAAGATTACAGGTTACAACAATGTTAAGCACGTAATACTGAATGCTGAAGAATCCATCCCAGGCTTACACAGATATTAACTTTTTAAAACTCAGTCCTTTTTCGCTAAATTCAGCAATTTAGATATCTAAGCATCTTCTTACTCTGCCTTACAATCATTTTTGTTTACTAGGATGGATATGACAAAAGCAACAGCACTTTGTCAAAAGCATAACTCTGTAAAGTGTATTGTATAATAAACCAGAAAGATTTATGAAGTTACCCAGCAGGTGAAAGGAGATACATTCCACAAGGTTATTTTCTGTTTATTATGAAAGGTTTCAAAACTTCTTTTTTTATTTAGTGTTATAAACACAAATACAAATAAACTCTGTAATGTATAAAAAGCAGATTTGTCTCAAAAACTTACAAGTTAGCTAATCATGATGACTCTTAAAGTAAAATATTTTTCACTTATCAAAATAAGTACAGCCTTTGGGATATTTCCCAAGTGTTAGGAAAGGCAGAGGAGAGGGATCCTGCTTCCAGGAAAATACCTTTTAGCAGCTTGAGCAGCTGCCTCTGCCAGGGTCTGCCTCCAAAGGGTTTCGGTGCTGGCAGTTTGAAGGTTCTACTCTGCCAACATTGTCTTGTTACAGTCTGTGATTTTAAATTAGCAAGACTTCCAGTAGAAAAGAAAAAGCTTCAGCTTTCTTGTGTATATGTGTTGCTGGGCTTGGTGCTTTCCCTCTGGCTGTGATTCAGAGTGCTCCTTCAGTGTGATATTAATCCATTGAAGCCAATGAAAGGCTCCTAGTGATATAAGGAAGCTACAACTTTTGATCTGAACCTGCATATTCATTAATATGTTTTAACATATTTATCTTATTATTTGTTTGCATTATTACTAATGAATTTTTTTTTTAATAATTTTCATTATTAAAACAACTAGCTTAAAAGTGGGAGATCATGGGGCATGTTGCTATCTACCATCTCATTCCTGCCCTCTGTCCCAGCTGTTGCTGTGTTGGTTCTAGTGCTGTGTGGGGTTCACATGCCAATTCCCATACTAGAAATGACCTTTTAAGATCCACACAGCAGTAAGATTCTTTCTATCCAAGCCTCACAAGCTCTGTTCTTGTTTGCATGCAGTCATGTACAGGAGGAGGGTAGCATTGCTGCTCAGAATGGGATGTAGGACTGTATTCTACAGACTCTCAGGGTCAGGGCTCAGTGAATGGTGTTTGTTGCCTCCTGAAGGAGAGCCTGGCTTGGTCGCAGACAGACACATCCCAACAGTCACTGTGCAGAGAAGTTTGTATTTACTGGGGAATTCTTTGGAGAAACCCATGTGCCTGTGAGCAGAGTCCCCCCAGAGAAACCAAATGCAAGACTGCTAAGGCAGAGAACTTCAAGAGCTTCAGCCACAGTCTAGGACAACAACAAAAGCCTGAAACTTAAAATGCAACAGAAAACTTTACTAAATAAAATTGAATGTCTTTCTGGATACCATAGATCAGAAGCAATGTGACTGTAAATTACCAAATTCAATCCACAGAGCAAGGCATTCTGAACTCAAACTCCAACTATCAGATTTTTTTCTTCTTGTCCCTTGAAAATCCCTGAACCTCACTTAAGTAATCAACATGCTCTTCAAGGGCTCATACCCAATCTGATTTGGATTTATGAGGTACCTGTCAATAGGAACAAAACAGTAGGATTGAATGAACAAAGAAAAAGGTATATTGCCTACAGCAAAAATAAATAGCCAAAGGCTCAGAAACAGCTGCAGATTTGGGAACTTGAGAGCTCTGCTTGACTGCAGGAATCATCTGCTGTGCAAGACAGGGTAAGTCACTTCTCCCTGCATGTCCTTTCCTGCATTGTCACTTGCTATCCATTTAGGTTATAAGTCGTGTGGAAATGGACCTGACACATGTTTTAAAGTGTGAAGCATATATAAGTAAGGCTGTGAGGTGATACCAGAATATATGGGTGTTAACAACTCCTCTGAGGTGACGGTGAGGCTGAACAGCCCCCAGTCCCTGAGCAATGTCTACAGTGTCCATGTAAAATAGCTTGGGGGTTCATCAGAGGTTTTACCCTATCAGAGTAACACTGGGGATTCAAATCTGAATTTCAGTAGGTGCTGTAGATTCAGGTGTGATGTCTGCTCTCTGCCTAAAAGGCAGGCAGGTTTCTACCATGAGATATAATTACTTAAATCAGGGTTATTAAACACTAACTAGCCTTTTTAATACTAATCTCCACAGGCAGCATTGTATATAAGATCTTTCATTGACTGAAGACTGGGAGATGAGAAATTCCCAGGGCTGGAAGAAGGGAGGAGAGTTTTCTTGGCTTGGGTTAGATGCTCACCAGGAGGGCTGCATTGTGCCAAGGAAGCTTAAAATTTGGGGCCTCACAGTCTGTGAGATGTAGGTAACTTTATAGCTGTTGCTCAAAGTTATTTGTGTTTTATTTCCATTTTGACGGCCTGGGACATTGCTTTTTAAACTGTCTTGTCTAATGTGACACTAGTAAGGCTGCTTCTCCTGCAATCCCTGCAGCTGCCTGCTGGCTGCTTTGTCACTGTTTTCCAAACTCTTTCTGACAAACACTTTATCCCATTTTAGTGATGTAATTATTTACCTCTCAAAAAGGCCTTTTCCATAGATTATATACTTGAAGGCTACATGTTTGGGTTTTTTTGTTGCTATATGTTGCCATAAGTGCCAAGCTTTTGAAACTTTTTATTTGAATCTTAAAGTTCAAACATTTAAATATTTAAGTCTTGTTTTTAAAGCTTGGAGGCCTCTTACTGGATTGGAGCATGAAAGCATGTGAAGTCACATAAAAATGATGGGTTTATTGCTGTAAGACTTTACAGATTTAGCTTAATCTGACTTCATTTTGGAAACATTGTATCTGGTCCAGAGTATTTGCTGTATTGGTGGCCACTAGCCTGTTCCAGTAGCATTTATTTTTTAAAGGCCAACCTACAAAGTCCACATTCTCTTTTCTAAGAATCACTTTCAGCTTGCTAAAGCTGTAGCATCAACACTAATGTTGCATAACATAATTTTCTATTATTATACATAAGATAAATTTCTATGTTTCTACATAACATTAATTTTCATTAATTTTATATTTAATTTTATGACAGTCTTTAATCTGAGTTATACTGTTACGATATCACAGGGGCTGGTATTCTGCCTTCCTGCATTTAATCAGGAGCCAGTAAGTAGGAGACAACTGAGAGAACAGAGTAAATTTGTTAGAGAAGGTGAGGTGTATGGGTGAACTGAGATTGAAGTAAATGATCAAAACTCCCATCTGCACTAAATAAGATTAGAATGAAGATGGAGTGCCTGGAAATCCACAAAGGTCAGGGGATCCTCTGGTAGGAGTGTTGTGCCCTGTGGCACAGAGCAGAAATGTCTCGCTCATCTCTAAAATTCATGATCATGTGTCCCACACTGACTGTGACCTGTGGCCTGGGAGGCACTGGTTAGCTGGCTGGCTCACAGATGCTTTCAGAGCAGACAAAGGGACCTTCATAGCTCCCAAAAGACTTGCCATTTCTAGGCGTCTCCATCTAAACGAGACCTTGAACCTTCTAGGTCTCTCCTAAACAAAGCCAGTCTTTTCAGTCCTGGCTAATAAGAAATCTTAGTTCCTTGACCTGTCTCATTTACATCTGCCACCAAACTTTGTATCTGCTGTCTTTTCTGAGGTGACAAGATATAAGCTGGAGATACTCCAGATCAGCATGTACTACTAAAAGGCATAGCAGTCTAAGGCATTATCATTTGCTATTTCCTCTGCCCCACTCTTTATTACTTACAGCTTTCTGTTTGGTTTATGTCAGTGGATCTGCCGGCCCTCCACAGCAGTTCTCAGATATTTCTTTCCCCAAGAGTCCAACCAAGCCTGTGAGCAGTTCAGATTGTGTCTTTCAATTACCTTACATATGTCAACATCTATTTTATCTACCACATTGCTTCAAATTACTTGGCTTTCAAGTAATTTGGAATTCATCAAAACCTACTTGAAGCTTTGCTGGCCCAAAAGAGATACTGCATCTGCAAATTTCAATGCTACTTTTTCCCTATCAAAATAATCCATCACCTGTTTCAGCACAGATCTTTACAACAAGCTTTGTCCGATTGCAGGTTGATCATTAATTTCTATACTTTGTCTTCTGATTCTTTGCCAGTCTCATACATCAAGAAAGTGCGTGTCCACATAGTGTCTGAAATATATCTTATTGTCACAGCACATTGAGACAGAATCATTCAGCATGGTAAGGAATTGCTACTGCCAACTCCATCCCAATTTATATGCGCAGAGCTAGTTCTCCTTTGTTATTGATTTATCACTTTTACCCATTTGCCTGCTCCTGACACCGTGCACTCAGCTTTGCTTTCATCACACTCCAGTACTTAAAGGGTGGCTACAAAGGAGACGGAGGTTCCCTATTTACAAGGAGTCACATGGAAAAGACAAGGGGTAATGGGCGCTAGTTGCTCCTGAGAAGATTCCAGTTGGACACAAAGGGTAAATTTTTCACCATGAGGACAATCAAACATTGGAGTAGTCTCCCAGAGGAAGTGGTAGATTCCCCCACATTGGACAGTTTCAAGTCTCAGCCTGACAGGGTGCTGAGCCACCTCATATAAACTATAGAAGTACCTAGAAAGGTTGGACCAGGTGGTCCTTGAGGTCTCTTCCAACTAGGCATTCCATGATTCTGTGATTATAAGTAAAGCCCCACTGAGCTATGCATATTTTTACACCTGGCTACATGCTCCAGTTTGCTGTGAGTCCAGCAGACCCTCACCCCAGCAGGCACTTGGTGTCTTCATTCTAGCAGCAAAGAAATCTTGTTTGTCCCCTTGTCTGCCCTCGCAAAGCCCAAGCCTCTCTAGATGTCTTCTCCCAGTTCCCCAGTATCCCTGTGCCTGTGAGTCAGCCCTCATTCTAAGCAAGATAGAAATAAATAAAAAATAACCCCAATTATTCAAGAGATTAATGGCTACAGTTATGCCCTCCCAGCTACAGGCATGTCCTACAAATTTCCCAGCATAATCCCATCTCACCCATCCAGAGCTGGAGCAAACACCTGCCAGGTCCAAGGTGCAGGAGCCGGCACACAGTGATGTGGAGGGAAGCCCTGACTGCTCCACTCCGCCTCGGCCCGGCTGCTGCCAGCCCCATGGTTTGCTGCCTCCACAGCAGCTCACAGCTCACCCCTCTCCAGCAGGTAACAGCCCCCTGGTGCAGCCCTCGCCACAACACTGAGAGACAAGATTCTCAGAGTTGTGAGGTTTCTGCCCACATGGCTGCTGAAATCCATATTGTGCTATGGATCCGTACTCTTCATGGATCTATACTCCGTACAGATCTGTACTATCCATCCCCATTGCTACTGACAGGAACAGCCCTTTCCCCATGTTCTCATTTCCCAAGAGCCAGTTCAGGAAACCAATTTTGTCCAAAGCTAACCCAGGGACAGTGGTTCCTAGCCCAGCTATCACACAGCTGTGCAAGTGCTAGTGCTAGCCCAAGGGAGAGGGAGAACAGCACCATCACCTAAGCCCTCTGCTTCATTTGGGCCACTGCAGGTCAGGGCTGCGGTGGACTGAAGCTCCCTGAAGATCCTACAGAACCACAGCTCTGCATTACCTGATCCCACATGACATTCCGTGTCTATGTGCAGAACTGTGCTCTTTCTTTCTTAGTAGAGCAAGGCAAGTCTTGATCCTGTTCCAGCTGAAGCCAGAAGACTCCCAGCAATCATTTTAATACTATGTGGTCAGATCTGTTGAGCTGTTAAATGTTGCTCATCATTTTGATTAAGGAACATAAGTAACCAACTCAGAGGCTGCTCATGTATTTTCTTCAGGGGAGATGTGGGAGGAGACAGAAAAGCTGCAAAGGTGTTATCTTCAGAAAAAGCTGATTGCACTAAGTATGGCACTTGGCTAATGCCAACAGTTAATTACAAAGGTCCTGGAATAAAATCATTTTTACAGCATGTCATAACAAACCGGGTAGGGCCTATTTTGCTGAACTGTTTCTTAAAGTTGATAGTTGCTTTGAGGCCTGAGGAAACAGAATGTGTCTCCCTGTGCCTTCACGGCAGATCCGTGCCTGAGTAAGTAAATCTTATGGTGCAAACCACCACCAGAGTATGATCTTGCCAATTTAGCTTGTCCCCCTTTCAGGGCTAGCAATTACATTTTCTTCTTGCTGTCCCAAATTTAATCCACTTATGCCCAAGGTGACTGATAAAATTTTGAGGACATATGCTTGGGCTCTGAACCACCAGAAAAGAGGGAGAGGGTGGATGTTGGTTTTTAACTGGGACATTTCAGTGGTCCGGTTTCAAGCACAACCAGCCCTGCTGCAGCAGCAGCACAATGAGAGCATGAGCAAGTTTTGGCTTGGAATGGGAACAAGCAGTTGCAATTGGGGAAAGGAGGGTGGGGAAATAAATAGGGGACAGAAGAAGGACATGTTCAGCTTGTCTCATTGCAAGCTTATAGCCACATCAGGAAGCTCCAGTCACAGGTCAAAAACACCGTCTTAGATGCTGAACAAGCACAAAGTGAAAATAGCTGTTAATCCAAATAGCAATTCAATAGAATGTGCACAAAAAGTAAGCCATGGTACAGCTGAGTACAGTAAAGCTAACAGAAGTTTTAGGTCTTTTTAAAATACCTTGGGAATGTTTATAAAGAATATAAGATTTATGCTCTGTAAGTAAAGAATTAACTCTAAATCAGTCCTTAAAAGAGAGAAGAGGGAAGTATAATAAAAATGAAAGGATGTGGTGAAGGTTAAAGGCTAGAAAAACTGCAGAAGTAATGAACTTTTTTGTATTGAAGGCTAAAACTAACCACAGAGCACAAGATCAGACTGGTTCAACTAACCACAAGGTCAACAAAATCAGGCTTTGGGCAAGATCTATTCAACCCAGAAGTATCTATTTTACATATTTTTGTTCATCTTTATGTTAGACTTTAAAAGTCCAGCTTTACCCCAAGGCAAAGAGACCTTTTGGTGGTGACCTTGTGCCTCTTCAAGTTTTGACCTATTGGTCAGCATGTAAAATCTAAAGCTTGTCCAACAGCTGACCATTTGGTACTGTCCCTTGACACAATTGCTTCGTAGACCTTGCACATTTTCAGTATTAAGATTATTTTGTTATGCTTTAAAAAAAACCTATGTGTTTTTATTTATTCCATAGTTATTTATTCCATAGTTAACATTTTCCATAAAGCTCTTTTAAAACTGTTTTGGAGGTCACTGCAGCAGATTCTTCAAACTCCGTGGGTCTCTATCAGATTCTGGTGGGAGAAAAGGAAGAATCAATACTGTTGGCATTTGTGCAACGAACTGTGACTCTGTAAAAATCAGACATTTAGAGGGGGTTTCTACAAAAAGCTGATATTCCTACAGATCTTTAATATTGAGTATGACCCCTATGAATGCAACACAGGGGCAGAATTCTGAGACCAAGAGATTATATCCAAAATGAGGTCATTTCTTCCTTCTGTTTACTTTTACCACTTCTCCATTCCAATGTAATAGCAATGGTCATAGAGCACAGAATACAGCTGCACCAGTGAAGAACACTGTGTTAAAAGGTACCATGCATTAAAACAAATTGCCTTCTCCCAGGACCTCCAGTACTTCAGTCTAGGCACACTGGCTCTCTGAGGAGGGAAATATGTAGATCTGATATAACCCTTAAGTCAGGGGAAATATCCTAACACCAGGCAACTCATGACCATCCCTCTCTGTTGCTTCAAATAAATGCCCAGCACCTCACACTGAGAGCAGGACTGAAGAGTGTCCACATCACCCTCCCAGCTGGGACTTTGCCGAAAGTACTTGTAATTAGTCTATTTTCTGTGCTTTCCAGATAATAGGCAGCCAGTGCAATGAAAACCAACCAATCAGTCTAAACAAACAAACAAACAAACAAATAAATAAATAAATATTTCTTTAATGTTTCCTGCCAGCTCCTACCCCAGCTTCTGCCTGACCTGGGACAGGGGTGCCAAGTCTGTGCAGAGCAATGATTTTGTCACCTGATTTTTGTCGAAATGATTTTGTCATACTGAAAGGGTATGTCACAGGCAAGAGCATCCTTCCCCATGCATGGATTCAAATCACTTCAGCTGAAGGACATCCACATGAATTCCTATGAAACATTCACCCCACCACTGTCAGACCACTTGGGATTTGCCCTCACCAGTGCATGGAGAGCAGGATGCTGAAGGATGCGAGTGCAATGGCATCATTCCACTTTTGTGCCCATGTGCTCCTGTGGGAGTAGCTCTAGGGTGCACTGCAGAGGATGTGGCCCTGAGCAGCGATGAAGTGCTCCTTGTACTCATTATTTCTCCCTTCTGCTGCTCTCTTGCCCCAGGACAGACCCCACAGCACTACGCCCTTCTAGGGAAGAGCAGTCTTTATGAGCACCTCAGCTCATGGCACAGTGACACGGACATCCGGAAGCCAGCGTCAATTGAGACTGGCATCTCAGGGCTCGACCTGCAGCACTGTGACATCTCTGGAGGTGTCTCAGTCACAAAATAGCGCTGATCTGTGCAGCAACTCCAGGCTGGGCACTTGTAATGAACAGCAGCAGGTTTACCAGCTGAAGCACAGTTTTGCAGCAGGAGTCTAGTCCAAGAAAAAAATGCCATGCCATGCAAAAGGCAGATCCTTAATTTAATTTGTTTTCTAACCAAGAGATTGAAGACTAAGAAAAAAAAAAATTGTTATGAATTGGCATCACCTATGTAATCAGGACTTTGCTAAGACCTCAGAAACAAGGATCATCAAAGAGTGAAAAGAGCACTTCAAGTCTAACCCGAGCTTTCTCAGCAATGGAAGTTCTGCCAGGGCTTTTGAACAACCATATCTCACTGCCCTTCCCAGAAGGCTGCTGCTCTTCCAGGTAAGCACATGGAAAAGAGGGTGCCCAAGCTGAGCAGAGTTACAAGGACAGCAACAAAGCCAGAGCAATGCACAGTCACAGGCTGTTCCTGATCGACTCAGAGCACTCATGCCAGATGTTCTGTACTGCTGGAAACACACACTGCTGATCTCTCAGCTCAGAGGGGACAGCAGGATTTCAGAGCAGAAGAGCATGAAGTCTGTCCCTTTTACTGAAAGGAAGGCCATTATGTGCAGCATGATGCCAGCCACCTACTTTCTAGGCAGCCACACCTTTCCAGGACAAGCCATTAGGGTATTTGACTACAAGAGATATTCAAATAATTGATGCCCAAAATCACAGGCCCCATTATCACACAATACAGTATGATAAACAGTTCCCTGGTCTGTCACCTGACAGCACAACCTCTGCTAACACCTACATTTTAAGATGCTCTACATTCAGATCTGTCATTCTTGTAGATAAAACAGAAGCACCTTTTAAGCACTAATTAACTTGAAAGCAAGACAATCATCAGCTTTAATGTATTTCAGTGCAGAAAATGAAAATGTGGCTTATAAAAACAATTCATTCATGAGGCATCTGTACTTCATAGGCAGTAAAATACAACCATTTGTGCTCAATGTCCTACTGTCTGTGCCAAGCCTATTGATAAACCTTCCCCGACAGGATTAAATACTACTTCTGTAAAGGCATCTTTAACAGAATAAAGCTCTCCAGCCCTGGGCTGGACTAGGTTTGAAAAACATCCATATGCAGATGAAGGGAGCACTTAAGAAGATTAATGGATTCATAAATAGCCTGAAAATCCAAATTCATTGAATTTAGTTCACGGAACAGATCAGATATGCATTTATCAAACCATCTGGCATCTTTCTTGCCTGGGGAAAAATTTGTAGTCCATCTAGGGATATCTGAGGAGCCATCGCAACAGGGAGGGTTTGGATTTCCCTGTATTCAGCTTTCCTCTAGAAATCACTGGTGTTAATTAGAAAGCAGTAGATCTTTTAAGGACAGAGTGCTGTAATCTGGAGATTTCCCCAAGGCAGGTGTCTTGATGCTGCTGGAGAGGCTTCCTTTTTGCTGGCAAAATGTGCAGGCAAAAGAGCAGCTTCCCCGGTTCAGGTAGTTCAGGAGTGTACAGTCATCTTGCACCTGAGCTGGTGTTGGCTTTCTCTGGAGCTGTTTACCCTACTGGCTGTGGGACTGTCCATGGGATTGTCCAGAGATGTGGTGGGGTGTCAGTCCTGCTTGAGGTCAAGGACATTAACCCTTGCTCACAGCTGGCCTAGCCTGGCCAGTGTGATTAGGCACTTCTGCTGAAGCTTTGAGCCCTTTTTGAAAAAGTGAATTTATTTCCCTAGTACTCCCAGACACAGAGGCAAGAGGGTACAAAAGCTGCTGAGAAAAAGTCTTGAGCATGAAATTGTACATTACCCACCATATTCCAGCTGTGCTATGCCCAAAGTCTATCTTCAGCTGGCCTGTCCTTAGCATACGTTTTTGGGTACCCATAGTGTAAGTGACTGGGGGAAGGGGCAGAGGCAAGGACAGCTGCTCACAGTTGTTTTTAGCTCAGTTGTCCATACTGAAGCACTACCTTAGCAAAGCTGCTGCTCCAGCACCCATGGGGACCCAGCCAGGGCAGGGGTGGAGTTCACATTTGTGCTGAATTGCTCATGAAAAGGCAGTGGCTGGGGGAGTAAAACTTAGGAAAATGTTTGAAAGGTTTTTTTAAATTCCATTTTAATTCCTATTTCCTGACAATTTAGCAGTAATAAAGGATTGTATATGCTGTATCATTTTATATGAACATGTACATCATGCATGATAAACCATGCATAATGATGTAATATACCTAAAGATCACAGAGGTGTATTTCTGAATGGTCACTTATTTTGTAAAGCATTGCTACTCAACACAAATGTAAGCCCAGTCATGTTCTAAGTTAAAGTGTCTATTCATTATACTGCAATACATAGCTTGCCATTTGCTCTAGACCATAAAAAGGACATTCATGTGCACCCATTTGAGTAGCCTCAAAAAACCCACCACAGTACTTCAACACCAATGTCAACACCAATATGGGTTTTGACCAGTAATTTATTTTTGTGAGCAAAATATCAAATTATTTATTCATGTGCTCTGATACATAAATCATGGTAATTATTTCTGATCATATCAGCAGCTTTCATTGAAGATTTCAAAGATAAAACATGCAAGATGCCATAGAAAAGAAGAGTTGGTTAGTACAGCATAATGTGACAGGCTATGTGGTACTCATTAGTTGTGGAAATACAAAATATCTAGCAGGTCCTGGCTGCATTTGTTGTCACCATATTCTGCCCTGCTGTCATGCCATGAGATAATCTACAAATAAAAACAATATGTTCATTGAAACAATAAATTCATTAAAAAAAAAAAAAAACAACACATTAAACCAACGTTAATAAGTAAGCTGTGAAGTTTAAATATCTTTTCCTCAGAGAAGAATGTTTTGACAAACATGGGTCCATCTGGTTCTCCTGCACCTGTGCCAGGACAGCAGAGGGAGAAAGGATCAATATCCTGTCTGTGGTCATGGCCAAAGCACTATGCCCAGCCCAGACCCAGCTGGGGCAGGTGGCCTGCCCAGGCACTGTTGTCCTGTTCTCAAGGGCTAGTGGTGCAACCCTGGACGCTGCATCTCTGGATGCTTCCCCCCACACACTGGTGGAAATCAGGAATAGCTCTCCAGCCTTCAGCAGCACCTGACATGGGGGTGGGTGTCTATCACAATATGAAGAGAGGGCCCAGTTTGCTGCCTCGACCGTCTTGCTCTCATAATGTCAATGCTTGGGTCAGCTGAGTTGGACCAAGGGAATAAACAGCACCACAACACCACCCCTACAGACCCCTTTGCTCCCAGCTGGGGACATTGCACATCCCTAAGCAAAACTCAGCCTCACTGTTCCTCTTTCATTGCCCACTTTATCACACAGCTCTGCGAGTGTCTGGGAGTCTCTGAGATCCCACAGGACAGGTTTGTCACCCAGTGTGGGATCTGGCCTTGAACTGAATCCCACCAGCTCCCAGGGGAATATGGAGCCAGATCCAAACAGCCTGCCCAGAAGAGTTTGGAGCCAGATATTTATTTGAGGCCCACAGTACAAAATTTTCCTTAATGACTAGGAAGGTACAGGAACTAAACAGTCAGGACCCATGCTCTATGCAGTCCTTAGACTAGTTAATCTGCAAAACAACCACTGTAAAAAGTATTGGGAGGTAAAAAGAGGAAGCAGCTTCAATACTGTCCTCTCCCACCCCAGAAGAAACACCATCAACCAGTCCATACAGCTGTGTGGCATTACTGAAGACTTCAGTGGTGTTTGTCACCTCTTCAGGAAGGCCCATCTGGAGCAAGAGTTTAGATATAAGGCTGTTGAACTTGCTCTCTGTGGTAGACCAAGGCTCTTCACTTGGGGTTGGGCCTTCAGACGTGACATTTAGCTCCACTGGGTCAAGACAGTAACCTTCTGCTGATCTCTCGTAGAGAACGTCCATCAGGTCAATCCCAGCTACTGAGGAGGGGGAGGCACAGGGAATATCCCTGACAAGCCTGTAGTTCTCCATCCACTGCCTCAGCCACTCGATGCGGCAGTCACAATGCCAGGGGTTGCGGAAGAGGTACAGTCGCCCCAGGAAGTACACCGGCTCGAAGACAGAAAAGGGCAGGGTTGTCAGGTTGTTGCTGTTCAAGTGCAACGCAACCAGACTGGTAAGGTTTTCAAAAGCCCCTTCCTCAATGTAGTTGATCCTGTTGCGATCCAGGTAGAGAACCTCCAGCTCCCCCAAGTCCCTAAACCAGGTGTTGGAAACATTCCTGAGGAAATTCCCTCCAAGGTTGAGCATCTTCAGGCACCCCAGACCATTGAAGCAGTTTTCTGGAAGCTCGCTGAGCCAATTGTCATTCAGGTACAGGTACTCCATCTTCTGGCAGCCCTGAAAAGCTCGTTCATGAATGACATTTATCCTGTTGTCCTGCAGGTTCAGGTATTTCAGTTTGGTCAGGCCCTGCAGGGAGTTATAGGCTACTGCTTCAATCCTGTTTCTCTCCAGGTAAACGTGGGTCAGGTTCTCCATGCCCCTGATAGCTCCTGGGATCCTCCGGAAGTTATTCTGGAAGCAGAAGAGCTCCTGCAGAGCAGGCAACTCAATGAAGATCCTGTCTGGGATGTTGAAAAGGTTGCAGTCCGCCAGGTCCAGCTTGACCAGCCGTCTGAGGGCAGTGAAAGTCCGTGTGTGGAGATAGCGAATGTACTCGTTGTGGGCCATCTTCAGCTCGGTCAAGCTGGGCAGCCCCTTGAAAGCCCCCGGGGTGATGAAGGAGATATTGTTGTGGTTGAGTGACAGGGATTTCAGGGAAGGCAAGGTCCCGAAGGCCCTCTCAGAGAGGAACTTGATGCTGTTTTTGTCCAGGTTGATGGAAGAGGCTTCGCAAGGGAACTGGCTAGGGATCTGCCCCAGACCAGCACGATCACAGAGGACAGAGCAGCTCCGCTCCTGGGTGCACACACAGTTGGCAGGGCAGGACCGCACACAGGCCCACCCCGCATGGACATGGGGGACCCAAAAGACCACTGTAAGAGAGGAATGCACCATCCCCACAAAAGAACGGGAGGAGAGAACCAGGATGCATTATTAGCAGATATATTAGTCACAACAGAGAAAACAAATTATGCTGTCTTTGTCTCCCTTCTAGCGAGGGTAATTGCCACCCAGTAGTTGTACGCCAGAGATCACAGAAGAGCTCTTGTGAAAGATTCCTAAAAAGGAGGTTTTTGAGGTTTTTAAACACTCTGAGAAGGTGTGTGTATATATATATATATATGTGTGTGTGTGTGTGTTTGCATGTGCACGTGTGTGTATATACACACACACACACATATATATATATATCATCATCTCTGATTAATTTCTCTCCTCAAGACAGGGACTCACCTAGACTTGAGTATTGCTCAGTGTCTCTGTGACTGGTCTGTCTGCCAGCTGATGGGGACATGGTTTGGCGGCAGTTTGGGGGGAGCGTGGGGCAAGAAGAGGTGCTTTGAAGGCCAGCAGCTATGGAGGGGTTGCAGTATTTCTGTGTAGGGAAGAGCAGAGGGTACTATATGCTAGTCTGGCAGGGGGCAGGTGAGGTCAGTTAGTTGTCTGAGGCACATCAAATTCATGCTTTTTGCTTCTTTCTTCTCTTTATTCACTCAACCTGCCGTTTCTGCACCAGAGCCATGAGCTGGTGCAGCATTGCAAGGGGAACTATCATCTGCTAAGGATGCAGTACAGTGTTTAAAAACACATTCCCAGTATGTTTTGTGGGTAAAACAGCATGAGGAAAAACAAATTACGGGATATTGTTCAACTGCTTTCCTCATTATCTCATCACAGATGATACACTTCAATACCAGCAATTTCTACTGCTTTGCCAATCCTCAAGACAGTCACCATCACTCCTGTTTTTTGATGGGAGCAGCCTCTTTGTCCTTTTATCAGCCTGACATGGGAAGTGTGTGGCTATTGTGGTTTCTTTCCAAGTTATTCCCAAGCAGGTGGATGTACAACAAGGAAGCGAAGGAGAAAGCTCTTGGGAAGAAATCAAGAGAAGAATTAAAGGAACAGGAGACATCAGCCTCCATGGACAGGCATTCTTGTGGGGAAAAAACTATCAAGTCAGCAAGACATCTGTGAAATCAAGCCATTAGAGAGGAAGAACTGAAGGCAGAGCTCATTTTGTATTTGCTCTCACAGGCACATCCTACCTGCCACTCAACAAAATGAGCAGCCACACCAGCAAGCTCTCCATGTGGTCACCAGCAGGAAGTGGTGGTACTGCTACTGGCTGGTTTTTCTGTTGCAGTTTATTGGTTCCCATACAAGCATAATCCTTTTATACTTTTTTTTCAGCAAGAAGTGAGATAACAACAGCTTTACCAACAGCCACCTTTACTATAGCACTGCTGGGATCACGTTGCTGCTGCTGTGCATGTGCCTGGCCCCAAGAGACAAGGAACAGGCTTCTCCCCACACTGCTGCTGACTGAAGAGAGAATCTCCCAGCAGCCAGGGCTGCCTCTTCCCACCAGTTTGCAGCACAGTGATTGCCCACTAATGCTGTATTCCGAACGGACATTTTTATTAAGACAGATTTGTGAGGTGATACCTCAGGAAACATCAGCTTCAGCAAGTGTCAAGCTTTTATTTTTGCAGCCTCTAAGGCTTTAGTGAACAGACCCAACCACAGTTCAAACTGCAATTGCTCTTCCCTCTATCCATCCTTTTTAAAGGCAACACACACAGTACTGTATTTGTGATATGCTGCCTGTAGCTTCTTCAAGCAGGAGCCTTGCAAAACCAGTTGCTGGGCAGGTCCCCACTGAGAAGACATCAACCCAGAAGTCACCCAGCCTGGTCCTTTCCAAACCAACCTAGTTAATGCATGTAGAAAGGGGTTTTAGATTTGTAGAAGAGCCCAGAAGGACTTTAGCCATGGCTTCTTTACCCCATCAAGCCTGGCCACACTATCACAAGCAGAGAATCAGCAAAACAGCATCACTGGAAGGACAAATGATAGTGAAGGACTCTTGAGAGGTGGAAAGGATTTTAGACAGGTTGTCACTTTGCTTGCTTGTTTTTATGCTCTTCTCTTTTTTTCCGGAGCCCTTATCTAACAAGGATGGCCAAAGGAAAGTCCCCTTTAGTCAGTGCCCTGGGTAGACAACAGGACTGGAGGAGCCTAAGGACAAGAGGGGGATAACACGCAGGCCTCCGATGGCTCTTCCTTTGTGCAGGATGCCCAGGGGCTGCCTCTTTTGCTACCCTTTGCACCAGTCCATCCTGCTGCTTGCAAACATGGGGCATATGTTGTTTTTGTTAGGCAGTTACATAAACTGAGGGCCAGACAGATTAAGGATTTGCCTGTTCCCAAATGTCTGATCGTAGGTGGCTGTCTGGAAATGATGGATGCAAGTGTTGCTGCTGGAATGACAGCCTTGCATGGGCTCAGGGTGACATCCAGAGGGGTGTATGTGCATAGGCTGTCCTATATATGAGATTCTCCCATGCAAGTTCGATGTTTAGCTACAGCTTCCTCAAGCTCAGTCCCATCTCTGGCCTCCAGAGCAGAGCTCCCCCAGCAGCTGTGTACACTGTGTACGGATGAGCACGCTGATAACCAAATCCCCTCCTTCCCCTCCCTACTTGTTCTCTAATCGTTTGATAAAGGAAGTGTCTGTACCCAAGCCATATCTAGCCTGTTTTCCTTATACACAAGGGGTTCTTCTGGTTCTTCTGCTAATGGCATTTCACAGCACACTTTTCTGTTTACAAGTGTATCTCACTGCATTGAGCACTACATGGAAAATAAACACTTGAGGACCAACAGCCTAGAAAACAATCCCTTGGCAACAGGAGCTCAAAGGGCCCCTCAGCACCACAGTCTTTGTGGCAATTCTCCCTTTCTCTTGCAACAGAAGCTAGAAAATTATCCTCCATCTGAACCCCACCAAACCCTCAGGAGGGGTGCTGCTCAGAGCACAGGAGATCAGATCTTTGTTGGTCAGATCTCTTGTGACCAAGATAGCATGAAACATTCCCACCTCTCCTTCCTTACTCCTTCCCCAAAAAGGATGTTCTTTGCTTTTAACACTGTGACAGCAGAGAGGGCAGCAGCTGGAAGACACCTCCAACTCATTGACACAGAAGTGGCTCAAATGAGATGTGTGTTTAAGAGAAAGGATGAAACACAGCAGTAAGGACAAAAATATTTGTGCACTTAAGGAATAAATGAAATACCACTCTGGCATGATCTCTTCTGCTCTTTTAAATATAACAGTAATTCAGTATTCAAAAGAAGAGTGAGAGACCAAAGAAATGCTTGCAGCATTTTTAGAAGGGTAAAGAGACAGTTATTGCAATAACTGAGTATTTAACCTACATGTCTCTGAATGATCTGCCTAACCCACTACTTGGTAATGCAGAGTAAGAGTATACTCACCATTTAAAATGATGGCAAACATCACCTTGATTATTCACTAGTGGCATTTCAGGTCTGGCAAGCGAACCTGAGGTATCTAAAAGCACACAGGAAGAGCAGAGACAGGTTTCGTCCTCAGTCTTTTCCCTGCATCATTTTCCCACAATAAGCTGGATGTTTACAAAGGAATATGAAGGAAAAAGCTCTTCTCCCACACACTCTCCAAGTGAAGTGCCCAGCACCTTCCTGGCGAGTATCCTTCTTCTACCACTGACCTTCTCAGGGAATGCTTCAGTTTATGTGATACTCCTTTTCACGGCTTCATCCGCATCCTTCCCACCAGCCGTGCCAAGGGCAGGTTCTTATCATCTGAGGTGGGAAAAGATCACCAACAGTAAGAGACTGGCCGTCTCCCCAGGAAACAGGTGCTGGCACAGAGGAACATAACCAGCTCAGCATCAAACAGTCAAAAATAAAATTTCCAACAGAAATAATCTAGATACACGGCTTACCTAGCCAGGCAGAGGCTGTGTCCTCCCTCCTGCTCATGAGGCTGCCATTAGCCATACGAGTCAGTCTCTGAAAAGTTGGCATTTTTTTCTCTCAAGCTATCATTTAATGGCAGGAAAATCCTCTGTAGCAGAGCAGGATTAGCAGAGATGGAAGAATGTGTCTGTCCTCTAAAGCTCCCAAAGCAAAACAGGGATTGCAGACAAACCAAACTGATGCTTTCTCCTCTCTGGCAACCTACTCTCCCCCCATCATTAAAAAAAAAATATTAAAAAAACCCCAACCAAACAAAAAATATCGAGTCCAGAATTGAACCACTGCCAATCCAAACAGCATTGCTGAAAGCCATTACCCCACTTCCCATTATATAATGGCAGAGGAGGTAGGAGTGGAGGGTGCAGCTTAAATGTGATTAGATTTGGGGGCAAGCACAGGCTTATGGTTTTGGTTTGTCGAGCCCTCCAAACCAACACAGCTTGGGATTCTCTTGCCCCATGCACACTTTCCCAGTCCCAGGGTGCCTCACACACTTATCACAGGATGCTGGTGTGCTTTCTTGGCAGGGAATTCCTCCTGAAGGACAAGGAAAGGCCAACAGCACTGGGAGAAGGGTCAGCAAACACAGGGAGCTTGCATGATTTATATGGCCTTGATAATAATGAACCTGCCCTGCCTGTGTTTTGCTTGTGATGCTGCAGCTGGTGAGTGGAAATCCTAAGGACAGGTTTTGTATGTGGCAATGTTTTAGCACTGAGGATACAAACTGGTTTTTAAAGCCTTTTCTGACAGAATGATGATGGTTTCTTTGGAGAACGGGAGCTGAATAAGTGAGTTATCTCGTACTCCCCTGCCTTAGGTAATTGCATGCACCACATCAGAAGGAAAAATAGCTCTACTCTTTAAGAAGTGAATTCTTATGATTTTTATTTTTTTTTTCCAGGAAACAGAATACCTGATAAATGTATGTGTGATACAGCAGGAAAGATTCAGCTGGGAACCAGCCTGCTGCTGCTCAGCTCTTCCTGCAAATTAAACCACCCAGCTACATCAGGTTGACTTTGTTTTGTCTTTCCCTCAGTCTAACGGCATCTGGCTGGCACCCCATGAAATTTGTGCCTGCCTAAACAGCGTATAAGCAGGCTGGTGCTGGGAGGGAGGCTGGAGGGAAGGGGGCAACCCATATAGCACGGATTTTACCTGAGGGATACCTTTCTCCACAAAGTTGTTTTGTCAACAGCCCCTCCCCCCCAGCCCCAGCTTTGTACTTCTGCACTTGGCACCACACTGTTTTGCACAGAGGAGGAAAGAGACTTAGAAAGCCATGCACAGGGGCTTTGCAGCCTCCACCACAGAGCTGAAGCTGCTGGAGAGCTTGTGGGGACAGAAGAGGCACCAGCTGGGTGCTCACCAGTGCTGGGGCAGATGCTGTTTCTTTTGAAGATCCCGGTTCTCATGGGAATAACAGTAAAGCACGAAATGTCTGACAGCAGAAAGTAGATCACTGGCCCTTCAGCCATGAAGACAACTGGAGGAGAGGAAAGGGAAGCACTATTTCAGTCTCCTGTTTTCTCCACATCTACCAGAACGCTAAAGGTGGTACCAGAAATATTGTCTCTGCAGGTGCATACAAGCTGTAGACAAGGGATGGAGGCAGTGGGCAAGGAGAGTACATGGGACTAGGAGACCATCTGGCACGTGATCAGTCAGTAGCTCCTCGGGGACTAGACCTGCCTCTTGGTTTGCAAAGCAGACATCAGAAATTATAAGGGGCTGGTTTGCACCAAGGCACCAGGTTTCTGGAGATTTTGGGGCTCTCCCGTGCCTCTCTGCTCTTCCACATGCACACTAAGGGACTGATGGCAATGGGACACAAAAGACCACTGAGCCCTGGAAGGTGCTTTGTGATACACAGAGCCACCTACACCAGAGGGGCAAGTCAAAGCACATCTCCTAAGGAGGTCACTGGGAACCTCCACTATGTACAGTGGTGGGTGGGGTGGGGCTGGTAGGCTGGAGGTTTGTGGGGGGGCTTGTTAACCTGAAAGTTGTATACACTTCAGCAGTTACTTTTAGGGTGGGGGTGGGATGGTGGCAGTAGTTGCCTATTGCAACACCAGTAGCCATGACGTGCTGCCAAGCTGGGCTCCAGCAGAAGCACCAGGCTTAGCTGGAGGAAGGCTGGCAGGGAACACCTGTGACAGGCAGCCTTGCTGTAGGCCAGCACGGATATTATTAGCTCCCACAGGAGCTTCTGGCAGCAACTCTGCTGTCAGCATCCCACATACACAGCTCAGTGGCTGCAGCTGGCCTGGAGACTGAGCCTAGCCCTGCTCCAGCCTCTTCAACTGTAGCTGGAGGTAGGAACAGCTGAAACAGCCCATGTCCTGCCCCACCATGATCCCTCCCACCCACAGTCTCACCAGCCAGCCTGTGCTGGCACACCTGGAGCTCCCACCTGGCCAGGTGCAGCAGCTCTGAGGCTTACAGCAATTTATTTCTGTGCATCATCTATGGGCAGGAGCCTCATGCACCTCCAGACCACAGCACAGAGATGGGGGGAGGCTGGAAGAGACTGGGCATGCGAGACACACTGAGGGCACAGTTTCTAGGAAATTCTCCTGCTGCAGGCAGCCAGCTGGTGGGGGACCATCATCCTGCAAGGAGCTTCAGCAAAGTGCTGCAGAAGCACCAAGCTCACCATTCAACACCTCCCATGAACTTCTGCCAGTTCTTGCAACTCCTGATTTGTTTCCTGATAACTCTTGATTCTGAAAGGGCATGACAATGTGAGGAAGAGGCCTGGTAAAGATAAGTTTCTAGTCTTCTTAGACATAAAAAAACACCAGCAGGTACATAAAGGAAACTCGCATTTATTCTTAAAGGACACAACCTTGGGCTTTAAACCACACCTCAATATTTTTCAGCGAGTGACTTTCACTTGGTTAATGCTGAGGGCTGAGCACACTGCTGATGGTGAGTGCTGGGAAGCTGCTGTGGCTGCTAGGCTGGAAGTAGACTTGGAAGCTACAGACTTTGCTACTGTGGCTCTGCGCTGCTAATATTTTTGCCACTGATGGCTCTTCCTCATGACTTCTCTTGCTCTTTTTAATCTCTGGGGACTCAGGGAAGCCACAAGTCAACACAGTAGTGGAGCCAAGCCCTGAAAGTAGCAGAGTGATGCTGCCACTGTAAAAAAATAAATAGATGTTTATATCTGATCTTCCACCACAAGCATTTGGAGAATGCAGCCCTGACCAGAGGATCCCACTCTGCTCTGTTGGTTTGTGCCGGGGTTGTAAGCTTTGGCAGAGTTTCACAAGCTGGCAGCGAGGACAAAACCACCTTGCAGGGCAGACTTGATACAAGATTTTACTCTCAACAACCCATTTCTTCATGGCTTGGGAGCATTTCACATGACAGTGGATTAAGGGTCTGAATGTAGCTCCTACCTGTGATAGGCACTGATACAATTTAACATGATATTGGGCACCACTTCTTGCCACAGTGGTTCCGCTGCAGGTTCAAGTAGTCCCTTTATGTTTCAAAGGTTGTCTAAAATCAGCTGTTGGGACTCATCTCAACTAATTGAACAAAAGAGAGGTCTCAAGTCACTGCTACCTGCAGGAGCCATCACGGCCTTCAGCAGTGCCCATTTTCACTGATGGAGGATGACAAGACAGCCAAGCGTGTGCAGCTTCGGGGACACTTCCACACCATTAGACACCAGTGCTGGGTTAGCCAGATCCCAGACATTGCATGTCTGGATGCTTCCAGCCCTCCTTAGAGCAGTGAAGAGGCAGAGCTGCTTGCCCAACCCCAGTGACTGAACATCTTTGCTCCCCTGGTTTTTTATCTCTAAGAGCTGCATGTATTTGTGGGACTAGTGCAGGGGGGTGACACCCCTGTGCTGCAGAGCCCTTGAGCCTCTCCACCTGCCCTGGGCTCTGGTTTCCTGAGCTTCTGTAATAGCAGCCACAGCTGCCAGAGTTCGGTGCTTACTTCCCCTCTTCTCACAGCGACAGCCGTGTTGTACAGCCAAGACTTTCCTGTGCTGGGTTAACCTTTGAAGTAGCTGCCTCAGCATTTCTCACCAGGGTTTCTGCTGTCGTCTTTGCTCTGTGGGACCCGGGCTGTGTGGTCACCCAGCTGGTCACGCTGCTGTGTGCACTGCTCTGGATGGAGAAGGTTTGGAGCAGGAAGGTGTCCTCTGTGGTGGGACTGCAGTGCCGTGAGCAGATGGGACAGACCACCACAGCCGTGCTGGGGTTTGCAATTTCAGCACAGTCCCCACCACTACCAGAAATAGTGCTTAGTATAAGCAACATGTTGCTGTTTACAGGAGACACAGAAGCAGCTGAGGAGCCATCAGCACTGGGCTGCCATGGCAGAGTTGGTCTGAGTGGGGTGTTCCCAGGTTTTTTTGTTTCCTGATGGACACCTGCCCATGAACTGAGAGCATGGAGAGTGCTGGGCACATCAGGATGCCCAAACCCAGCGTGAGGGCAAAACAGCCCAGTGGCTGCCTCACAGCAGGGTTTCGTTGGCTGCAGGCAACCTGCAGAAGTAACTCTGGGGGGCTCTTTGCTGCCTGGTCAGTCCATGGCAGGAGAAAGCAGGGTCACAACAAGGGCCAGCAGCAGTGCTTAACAAGAAATAGCCACCAAAAAGCCGTTTACCCTTGGCGGGGTAAGGAAGCAAAGCAGTGGAAAGAGGAAAGGGTCAAGATGGGCACCAGATTTGAAGCCCAGGCTCAGCTGCCGAACAATGGCCAAGCCCTGCAGCAGAAGCAAAAGCATAGGAGCCTGCAGCTGTGGCAGAAGCATCTTCTGAAAGGAAACAGCACACTCTAGGGTAGGCAGACTGAAGCAGATGCAGTGCACAGCAAACCACAGGCTAGCATATTCGTCTATCAGCAGAAACATCTGACAACAGCCCAGTTAGACATCATGCAGACCCCATGCAAAAAGGACAAAGATGTAGCATAACTCTATCAAGTTCAAATCCTCCCACTGCCTCGTGCAAGGACAGAGACTCTCTCTGAGACTGTCAAGGCCACTGGCTTTTACACCAGCTCATGGGGTCTCTCCTGGCCCATCCTGCGGATGTGGTTTCACATCTCATTTGTGTGAATCAAACAAAAACACTTCCAGCAAGAAAGGAGTAGCAGGAGCTGCTCTGCAGTGAGGGGCTGACTCCCCACAATACCCAGAGTAGTCCTGGGGAGGGAGAGGGAAGCTGGGCTCCTATCTGTATTAGCTAAAGCTGAAGAGGAACTTGAATCTACATCCCTTCCATCTGCACTGCAGCCCTTGGCCTCAATGACAGCTGGCTGGCTGCCCTCAAGCATCTCATTACAGCGACAAACAGCTGCTAGTGAAGCCTTAACAGGGGCTGCACTGCCCATCTTTCTCTGTGGGGTGTGGGGAGCCCTGCCCTCACTTCTGCCCTTGAGCAGTCCAGAGCTCAGCATACAGCACTGCATCACCACTCCTGCCTGGCGTGTGGCTGAGTAGGCAGCTGCTGCTTAAATGTCCCTGTGGCAGACAGGGAAAGCCAAGGCTGGCAGGACATGTATCAGCCAACCTGCCCTCCCTGCTGAAGCTGGTCCAAGGGTGTCAGTGGTGTGGGCATGCACCACAGGGGAGCCCTGGGAGGGTCTGGGCTCATGCCGCTTCTACCAGCAGCTGGGGAGCTGCTCTGCCCCATGCCTTTGGCATCTGCAGGGTCATTTCTATCCTGTGTAATAAACGGAGAGTTGCTTGTCTCCTGCTTAAGTTCTCACACTGTGCTTTCCACAGACTGCCACCCAAGGCAGTGGCTACTTGCAGTTCCTTGTTCTCTAATGGGAAGACTGTGCAATACACACATGAAAGCAAGGACACATCGCAGTAAGCACTGCTTAATTTTCCCTTAGTGGCTAGTGAGGCCATTAATCTTAAAGCTGCCTCCATATCTATGTATGGGCAATGCACAATTAACTTCAACACAGCACTGCAAACACCTTTAGAAACAGCCTTTCTGCACTAAGTACACAACAGGCAATATGTTACCCAAGCCAACAGCACTACCAGGACTTGTCAGTTTATTTGCCTCCTGGTGATTCATCTCTCCCACTTCTGCGTCAGGGTCCATGCTGCCTTCTTCCCACTGCATTGCATAAACATCTGGGACAGATTCACCACATACCCACATACCTGCTTCTGCTTAACTTGGGCATTTCTGTCAGGAGCCAGGTCAAATACCCAGAGAGAACAAACCAGCCTCTTGGACTGAGGGATCGAGGGGGCTATAACTGTGCAGCAATGTGATTTTTGTTCTACCTCTCATGGCACTTTCCCCTGCCTGACTAACTCTTATGAATGCAAGTAACAAGGAGCACTTCATCAGGCCAAGCAGCCATAATTACCTGGTAATAGCTCTAAAGGGAAATTCTGTTGTCTGCCAAAGATGTTGGCAGATAGGAAAGAAGCCAGTCATCAAATCCAAAATAAGCTTCAATAACATAATAACCAGCACACTAAGCAGAAGGTTAGAGCAGCATAAACTTTCAGATCATCCAGAAGATTTGTTGAATGAACTTATCATGCCTTCCTGAGCATGTAATGGCAACACATTCACTGCATAATCAAGCCCAGAGTAGTTACAGGACTGGGTGGAAAACACAGCAAGAGAGCTTACTAAAAACTGTTCATCATGGCCAAGTCCTCACTCCAGCTGATGTTACAGTACAAACAGCCACATACTTTCACCCATGCATCCTTCTAACACAGGAAAGGGGGTTAAGAAAGTCTCCAGTGCTCCTCCCTTCATCACATGGTACAACACACCTGAACAGCATATGTTGGACCACTAAGAAAGGATGTATCATGGGTGAAGGACAAAGAAACTCCAGTATCTCAAACATGGAGTGCATGAAACTAGTAAGAAACTGAGCATCACTCCAGGATGCACGGGAGGGGTGTGGGAGCAGCCAGCACAGCCTACAGCTGCTCCTGCCCCATTGTTTTCTCCAAGCCTCAACCAAGGTGATCTGTGATGGGGTTAGATTCTCCAGTCTCCAGCTACAGTGATGCAACTACTCAGACATCCACCACCTGATGCATGCAGAGTTTGTGCTTGGGTCCAAGATGATTAAAACTAGCACAGCCTGGGGGAGGGTGAGGAATGGCTGCCTCGGTAGATAAGCACATATTTAAGTCCGCATACTCTGCTTCCCACTCATTTCCTGCCTGTGATTTTGCAGGCTGCTGACAGCTCTTCCGTGCCAACACTGGGCATCACCAAAAAAGTCCCCCTGGCCATGTAACAGGCAAACACTACAAATCCCCCACACCGGGGTGTATTTATGGATCACAGAAGTACAGCACTTCTGCTCATGCAAAAAAGGCTTTGTTTCCTGCCAGCTGCAGACGACCCAGGTACCTGAGGGAAAAGGGACACAACAGCTTTTTCTGAGACATCGAATCAACGGTGACGGAGGAAATGGCTCCTCTGCAGCAGGGCAAATACTGTGCTCTTGGATAGGATTGGTGCTGAGTCCCAAGCCTGGTAACTGTCAATATGAAGACAGAGTGAGAGTTCCGCTCCTGCTGGCTCAATAGCAGCAAAGCTGCAGCCTGCAAATCCCTTAACCACTGTGAAGTTGGACCTAGGGATGCCATTGCGTTGGGTTCACAGGAGCCTGCAGAAGGGGCAGGAAACCCGCTTTGCACTTGCTAGAAAAGCTGTGCTACAACAGCTGTGCTTTAGAAACAAGTGTGTTGCAACAAGTTGTTGGAGCTACGAAGCCAAATTTGAGTTAGAAAAGAGAGTCGGGAACATCTGCTCTGCATGTATGGTAGCAAACAGAAAATAAAGGAGGAGGTAAACACCAGGTGTACAAGGCAGAGGGAGAGAGATGCTGCAGAAGCACATTGATCAACCCAAGCTGTGGGAAATGTGAAGGAGGGGTAGATGTTCAGCATTAAAAATAAATCACACCAGGGCTCTGCAAGACACCGCAGGCCTTGGGAAAAAAAAACAAACAAAAAAGTGTTCCACCAAGAATTTCTCACTGTGCTTACTATTTTCCTTTGATTTAGGCAGTGCTTTCATGCTTCTCCTCTGAGATTTACCATGTTGCACTGGGGGGACACATTTGTCACATGAGGGTGTGGGATAGGGAAGGGGCCAGTGTGCCTGGCCATGCAGGGCTGAATCTTCCTTTATCCTTGTACCCAACAGCATCTTTGGGGCATCCAAAACATGTCCTCTCCCTCCTCAGTGCTTGGTGAGTGTTCACAGCAAGTGCTCAGGCAAACTCAGTGACAGTCTGTCCACAATTTTCTGTCCTACTAGAGCAGTGGGCTCTCTGGTGTAACAGAAATGCTTGCCTTGCCCTTAAATGGGATCAGGAAACTTTGCTGCTTGGGGCTGCTGCTATGATTTTTAGCAGTGCAATTTAAAAACTGCAAAACAAAGAGCAGACTGTGGAAACAGTGAACTAAAGCATCAAGCCAGGACACCCTCAGCCCATTATTCTGGGTGGATGCTTGGTGGGTGCCTTTGACAGAGCATCCCATAGGGTCTGAGGGACTCTACCAGTTGCTACACAATGGCTGCCTGTTGCCCCAGGATCTCCAGCTGAAGGGCTACTGCATCAGGCGTCTTCACAGAGTATAGAAAAGAGTACACGTGTCCTTCTCCACTCAAAAGGCAATAGCAGGGGAACAGGACAGGCAGCCAGGGCAGTAACACAGTAACACAGTACAGCAAGGTTGGCTTATGCCAGCAAAGCCCAGATCCAAACACACCTTGTCTGAGACACAAACACAACACACCCCCTGCAGCTCTGGGGCTGTGCAGGGCAGTACCACCTACATTCAGGTGGCTCCATTCACTTGAGAGGCCTAAAAAGGATTAGGCATTAGCCAGGGGATGTCAGTGGCACATACCCTTGAGGCTCCAGACCTGAATGTTTTCCATAACACTGTCAGCTGGGTGTTTGCCTTTCCTCTATCATGCCTGTGGCATGACCAACCAGCCCCAGACAAATATACTCCCTCGGTTGTCACCGGGGCACTGCTCACAGACCTTGCACTCACTCCTCCACCTTATTCCTGGCTGGGAGCCCAGCCCCACACCTGCTCACGAGGAGGGCACTCTGCCCCACAAGCACTCCAACCTCCATCCCAGGCGAGGCTGAAAAGAGCATTTGCCACTAATTCCTCTGGCAGTGTGCAGGGACAAACTGTGCTCCCTGGCACATGGCCATGTTTCACACGAGCAGCATAACCCAAGGTTTATACAACCAGCAGGTTTTTGAGTGCTCGCCTGACAAATGGCAGATCTGAGCTCTCTGCTTTCCACCATGCGGGGAGAGCCAAATCTGCAGCACCCTCTCCCCTAAAGAGCTGCCAAGTGAGAGGCCAGCATGGCTCAAAAGGGGACTATCCCCCCCTCCTGTTGAAAGCATGACACTGTGCAGAAAAATGAATAAATAATGCCAGCAGGCTTCTGTTTGGCAGAAAGGCTGAAAGAGGAGACTGGGATTTGCAAACACATCCGGGGGGGGCAGCAGAGGGGAAGCACTGCCTTCCGTTTCCTGGACAGCTTCTGCATTTTGCATTGAACCGATCTGAAAATAAAATGCAGAAGCAGCCTCAGGAGCAGAGATCAGACCCCAGAAAAATTCCCTTATCCACCATGAAAGACCTTGCAGGCAGCCCTTGCTGCTGCATCCCTCTGAAGGACACTATGCTCTTGGCCCTGTGCTTGACAAACACTCACACAGATAAAAAAATGTCAGGCACCCACAAAAGAGAAGCTGCAAAGGTCAAAGTTTTGAGCTGTAATTAATTTGGGGGTAGTTTGTTGTGTTGGGTTTTTTTGTCTTTCAGCTATCCCGGGCACGTGGGAAGTACACAGCAGAGATGGGGAGAGAATCACCTCTCCAGGGGGGCCCCTTTGGCATTATCAGACCCCGGCATTGACGACAAGGCAGCCTGTCTTCCCGTACATAAAATGGGAAATGGCAAGAAACCCAAATCAAAAGACTTAAGTGTCTGCTTTAAACAAAGCTGATGTAAGGCAAGGAAGCTTAACCAGGGCCAAGAGGAGGAATTACCAAATAGAAAATCAACAGGTAATTTGTCTCTAATGTGAGCTAATCATTTCTAGGGGAGGAATTAATTAAACGAGGGAGTCAAATCGCCAAGACTTTGTGGAGTCACCAGTTCTGATGGGCTTCAGTGAATGAGCTATCTGATAATCATGTCGGCTTCATTTTCCTCTCCTCTGGGCACAAGAGGAGGGACAGAGAGCAGGTTATTGCAGTGCCTCCTCTTCCCAGGCTGCAGCCTGATATGACCGTGTCTTACTCAGCATCAGGCTTTTTTCTTGACAAATCTTGTGTGAATGAAAAGCAAAAGCCAAAAGCAGACCACCGGAAAAATGCAGTTGCTAGGAAAAAAAAAAAAAAAAAAAAAAAGTACTAAATTCAAACTTAAAAAATAGTAGGTGAGAGAGAAGTTTCCTTTACACAAACAGCTTGCAGGGTCATGACGCACCCTCCTGCCTGAGCTCAGTGACAAACAAGAAACACAGTCATCAGGAGACAAAGTCCAGTGCCAGCACCCTGCAGCAAAGAAGGGGGTGTAAAAGGTGAGCGTTCCTCCCCCATACACGTGTGAGGCACTTGGAACAAGGAAAAGCTCATTTTGCTTGGCATTTCAGTTATATCTGAGCTGTTACTCAGTCCCAAGCAATGGGTGGGAGACTGAGGCTCTTCCAAGCCATTAATAAAACCTAATCCACACAGTGCCACCAGACACGCTCCAGGCTGGGTGCAGGCACACAACCTCATTTCTGTCTAATTAGCCAGAGCTGGGTTTATGTCAGCGTCACACTTTTACGACAGCTCAGTGCCAGCTGCAAGGAAGAGAAATTATCTCCAGCCTTGTACAAATGCAGAGATGCATGGACAGGCACCACCTGATCTCTCGTAAAGCCTGCCAGCACAAAAATAACTTCTCAGAAACACTTGAACACGTCTGAACAAGCAGAACGAGGCAATATTGGATCAGCACTTTGCATCACAGAGCTGCAGCATTTGCGATCCAGCCTTCAAAGCCCTAAATTTAGATGTGCTTGGATTTGCTGCATCTTTAAACCAATGCTTGAGCCAACCTTCTTTCAGTTCTGCCATCTCCTTACACCATCGTGTGCCAAATTCTCTAATAACTCTCCTAGATGGAAAAACACTAGCTTTTACACAGCAGGGCAGTGACTAATTTGTGGCATCTATTGAGGCTCTGCAAGTGAAATAATATGGACAGATTCAGGTAGAACTGGGGGGAGGTTAAATTACCTAATTCATACACACAGGCTGTGTTTTTCCAGATGGAACAGGAGCCAAAGGAGGCAAGCTAAAAGTTTATGGCTCTCTCAAGACATGAGATTCACTGTTGCTGATTTGTAAAGTTATTCTTCAAGTGTCAGGATTTTCCATGATACTGCATGTACTTGCTGTGGTAAGACAACTCAATAGCTCTGAGACATTTTTGCAGGTTATGCCTGAATGACAATAATAATTTAAAAAGCAAACATGAAAACTGCCAGTGTGTTGGCAAGTTCACATTACAGAACAAATATTCTTTCCTGGAATGTGCAGGGTCTTATGCAGATTCAACTTTTCTGGGTGACGCGAGTGCTGTAAAAACACCTCTGAGTCATAGAATAAAATTACATAATTCCCTGAAGCCAAGTAAGGACAGAACTCAGCCCCCACAGCTCTGACGTCCCACTTTCTTGGTAGCAACAATACTGTTTATCTTCCCTTCTAAACAATACCATTTGTCTTGCTCTCATGGCAAATCTTGCATTGCCCACAGTTGGTGTAAATACTGGTATTTTAACTACTGTCCCGGTACCTGCAAGGTCTAGCATAAACCCTGTTACATGCTCTTGGGGACTAGCACTGCTAATTGGTATGAAGTCTTTATGAGGAATCTGGAAGGCATTCTACCAGGCTGTCAGTGGTTTAATCTTGCTATATTTTTCACCAAGAGCTTGTTTACAGCCCATTAGAGCCAGGCTTGAGTATTTTATGAATGTAATACAGCAGCACACAAAAAGCACTTAATGTCTTAAGTCTTCAGAGTGCTTTTTAATTTCTTAACACAACTAAATTGTTTCACCACCAGATTTCCCATGTACCAAACTGGACAAAGCCATGTGCAGTCTTGCAGCATGTAAAGAAAGCCTTCAGACTTGATCTGTGGGTGGTATAAATAATCATCACTCTGCTGCTGTCATTTTACATCAGCAACTGCTGAGCTTTCCCCTTTGAAACCTTGAAGACATTTTGTTAACAGGGTGGGAGGAGTTGCAGAGTGGTACGTAATGAACAAGATGTGATGTATCTGCAGTCCATGTAAGCACATTATTTCTTTTCAGCATCACTGATTTTCCTTCTCCCTGTCTTGACAGCATCTGTGTATGAGAACTGAGTGACTGTGCTGGAAATACAGGTTATAATGTTCTCATGTTAATGCACCTTAAGCTTGATCTAACCATAAAGTAAATAAGAGCTATATGTGTCCTTACTAGCTATTAACAACTCTCTTTAGGGTCCAGTTTGGAAGACGCAGTGACATGCCCTTGGCTTTATATTTTGCAAAGCAAAAGACTCTTCAATCAGGTGAGCACGTAGCAGTGTGTTTGCATATTGTTGCTGCCTGATGATTGACGTATACAATATGCCAGTGCCTGATTAAGATACGCACACACTCCTGGGTAATGAAGCCATTAACATAGCAAAGCAAAGACACACTCAAAGTGTGGGATTCATAAATCAGAAAGAACAAACTGTGCTGTGACCTACCAGAGCTTTAACTCATCCCTTGGCTGTTGTATCACAGCTCCAGCCAGCTAATGCGTGCTGGCACAGCAGCCCCGTCAGCCTTCTGTGCAACTATCGCTCCTTCTCTTCCCTGCACTTAAGTGTCTTCCAAGTTACCACTGGTAACTGACTATATTTACGGAATATAACCAAGGTCTCCAAGAATAGAGGAGACCTCATGCACATCTGACATTTTTGTGTTTAACAGTAATGTTCATATATTTGAGGCATGTTTTTCCACCGCTGTTTTTTAGACACAGTAAATTCAGTCTGACTTCAGTGCTTTTTTTTCCTGAAGGGTCTATCAGATCTCTAACAGAGAATGTATCATCAGCGTGTCACTTGATGAACAGCAAAAGAAGTTGTTTATTCAGCCCCTTTAAAACTTCTCTATCATTAAACCCAATGCAGTGCACACGTTTGAGAACTGTTGAGAAGAAAATATGTCTCTATTACAACTCCAAGACTCTCACCTTGTTGATTAAGAAAAAGCAGTTTTATACTTCTGAGACCTCCCACGCCATATTCTTAAGAGAGGAAGGGTAGGAAATAGTCTGACATTCCCTCTTTGGGGAGGAAAATAAACACTTTGGAGTTCCTTTGTATGTCATAAGCTAGCTCAAGAGAAATTACTGTGTTTTTTACTTTCTTGCCAACTTTAAGCCATTGATAAGCCTGGGAAACTCAATGCTTTCACCTCAGACAGATGTGTCCATGCGAAAGGATAAGTGAAAGTTGCAGGTAAGCATCTCTGAAGAAGAGAAGGGGTATCATTAATACCCAGCTCTATCTGTAGTGCTGTGTATGAGCTTAAACTGGAAGCACAGCCGTGACTTCCAATTCGACAAATGATGCATGCATTTCTAGAGTACTGTACTGTCCACAGTAACCACCAAGAAGCTTACAAAGAAGCTCCAAATACTGTTATTCATCTTTCTAACTTGTACTGTCACAAATGCACTATCATGGGGTTTGCTGTAAGTGCTAGCTTTTCCTTTCCATCAAAAGGAATGTCTTACATTGAGATTTATACAAAAAAAAAAATTGGTAACAAGACTTTGCAGCCCATATATTTGGTTCTTTACTTGTAAATAGATACCATGATCAAATCTGGAGTTTATGGCCTAGGAAGGTCACTGGAGCACCCTGCCCCTGTAAAGCTACACACAGACCTATCCTGTTTTAGCCTTGCACACAGAAGTCTGCAATGCAAACACCAAGGGATTCCCAGGCTGTCGATGGAGTTTATGACCTTTGCTTTTTGTCTTGCATCTGGTGCTTCTCCAGATCATGGCAAAAGCTGCACCTCCATCTCTCAGCTACAAAAGATGAAGGGTGATGTGTTCACAAACCAGAGAAGCTGATCTGTCAGAACTGACGCCAACACTGACTGTGTCATTCTGCAGAGGGCACTTGTTACTCTGCCGGTCAGTCACCAGACCATGGTGTGCACAGTTTCACAGCTGTCATGCTGAATATTTTAAAATACTATTTTCCTGCCAAGTCAGAACAGATCCACAAACTGAGAGATCATCTCAGGACAAAGCCTGTCCAGGAAAATGCCTGTTTCTATTTTGGCACTGCAGCTTGGAGCAAGAGGATACACATCCCAGGACTGTCACAGCTAGAATCTGCTTACGGGCAAGGTTTAAAACACAGACTTAGCTAATCTCTAAATTTCCTAAAGCAACACATACAACACTGCTTGTTTATTCCCCCCAGACAGGAATTTCATGTGGTGAAGTTTGTAACATCTGACTACAGTTTGCCAACTACACTCTCAAAGCCCAGAGGTGGTACTTTGGGGAGACTGGAAGGAAAGCAGACCTGAGAGATGGCTATGAAGCAAACTCCCTAAGAAGCTCTCGTTGGCATCAATCTGTATGAATTATGGAATTAATCCTCTCTACTCTCATGAGTAATCCTATGTATTTGCACAGCAATTCAGATAAGACACTGTCCTGGTTTGAGCCAGGATTAAGCCAATTTTCATTTTACTGATTTTTTTTTTCTTCAGTGAGCTCTCTTTTAAGCAGCACACTTGCTGAAAGTAGCAGAGAGTTTTTCCAGCCAGTGGACTGATAACACTGGAATGTTTACAGATACTGCTGAGAGACCAAGGACACTTTGCTCTACTTGTCAGATTTACTACTTTGGACACTAAAGGAGCAGATCAGTCCTATCTATAACCCTCCTGTAGGGAGAAGTGGACTAGACAGATGGCAAAATTGGCAAAACTAAGTATTCCATCCATATATCTATGTAGGTCTCAGCATAAATTCAGGGATCATGGAAGTCAAGCCCTTCTTCTTCTTCTTCCCTTCTCTTCCATCTGTGGCCATCATCCAGGGAGGACTCCATCTATCCATCACCGTTGATCTCTAGGCTCATGTGTTCCTGACCCTCACAACTCTCCCCTCAGCTCCCATCTGCTCTGCCACTCCCTCTGGCAGCTCTGGGACGTTTCAGAACTGCTCCCAGCTCAGGAGATGCCAGGGGAGTTGCTGGGGGTCGGGGGAGGCAAAAGGGTTTTGCACATTCCTGCACACACTTGTATATAATTGTACATTTTTAAAAATAATTAGTATTTAATTAAAGCTGTCTAGTTTAGTTTTCAATCTGGAAAGTCTCTCTCCTTATTCTCTCTCTCCTTTCCCTACCTGGATGGGAGGGGGAGGGGATCGAGAGCGTTGTTGTCACCTGTTTAATTGCTGATCCTGAGTCAAACCGTGACAGACACTACCCCGCTAGATGCTATACAAAGGTAGAACAAGGCTACAGGACATCACAGGTAGAATCTGTGTTCCTGCACAAGTTTCCTGTTATCCCACAAGTTCATTGCTAGACGTGGCTGGCATGTGCACCATGGCACCCTCTGAAGGGTCAATCCTATATGGATAAAGGAAATAAATAACAGAAGGGAGACATATCCCACAACTGACAAGGTGGGATAAGGTACAAAATGATGGTCCAGAAGGAGATTAGGCAGGAGTCCTGTGGTGCTATACTCAAAGTACCTTGGAACAAGGTAAGTTGAAGACAATGAAATGTATAGAAGTTTGGACCCTGAGAGCTGTGCAGCCCCCTGTCTTGTATCCCTGCCTTATATCACTCAGGGACCTCAGATTTCCTCTGAATTTGCTTAAGTCCATCAAAATGCACAGGAACACACAAGCAGCCATAATACATGTGACACATGACTATACACCAATACATGAACAGAAGCTGGAACAGAATAAAGAAAGGTTATATTTTAATGTGCAAAATCCTTGTCCAAGGCAAACTGAATTATCACCAGTTAAAAAGGAAAGTCTCCTACACTGTTTAAATGCCCGCTTCCAAAACGAATTGCCTATGCACTCTCCCATCTGCAAGTCATCAAGGCTCAGCTCTCTGACCAGTGTGCTGATCAGAAATACTGGAGAGCTGGCTGCAGCCCTGGCTGCAGCTGGGGGGCAACAAGTGCTGCCCAAGGGACCTGCTGCACCTGGGAGCCAACTGCCTGAAAGGGAGGGGAGGTAAATGCTTCCCAGCCCTCCGGCACAGGTGCCCTGCCTTTAAAAGGAAGAAGGACTAGTCACAGCAAATACTTTTACTAGCAGGCCTGTTCATGCAAAGAAGTACAGGTTTCTATCTAGGAGACTGCTATGGTTGGATTGTGGGGCAGGGGGGTCACAGTTCTTGAAGAATAGCATCTTTCATCAAAACAGCAGAGTCAGGAGATTCTGAGCTAGATGAAGAGGCATTGAGCTAAATTAAAGATTGCTAGGAACTGAAGGATAAATTAATCTCGCCATTGGCTATACTTGGTTAGAAATTGAATTAATTTCTCATCTCATGAAAGGGGCTTGAGCACTGTCTCTGGGATTTTAGTGTTTCCCACTAATAAGACAGTAATTTTACATTATGTAAGTCAGCTAGAATAAGACTGGCTCCTCTCTAGCCTGGTTTACTGGCACTTCACTGTGCAAACACATATCCTGTACCAGTTGGGCTATAGAAACTTGAAGCAACATGGAATGGAAATATTCTGACACTAACGTACTCCACTCTTAATGGCTCTTGCCAAACAGCAATCATCCTGCTAAGCCTGACAGCCTTCTCTGCTGCACTGAAATCACTATTTCCTTACTCGCTATCTGCTTCTTTTCCAGTTCGATCTGGAAGAACCTGGACATTTTTCCTTCTTGCCTGCTCCTTTATTAATACTGTAATACTGTCTTACAGGCAAGCTGCCCAACGTACTTGAAAATGTGCTCTGAAAGTCACTGGTGACACAACATACAAGAACAGAAATCAAACCCATCAACACTTTAACTGCTGCTTTGCTTGGCCTTATGTGCCCAGTGTTATCCCAGGCAAGCACTCCAAGGACCTCTCAGTGATCCCAGTGAAACAGTGTCATAGTGGCAACTTTCCAGCGGGAGAAAGAGAAAAGCACAACCTGCCTCAGACCTATTTCTGAGAGCAGCAGGCAACAAAAGTTAAATCAAACTGGGTGGGAGGTGTAACCCCACAGCCACAAGCCCTCCCTTACCTCCCAAGATGAGGGAAGAAAAATCTGACATTCAGGAGGGACAACAGGAATGAAAGGTAACACCAGTCACCCGTAAGTGAACACCCATAAGTTAAATGGCTAAATAACCCCATTAATGGGAAAGAAACAGAGACATTTCTGTAGCAAGAGAGGATCAGTTCAGTGATATATAAAGATGTTCAAAGCAAAAATGTGGTATGCAGCTTGTGAGCAAGAGGGACTCTGGGAAGCTCTGCACGAAAAGCCCGGGAAAGACTCACATCCACCACTTCAGTTTCACAGTATTTTTCTCACTCTGGCTCTTGCCAGCACTAACTAATCCAGGACATTTTCTCTACCCGCAAAGCTGATCAAGCACATCCTCCTGTCTGCCTGTCAGCATCAGCAGCCAGCTTGCACCAGTGCCAACGCACACAGCTGCCACCTCTCCCACCTCCCCCAGAAGCCGGTGTCTCTGCCGTTCCCAGCCTAGCCCCCACAGCACAGAGCCTTGCAGATTGGGATGCAGACTGTGATCTGTTATGCTCTTCCCACATCTTAGAACAGGGAGATCCAAAGCTTTGAGCCCATTCTCACTTTGCTATGGACATCGGAGGGCAAAGCCTACACCACAGCTCACTGAAGCAGGGCTGAGTTGTCCTGTTTTTCAGTCAGTAAAATGTAGTTCCCTCCACTCTTGGCAGACCCACCAAAAGCCCCACTTATAGTAGCAAGTAACAATACTACTACTAACCACCCATTGCTTTCAAGGCTTAAAAAAGATCTGTCCTTCATCTAAGGCCCATGAAGCAGTGGAGGAAGAGGTGAGAGCTGCTGAACTAACTTTCTTACCACTTAGCAGCATCAGGAAACTTTCCTTTCAAGAAAACAGCAGTGAAGGTATGCCAAGAGCCAGAATGCTTTGGAAATACTGCCTCAGCTGTCTCCTCTGAGACAGCTGGAAAAGTGCTTTGCAAAAGCATTAATCCAGATGATGTAACTCTAAGTGTAGGCCTCAGTAGAATCAGCCCTGTATAGTGCACAAAAGGAGACAAATGAACTTGGAGTTTAAAGGTTCACTTTTGTTCTCAAAAATCCAGTAGCCATTCTCTCTACAACATTTCTGAGAACAAGACGGGGCTGTAAATCAGATATAGTCTATCATCCATATACTGAACACACAGGCTGCTGAGGCTATACTTTTATAACTTTCTGCCAACTTTGTAAAATGAACATCCAAAATAATACCGTGAATAACAATGCAAAACCACTGGCAGCCCAGGCCCCCCTGCTGCTCACTGGAGTGAAGCAACTCACCCCCACTTTTGCACTGTCAGATGGCACCCATGCACCAGCCCTGAGCCTAGAGCATTGAAGGCTGAGTTGGTGGCACATGGTCAAGTTTTGAGTCATGCTGTGACAAAGAAAATGGTGTTGCACACTGATCCAAAACGACAGAGCCAGTCAAAAAGTCTTCAACAAAACTATTTTGTGGATGTTAGAAAATGCTGATACTTCAAAAACCATTTGTTAAAATGAGACCATTGTGAAAAGTGGTTCAGAACTGTCATAGTCCATCTTCAGCAAGTCTTTTTTATTAAAAAAGTATATTTTGAGAATTGGATTTAGAAACTAAAGTCATTTTAATATAGTTTTTAATAAAGGAAGCAGTACAACAAATAGCATAAAGTTACCAAACAAGCCAGAGCTGATGTTACATCAAAGATACCACTATTTTCATCCTATGCTTTGTCTTGGCAGGGAGGAAAAAAAATCAATTTTAAAGTTGAAAGATTCCACGGAAAACCATCTAGGCCTAATTTTAATAATACAGCATGCTCTAGTAAAGAAAATTAAGCATAGCATGCAAATATAAACTAGCTTCCTTCATCATTTTGGAGGTTATTCAGTCATTGTGGTCGGGTGGTTTTATACCACTGAAAAAAATAGTTTAAAAACCTCTCTATTGACATATCTTCTGAACTGATGAGAATTCAAATGCCAAGTAGGTCATAAAGCAATTTTGAGGACTACATGCAAATTTGACAGCCATATCCATGTACAGTTCTGTCAGCTACTGTTCTGAATTAAAATAATTCAATGACCTGGAGGAGCTATGTTTAAATAACCTAAGTAATAATTCTGCTGAGAAAAACCTTCAACGGCCATCTTCTTGCGGCTCACACATGACCTATTATTTATGAGATCCTGCCTGAGCAGCCCTGAAAATTCTACATCTGGAGGCATGGATTTGCCACCCTGAATAGCACTGCAGCTGCAGTCACATCTGGCCTTTAAATGAAGATCTTCGCACTATGAAAAGCCTACTTGAGGCAAAATGTTGTACAGTAGCAATAGGCCTCTGGGAGCAGGAACGTCAAGGGAAACAAGAGTAGGAAGTTTCTGACTATTGACAAAGCAGGTGAATCTCTGAAAGTACCCAGACCAAGTAGAGGTTGCAGATAGTGGCTGAACTGCTCAAGAAAAAAGGGGTATCTAGTTCATAAGGATGAGGGCAGACCTTTGGGGCTCAGGGGATGGTATAGGTTTCTGGGCTTAGTAGAGTCAGGGAAGACAAAAGAAAAACAACAGTTTTAAGCCAGTGGGGCAAATAGCATGAACACATGGCAATAAATGGCTGCTGGTCCCTGACTTCATGGTTGGCAATTTAACAGCCCACCTTAACACTTTTGGAGGCAAAACCTAGCACAGAAGTAATCCCTCATCACAGAGCATCTGGTGACTGCAGAAGGAAAGCCAATCAACAGCCACAGTAACTAGAAAACTATGCACCACAAAAAAAAAAACACCAAACCAAAACAGATTTCCAATTGAAGCATCCATGTGGAAACTCATTCTTTGTCCCTAAGCATGGTCTATGATATTCAAGCAATGCTTGACAAGTCATCATCTAACCTGCTCTTAAAGGTTTCAATTGCTGCAATCTGATCTAATGCAACCGAACGTGAGGCAGGGGTGAACCTGTATGTGGTGTCTACAGCCTGTCCATGTGAGCTTGAATTGAGAAAGATTATCAGGTTTCTAAACCAAAGTTGTACCCCCCTTTAATATTAGAAGAACTGGTCAAAGCAGTATGGTCCTTTCCTTAAATGAGAGTGAGATTCTGGTATTGACACTAAAAAGTGTGAAGTAATTTGACCTCTAGCACATCCTAGGGAAAGTCTCCACTGAGCTAGCAAAAGCCCCGGAAAAGTGACTGGTGTTGTGGTTATCAGGTATACATTCTTTGAGCACACTTGCTCAAGCAGACATCAACGAAGACCCAGAAGTGTCCTGATGCTTCCATCTTTTTAAGACATTCATAATCCCATGGCATAGCCCATGCCAGAAAATTCAGCAGTGCTGCAGGGTTCAACTGTTTATTTACTACTAGTTATGGGAATGCTGCCTTGTACTGCAGTATACACTGAAACCTGGCCTCTATCTCATGAGTGGTTCCTGCCAAGTGTATTTTGAAATCATTATTAACTCCTTTAAGGATACTCAAAGTTTTACAGCAAGGGAAGCAATGGTCCATCACCTCAGATGCTAAACTGAAGACCAGACCAGCAGTAGCAGAAAACACCTCCTAAACCCCTGATGATCACCATAACATTTATCTTGCATGGGGAACTTTTGATTCCCAGGGAGCTACTACCAAAAATAGTATGACTTCCAAGGATAAGTGCAATGGCTGGTCTCAGTTCCCATGCTAGGGTGCCTCACACTAATCCCAGCTCCCCAGGTTATCATGAAAGGAAGTTGATATCTGCAACACAAGAGCAACACGGGGTCATTCTCTTGAAGGAGAGCTGGCTTCTGGATTCTAACTCAACCACTAGCCTCTCACTTGCCTGCTTTGTCTCAGTCTCCTCACCTCTTTCTTACAGCATGCTGAGACTCAGTCATGAGAAGTATTGCAGAAGCACTAGTGGTTGCAGTGGGCCTATCATTTTAATTTATCCACATAAAATAGGCAAGTATTTGAGTTCCTGCGGGAATTAATCTATTTTGCCTGTAAAGTACATTGTGATTCAACATTAGCCTAATTACCAGATTCCTCGGCTGTTGAAGGAGTTGAGGATGTCTCCTTTGGACCAGCAGATATAGTTAGAAACCTCAAACAAGCTTTCAAGTACATGATCCCATTATATTCTTAGGCCCACAAAACTTAACATAATTAAGTACATATAGAGTCTTTTCACCCTGAGAGTCCCTAACATATCTTCCCCATACACAGATGGAGAGAGCTGGAAAGCATCAACAATGATGTACTGTTTCCATAAGCCAGTCCTCAGCTTTCAAGTGGTTTTACATTTCTTCAGAGAACACTTCCCATAACCAGATTCTACGCACTAAGCTCAGCCCACAAGAGGTATTTAACAAACAGCTTCAATTATGAGTCCTGGTCTTTTAATTTCTGGCTGTTCCTTATTTCTAAATAGCCCTAGGTGCCTATTTTCCTTGCTTCACAAGAAATGTTTTCCATCACATGAACCTCTGAGATCTCAAGCACCATAAGAAGCAGTGTTTCACTGCAAGATGAAACAAGTGTTTACAAAAAAAAAATAGAGAAAACAAATAATGGAAGTTGGATAAGAACCACAAAAGTAATTACTTCAGGAATGCTATCAGAAATCTTACCCACCTATCTTGTTTCTGTAAAATAATCAAGGAATATGCTAAAGTGTTCCATGCTTTTACTGGGCAGTGATTTTTTTTTTTTTAAGCTGTATCTACCTGCAAGTTGTTGGTTTTAAGTCAAAACTAGAAATCCCAGATGAGGTGACAGATGAGATGGGATAGGGCACTGCAGTCCTTGCTTGAAAAAGTCAACATCTTACACTGTCAGTAACAATTGCAGCGTGATGACACAACTGGCCCCAGTTAACCCAGATCCGCAGCACAGCTGGGAACAGATGCCTTGTGTCTTTGCCTCACCCTTTATTCTGTTTCCTCTGCGAATTTATCACTACTGCTACTTTCCCACTGAGTCATCAACTGAAGATTAGATAAACTCCTTAGCCACTGAAAAAAATCTGGGACTCAAGTCCCTCCTTCAAGCAACCCCTTTGTTTTTTCTGCACTGAATATCTATGTATACAGTGTCAACACATTTCCATCAATTTACTCCAGATTGTACTTCAGCCTTCCCTGCAGACTATAGTGCTTAGACTGTGCCCCTTTGTAATCAACACATCACCTGAGAGGTCTAGTTTGTATCCAACATCAGAGGGAAGTTTTCATCACACTAAATATAATTTGGCACTGTCACTGTGCTGAAACCTGTACAGATCATTAATCAGATTCAGCACTGCCTAATTTGTGCTCTGAATATACTGACCATCTATTTGAACAATGAGATTCCTTTAGCAGCAATATTTTTTTACTAACAAGTCAGACGTTTTGGCACTCATCTCATGTGGTTTAGTGGTGGATTTGGCAGTGTGCTAGGTTAATGGTTGGAATTGATGACTTTAAAGGCCTTTTCCAACCTAAATGATTCTATGATACACAGAGTTAATTTCCCCCTGAAGTGGCAGGACCACCTTGTGGTAGATAAAGGAGTAGACAAAAGCCCAGCTACCACTTATACTTTTCCTAGTCTTGGCCCTGGTCCAGGCCTGTTTTGTTAACCATCAGCAAGTTTCTTTAGCTTTCTAAGTAATACTTTGGAGAATGGGGGATAATTAAACATTACTTTCTGGAGACTACTGACATTGAGCACTACATATGAGCAATGCTATGTACAAGGTAAATGATTCAATGGATCCATCAACTAGGAAGCCAGCAGAACCACAGACAGAATCTGTGTGGGTATGTTTTCTGACACAAAGTGTTGACCAAGATAGTTTCATGCAGTATTTTGTGCCATGTCTGTAGTCTTGCCAGTCTTCTTCCTCTCGAAAATAATCCAGCTATGACTGTCTTGTTAGGTTGGCTTGTGTGCTAGCTCAACAGATCTAGCCATGTTCACTAAAGAGGAAAAGCCCACAACAAAGTAGGAGTAAAAGTAGAGACTTCTCCTTTACTCCTTTCCTCTGAAGTCAGAGCTAACACACAAGATTTGCAATTTAATGTAGACTGCAGTAACTCACAAAGTTATTTTCATGAACACATTGATCAATATGAGCAACAGTGAACACCGCACTTGATGAGGATTCACAAACTCCGAAGGCTACAGACACACAGCTTTAATGGGGTATGCAGTGCAACTTCAGCTTGATTGCCACAGTGAAAGCAGTGTCCTGCTTGAGCAAGTAATCTTTCCTGTACTCAATCATTGCCTTGATTTCATGCTTACCCCCTAACACCACAGTGACCAAATCCCTCTAGTAACCCAAATGCTCTCCTCCTTTATGGAAACAGGACATTAATCTAAATCCCTCCCACTCCTTGTCACCACAGTCAAATGGACATTGAGTTTCAAGACCACTGCTTATCTGCAGAGGTCACAGTAACCTCCCTAGCCAGAAACAAGCACAGGTTTTACTGCAGCCCTTTTACTACAACCTCAGCCGTGTATTGCGCAAGGACTGACTTCACTGCGTATTTTGAAGGCCTGATACAATGCAGCTTCACAAAGACAAACCAATAATAGTTTTCACCGTTTAGTTTCACAGCCCTTTTCTTTAGAATTCAGGATTAATTTTAACTCCACCCATTCCCAAGTCTTTCCCCATTTATCATGGGAAAAATTATGCTGTCCAGTGTAAACTACAAACTCCCCCCTCTGTGGGAACATGCTCTGCTTCTCCTACCACAGTACCTTCAAATGTCCCAACACTCCTCATACCTGCACTTTCCCCAGTAGCCTACTACCAGCCCCAAACCACCAGAGGTAAATTGCTTCCTCCAGCCTCAATGAAAGACAATCTTGCCTGGCATTTCTGCCATACATTAGTACCAAACTTCCTCCTTTAAATTTTCACTCTCTGTACTCAGAGCTCCCCTTGTTTTACACTAACCACTACCTTTACAGTTGCTGGTCCAGAGAGCATACCTCACAGGTCTGGCCTGAAGCTGTTTCACTGTGCTCCTGTGGCTTCAGTAGCCTAATGACTTCCACCACACCTGCACTTTCTGCAACAGCCTTTTCCAGGAACAAACTGAGCGGAAACCTTTACCCTCAAGTCACAGAATCATTTAGGTTGGAAAAAGACTTTTAAGATCATCAAGTCCAACCATTAAGCTAACTCTGCCAAGTCCACCACTAAACCATGTCCTTAAAGCATCAAGTCTACAACTTTTAAACAACTCCAAGGACAATGACTACACCACTTCTCCAGGCAGCATGTTCCAGGGCTTGACAACCCTTTCTGTGAAGGATTTTTTCCTAATACCCAACCTAAACCTCCCCGGGTACAACTTCAGGCTGTTTCCTCTCAACCTATCACTTGTTACTTGTGAGAAGACACCAGCACTTGCCTCTCTACAACCTCCTTTCAGGTAGTTGTAGAGAGCAATTAGGTCTCCCCTCAGCCTTTTTTTCCCCACACTAAGTCTTGAGTTCCAGATGCCATGGGCCACCTCCACTGTGCACACTTCACTCTCTCCCATGGTTCTGCATTTCTACAACTCTAGCTACATTATATACAGGGGAAGAACTAAACTACCAGGCTAGATCTTTTGGAAGGTAAGTGCATATTGCACATCAGGAACATAGCACAACAACACAAAAGCCCTGCATGATGAGGTTAATTAGTACAAGTCTAAAGCAGGTAAATTTAGTGTGGTTCACAGTCAGCGTGCTCAAAGCAGATCCTCCAGCAAGCTTATCCTGGTAAGCATGTCCTCCTTTCCATAGTTCTTCAAAGCCCATATACAGTAATTACTGACTGGCAGTTTACCAAGTTGAGATTTATTTTACTCATAGACACAACACAGACGCAGGATTTGCACATCTACATCACGCCTCTACTGCTCCCCAGCCCATACCATGCATCTGCACACTTTTGAGGATCAGAACTTTTGGGCATTACTTTCTTCCCTCCCAACTCACCAATTCACATGTCTACAGTAATTTCAGCACAGAATTTCATACCCAGGTTCACTCTAAATCACATGCTTAATTTAGATTTTTGTCTAGCTTCAAAGATTGACAGGAAACTTCTGAACCTGTTCCTTTCACTGTATGCCCTTGGATATTCCAGTATTTAATCTCATTCCAGCCTAATTACAATTCCATAGTTTAGTATTTAGAAAACTAACTCAAAACCAGAGTGCAGGTACACATCTCCTAACTGGGGGCAGGAGGGGAAAAGAAGGCAAACTTCTTTGGAGAAGAAGCAGGAATAATGTACAGCAGCTTTCCCACAGAATTGCACATGCTTGTTCTCAATGAGGGTGCCTAACAATAGTCAACAGGTATGACAATTTAAAGCACTCTACTACAAGGCACCTTTGCCAAATCCAGAGGCTCAACTGTTGAGATGAAGCCTTAAACACTAAATGGCTGAGGAATTAAGTCTGATCACAAGTTCAGTAAATTTCAGTTACGTTGTTACAGCTGAACTTGGTACCCCTAAGGAACAAAAGAGAACGCTGTCTCATCTTTCCCACATCTGCTTTGTCAGCTTCTCTAGACAGCTTGTGTAAGAGTATCCAGTATGATGGGGCACAGGTTATTTTAAGGCTGCTACAGCTGTAGCCCTAAGCCTAGCTGCCATTTATAATCACACTGATGTGTACCACACTAGATTCACCTGCTTCCACAGTTGGACATGAACGAGACTACCTGGGCTACAGATCTTGTAAACCGGAAGAGTGACGCTTCACAAATGAATAGACTGTGCAGTTCAACTTTTTTATTTTAATAAAATCAAGAATATGCACAGCACATGCAGTGCTAGCATCTAAACTAATACAATAAGCAATTCTAAACCTACAGTGACTTGAAGTTCAATTTTCACATTCAGCAAGTTTAAATCCATTCTTGCATATTGTTTTGAATCCTTGTATCTGAACTGAAAAAAATATTGCTGGCTGATAAAACTTGCTAAAATGCACAAGTCACTGATTATGCCAATACAACAAAGATAACCACATGTTTGAGGATTGCAATGTGCCAGACATTCACTGAAAAAAAAAAAACCACACAACTAAACAAAACTCACGCAACAAACATCTGAGAATCTGGACACTTCACATCAGTGTTTAGAAGTGTTTCATTAATATCTTAAGACAAGTGTATCAAAACCTTGGCATGTTTAATTTTAAGTTGCCAATTTTTGTTTTACTATCAGAAAGTTATGGCTACACTGCCAATGCCGGGTCTGCTTAATTTGACTTAAGAGTTTAATATGACTTAAACATTAAAAGCTCACACTACCCCGAAATATATAATTTCACGCATACGGTGACATTCAACATTCAAGTGCCAGTGTTTTTGTACTGTCTTTTGGTCAAGTTTCTTTAAACTTTCAAAGAATCACTTTTAGGCTTACAAAAATAAATATTTGTCAAAAATGTTCAATAAATATTACACAAAACTAGCAGCAAAAAGTATCTAGAAATCTGTCGTGTGCAAATAGTTTTCTTCCCAGCTATCATTCCCATGGTCCCAAATAAGTTTTAGAATCTATTTCCTCCTCCTTAAACAAGCTGCGTTCAATCTCCAAGAGACAAAATAAGATTGGAAGTTAAGGACACGCACACAAGACATATATAAAATTCTCTGAATGTGCAATAAAAGAAGTATTTTGTAAAAAGTTATGGGCAAAATGTACAAGGGCCTAAACCTAGACTTGAAATAGCACCATAACAAATGACCTCAATACTGTCAAGTGCACCTACTTAATAAAAGTTTTAGAACAAGGCACAATACACTTGAAAAAATCTATTGCACTTTAGGAGATTTTTGCCATTTTCCTATGCCACTGTAGATTAGTTGTTAACTGCTCTGGCCACAAAGTCAGCACAGAATTCCAAGTGGCAGAGGCATTTTTCTGGTGGACAATACTTATCTTTGGCCAGATTTAGCATAAACAGACTATAAATACAATGGAAACCTATGCAACTAAAACTGACTAAAACTGCACTTTAATAGCAGAATTGAAACCTTGTGCAGTTTATGTACATTTCCAACCTCTGTGATCTCAGCTTTTTTGTTACTCTTCTGGAGCCATTTTACAAAGTCTACAGTAAGCCAGTTTAACATCTCCACGCAGCTTGAACAGAGTAATGTGAATCTGCATTAAAATAAAGCCTGCTGCATAATTCTTCCTGTTCATACCCTCTTGACCAAAAAACATCAACACTAGCATGCGTTATTAGACCAAAAATTCAGTCAGGCCCCTAGGGAGGACCAATCACTGCCATGGTCAGCCATTCTACCATTTCAATTTCATATGGCAGGCATTTTTAAAAAGTCTAAATAGATGAATTCTCCTAAAAACTATTTCAAGTTATCAGACCTTTAAACGTTCCCTGTAATGTTCTGCCCACATTTGGCTAGCTCACATTAATGATCTGCCTAAATATTGAAAAAGGAATTGCTGTATTTACTTGCATTAACTTCAAAAACAGTGCTTTTAATGTATGCATGTATCCATACATCATCTCATCATGACTGGAATGGCTTATTAAAGGCTATCAGGTTCTAAGTACCTATCCAGGATAGAGTGAGCAAATCAGAACTTTAACTTAGTACAGTTTTGCCACATTAGAAACTAATTGCATTGATATGCTTCAAGATGTTTTATTTTTCAAATCTGCAAATATCAACAGCCCTAATGCAGGCTACCGCATAAGTTTTTATTTGTAATATTATGGATGAATCAGTGATTCCTGTTTAAGTTGTATCACACCTGTGTGCCAAGGTTTGATTTTAGCCCAAGTTCAGTAATTTTTATTTTGTCAAAACAATTGATATCTTGAGCATTACTGAGCCAACAGGACATCAAAATAAAAGTTGTCTAAAGTTAAAGGCACAGTACATTAACAAACAAATGATCCTCAGTCACAAATTATAAATGCAGTTTCTGGGTGGGGATGGGTGGGAGGGGAGTTAATCCTGACTACAGCAATAGAGTCTTCAAAACCACCTTCAAGATAGGGCTACTTGTTCCTTTGTTTCCATCTTGTGACCTTGAGCTCCCTTAAAAAAAATTTCAGTGGAGAATCACAGCTGGTAATGTACTGCGAGTTCTTGAAGCTACACAAGGTATAGTCTGGCTAAGTTACATGTGGTTTCCATATTAGCTTGTTTGGTAGGATATCTGCTGCAAGCAGATTCAGTTGCCCCACCAGTCAACCCCCTGTGAGTTATAGTTTCCTCCATATCCATCACTGTTGTAGAAGCCTCCATAACCACCACCTATGAAAGGCAAGAGAGAGTGATGCTTAATTAACCTGCTAAAGACTTCCATGTTCACAAGAAAAAAACCCAGGGCACAGCCAAGATGTCTACTACCTATTAAAGGAAACCCACCCAGAAGTACTGTCAAATGTACACATTAAACTAAAATTCTGGAAAGATAAGTAGCATCAAACCCATCAAGGACAGGTAATCTGCAATAGCCTAGATCCAAAAGGGATGACAAGAGACCCTGTCTAAAAAGCAGCAGCTGCCCTGGTACTTAAAACATTACCTCCAGAAGTTTTACCACAGCAATCATTTTACATTTGCTTTTGTATTTGCCAGCACTGCCTCCCCACTTTTTCTTACCTCCAAATCCTCTGCTGCTACTTCCTCCACTGCGGCTGCTGGTTGATCGGCTGCTACTAAAGCTACTGCTGCCAGAACCGCTACTTGTTCTATAGTCTCTGGCACCAAATCCTCCACTGAATCTACTGCTGTATAAAGGAAGAAAACAAACACTTGAGTAAAGTCAGTGGTATTTTAAGCACTGCAGACACTTCAAATTAAAGTACTAAATTTCTTCAGCTCTAGTTACAACTAGAGCCAGCCAACACTTTTTACTGGTTGTGTTCAGTTCAGAAACATCCCAATGCTATCTGACATTCAAGACAGCAAAGAAAAACTTGCTGTTCTAGCAGAGTCATGTTGAACTTGCCATGTTACACTCAATTACTTTCAGGTCCTGATAAGATTTGATTCAGTGCAACCTCTGCTCCACAGAATTTCCAAACCAATCTTATTGTTAAGTTACGCATTTATGACCACCTGTCATACTGTGGAAAAAGATTACCATTTTGCAAGCATGTTTCTGAAGAAAAAAGATAACTAGAATTCATCTGGTCATATCACATTAACCTACATGAAGAGAAAGCGTCGTTCCTCCTCCCATCTCTTTAAGCCATTAAACATAGCTTTGAATTGCCAACTTCTAAAGCTTTTTAGGTTTCCACAGCAAAGCTATATTACAAGTAGCCTCGTCCCTGCAGTCTCTACCTTTCCTGTTTTATTACATTCCCCTAGGCATCAAAATAGCTGCCTAAGGTAAAACTCTGGCACATGCAGGTATGTATTTCTATTAAGTGTTCTTCTCAAGTGGTTTCAGAATTCTAAAGCCATTTTTGCTAGATGTTCTTTTACTTCGGCTTTATTTAGTTGTCCACTTAAGAGGAGACAAGTCTTCTAGGTTATCAGCCATAGGGTAAGGTAGAACTAAACCAACTATTAAACTGTCATTTTCTAGATGCACCGAACTCAGTTTAAAAGGCACTGGTTTGACTTCCTTAAATTATATTTTTAGACTGAAAACAACTCATGGAACTACCTCTCACAATGGATTAAGCATTCTTTTAGTCCAAGTTGTGACCATTACCTCTTAGATCGCCCACGGCTGCCACCTCCTTTGTGATGCTGTTCATAAGCCATGTTTTCCAGCCAAGATGGTACTTCTTGCTTAGCCTCAACAAGAAGGTCAAGCAAGTCCTTCGTAATATTTATGTTCCTCTCATTGAAGAATGAGGTGGCAAGACCTGAAGTAAACACTTTGTTTTAGCCTCACACAAAGCAATTGCACTACAGCACTTACACCCATTCCACACTTGACTTACATCTGTGACAAGTACAATTATCAGATTCCTTATAGCTGAACTTGAGGAACACTAGAATTACCTGAAGAAAAGTCATTTAAGACCATTATTCCACTACAGCTAGTCACCAAAGCCCTGGTTGTTTACTGACAGATACAGAAGATACCAAGCTTACTTGTGGTACTAAAGCTTAACAGCAATAAAAGCACTAGCTAATGGAACTGGTTACTTTCCACCTGGCTAGACAGTTATGACGAGCTTCTGGTCACAGAAGGCAGCACATGGGCTTCAGTACTTAGTTGCAGTTTGCTACTTAGTCAATACTACTACATATATCCACTTAGGCACAAAGTGCTCTCCGTAACAATTTTAGATTATACTTACCGAGGTTTCCCACTCGGCCTGTACGACCAATACGATGTACATATTCTTCAATGTCACTTGGCAAGTCGAAGTTTATTACATGCTTTACATTTGATATATCCAGTCCTCTTGCAGCTACCTAGTGGTTAAAGGATTAAATAAAATCTTAGTAAAATTCCATAGGCCAAGTAATACACACTGGCCCAAACGTCACAGATTTCACTTACTGCTGTGGCAACAAGAATTGGACTTTTTCCTGAACGGAATTGGTGCAGTGCTTCCTCTCTGTCTCTTTGAGAGCGATCTCCATGTATACTTGTACAGGCGTATCCTTCATGGTACAAGAAGTCCTCAAGAGCATCTGCACCCTTTTTAGTTTCAACGAACACCAGAGTCAAAGAATCCTTGCCTAACAATAATTAAAGCACAAGTTAGCAGAGAAAACATTATAGAAATACTTTGCTCCAACACCTAGTAAAAGGCAGTTTCAGTTCTCTGGTCTTATTTATTCTAAACTGAAGACACTGGAGACTGTCTTCCCTATTGTGTGTTACCAGAACTTAAAACTGACATTTAGTCAGTAGAACACTTCACTGCATGTTAAGGAAATATCCTTCCGTTTACGTAATAAACAGTTCTTATTACTGGAATTACTAGATTTGCCTAATCTGAATTTTGCCGTATTTGTTTATCTGAAAGTGGCCTTTACCTGTGGCATTTAGGAGGTCAAGCAGAAATGATCTTTTGTCTGACTCTTCCACCCATACTACTTTCTGTGTGATATTCTCAGATGTGGAACCTACTCTGCCAACAGCCAGAAAGATATATTCATCAAGGAAGTCACGAGCAAGCATCTAAAAAAAAAAAAAAAAAAAAGGGGGGAGGGGGGGGTAAGCAGGGCAAGAAAAATTAGTGTGGTTTTTTTTTAACCCTTCCACAGATGCAATCTGGACCTCTGAACTGTTAAATAACTGAGCTTTAGTAAAGTACCTGAATTTCCTTGGGGAAAGTAGCACTGAACATCATGGTATGACGAACTCCTTTTGGTGGCATAGTATCTTGTTCAACAATTCTACGAATTTGAGGTTCAAAACCCATATCAAGCATTCTGTCAGCTTCATCGAGCACCAGGTACCTAAAGAGTAATAAAAATCTTCAGAGCTTTTTCTTCTTTAGTCTGGTGTCTGTGCTGGGTTACAGCTTACAAGTTCTCAACTAGTTGTTTACACAGTTTGAAAGCTAGAACTTCATGTTAACTCTAGATCTCACTCTAAAACATAGTTTCTACTTGTGAAGTCATCAGCATATGGACAAGAACACTTCACTTACTTGCAGAAATCCAATCCAATCTTTCCTCTCTCCATCATATCAACCAGTCGCCCTGGAGTTGCTACAAGCAAGTGACATCCACGTTCTAAGTCACGTATCTGCTGACCAATGTCCGCACCACCATATACAACACAGGGACGAACTCTGGAACGGTACGCAAACTATAAAACAAAGTAAATTAGCTCAAAGAATAACCATACCTAATCTATTTTGTAATGGCAAACTCTCAGATATACCTTTCTGGCTTCCTCATAGATCTGCACAGCCAGTTCTCTAGTGGGAGCCAAGACCAGTGAGATTGGGTATTGCTTACGGCGTCCATACCTTCCATTCTCCTGAAGAAAAAAAAAAAATACTTAGAATGAGTACCCCAGATAGAAGAGGAATTAAAGCAGCTACTATAGGCAGTATTGAAAGACAGGGCACCAAATATGTCTTAACAAGAGAAAGCACAGCTGAGAGCCAATTTGTTTGAAGGACTGTATCTGCAAGACTGCCCTACTACAGTACCTGAGACTCAGCTGTTGTTAACATATTAACAGCAACACAGCTACACAAGCTTGGTCTCTACAACCTGCACTGTCATTTTTAACTAACACAGCACTTAACAGCATTTTTAACTTAAGCAAAGTCACTACAATATAGATATGCACAACTTAAGTCGCTTTCTGTGGCAAGAGAAGCATCTTTAAAGCTTATTAAAAAAAAACAAACAAAAAACCACAACACTCAAACCATCTTTTCTTTACACAGTCACATACATCAACCCTTTAGGTAGGACAAAAAAGTTCCAGCCTGTATTTTTCAAGTGAAATAGCTGAAGCCTTCTAGAAGAGGCTTGCCTATCATATCCAAGATAATTATTACATTTAAGCCCAGCTACTGTGTTTAGTAGCAGAAATCATTAGACAGGGAAAAGCCACACATTGGTCACAATCTTCCAGGACCTGGTATTTAAATACTTGCCCTCATAGCTCTCAAGGCATCACCAGGGCCATCTGCATAGATCTGGCTCAATATTGGTAGAAGAAACGCAGCCGTTTTCCCAGACCCTAGAAGGACATGATTCAGTATCATTAATAGTAGTTTTCAAAGCTACTGTACTGTCAACTACAGCACTAATCCTGTATTACTAGCATATTCCCAATAACATCTGCACAGGTATAGGGATACTACCTATGCTACTGCAGTACACTCCTTAGCCAGTAGAGATAAAGACTTATACCCACTAAAGACTTACAACTCAGCACCACAAAACTGCCATTTCTCTCAAGGTACAGAAAATCCAGCCAAGCCACTTCTAAAGCAGTAGCAAGACTCTACAGCTACAGACTCTTACTCCCCCACACTGCAGATTATTTCAGTATACTCTGAAGAGAAGTTGTACTACCTTAAGGACCTCTTACCTGCAGGTTGAGCAATACAAAACCCTATTCCTACTGAGACTAAGCAGTAACGTGTTACTAACTTACCTGTCTGAGCGCAGGCCATCAAGTCTCTCTTTTCTTTAATAATAGGTATTGCATGTTTCTGGACTGGAGTAGGACGAGTATAGCGTGTGAGCTCAATGTTTCCCATAATAATTTCTCCCATGTCAACATCACTGAACTGTAAGATATTTAAAATGAGTAAGACAGAGATCCTTCCCTTCAGCCACCACAGAACTCATCACTTAGTCTCAGAAGTCATTTGTAAAGTAGCTTTTCTTTCATCTCTCCCTATAGAGCCTGGCTATTAAGTTTACAGATACTCAGGGGCTAGTTACCCAGAGTCTGGTATCTACTTAGTCCAGCCACATAAACTATTCATAAAAAGCCAGCCAAGCCTGAAGTGCAGACTGTGCCAGCACACTACACTTGGCAAAACACAAAGCCTATGCTTGCAGCTACTCCAGCAAACCAGCACCTCCAACCACTTCCACTTCATCACATGTATATTGTTTCAAGACAAGTCACATACTCAAAAGTGAGCTACAAGAGTTAACTGAAGACACATGCACAACTTCTTCCGTGTCTTAGTTCATCACATGCAACTGTCCACTGCAGGAGTGTTTCCTTTCCTTAAGACAGCATGACATCAAGTTCCACGTGCAAAACAGTTACTATTGGACACATAAGCAAAACAGATTTTAAAAAAACTTACACTTTCAATATGTGGAGGACAGTTACTGCCTGTTGCTTCAACAGGAATGTCATCATATTTCTCAAAGTTAATGCCTGTGTTGCTTCCTGAGAAAAGCTCTCTATAAACAAAATAAAAAGTATTTTACTTGCTAGACACATCAACCGACCATGTTGTATGAATTTATACCATTCCATTACTTACTGTTCCAGGCGTTCACTTGGGGGAAGAGGCTTTGACCAGTCATCTTCATCTGATTTATCAGACCAGCGGCTGTTCCCACCACGGTCAAATCTACCAAAGCCACTCCTATCATAGTCACCACCTCTTCCACGCTCTTCATATCTAAATACAGCAAGAATGTATTAGGCCACCATTCCTGGCCAACAGGAGTTTTAGACATGCAAGTAAAACTGTAACAGCCTAGTAGTGTATGCTCTGTGTGTTACATACACAACTGTAGAACAACTCAAAGTCACCAGTTTATCTGTATTTGCCTCTTGACCTAGAAACTGAAATTATTTTAGTCCCAGTTATCAGACTAGGTCATGTTATTCTGTTATAGACAGGAGACTTCATAATGATTTCACAAGCTCAGTTTAGCCTAACACACTGAACACTGCATAAAAATTTTTATTTGGTTAAGCATAACAAACGTAAACAGTCATCTGCCAGTAGAGCTTGCCAAGTTGCTCAGTCATTGCCTTTTCCATAGAAAGCTCTGCTTATGTCTCTTAGGAGACATGGTTTGGTACTCACCCCTTTCTCTGCACCTCAGTTTACATAGGTCTCCCACATCCAGACAAAACCCCTCAAGTGCTGTAATTTGTTCCTCTATTCCCCCACCACACATGTGACCAAAACAAGTACCTCAATTACATGTAATATTTTATAGAGAGGGAGCTCACCTGGATTACTGACTCAGAAAGAAGGTGAAAAAAAGTCCTTACCTCGACTGTTTAGTTTTTGGTCTGGTAAATCATGTTTGAGAAAAGCCTTGATACAGGACTAGCGTCAGCTTTACTAGTCGGTTAAGGTCACTCTCACCACACTTGTGCATACAACGCATGATGTGTGTAAGACTGATCAAGTAAGGTAGAGAACCTGCAAGAGTCTCACCCAGTTTTATTAACTACACTTCTTAAACAAGGGAAATAAAAAAAAAGAAATTAAAAAAAACCATTTTGATGTATTTTATGTGCTCGCAACAGCTCTTCATGATTTTTAAGTAGCCACCCATCTAGCACTTTTTTAGGTGAAACGGTTAAGCCAGCAAGTCATTATAGCTGCGGTGAGTGGCTGGTGGTGGACCACAGGACTGACTCAGTTTTCAACACATGAAAGTCATCCATCCTTGAACTTGTGTAGCTTTAAAACAAGGTTCTCTCACTCTCTCCTCCCCTCCCAGATTCCTCCTACCTTATCCTGTTGTTCACACCCAGAACTCTTAATTTTAACTTCAAGATTACAGGTGCGCTACTAGAGCTGAAACAGTTTGTAAGCACCACCCAGACAAATTAGTACTTGCCTTCCTCCTCTTGATCCGTTTCCACGGTCAAAGAAGGTTGATTTTGCTCCACGATCAGACCGTGCACCAAAACTGCTGTATGCATCCTTGTCTCTGCTAGAACTCCAGCCACCACTATCAAAACCTAGTAAAGAAAGGTATTTTAGCTGTATGTTACATGGTGCAGGCTTTTACAAGAAATAACTTCAGGTCTGTCCATTAAGTCTTTAAGGCAGGCATTCCTTCAAGAATGGCAGATGTACAGCTTTATTCAAATAAGACTAAACATTTATCATGGCCTGTCAGAACTTACTGAAGCCACTCCGTTCATGTACAAGGCATAATATTTTTTAGAACACTGTACTTGCCTTAGTGTCAGTATTTTCATTGCTTACCCTGGGAAGACAGGTACCAAAAGAAACACTAAGACCTAAGTCTTGCTAAGCCCAGTTCACATTATCTCTCCAATTTCAACACAAATACTTGATGATGGATTATACTTCTGTAACTCTAACGAGGCTTCTGGCAGAGTTCAGCAAAAGGCATTAGCCCACACACTAGAAATTCACATGGAAGTCAGAATGTTTTGTCACACTGAAAGTACACAAAGCAATCTGATCCTCACAGTAAGACAAATCAACAGCATCAAGCAGAAATAAAGATGAGGCTCTTCACAATGAGTTACCACAGCATTCTTACACCAGCCTACAGAAGATGTCTACTTGGGCATGTTAACTCAAAAGAAAGAAGACAAAGTAGAATAGAAAGTCCATCAGCCTGCCAACACAAGTAAAAAGCCTTATTTTTATTCAGTTACCAGTTGTTAGGAGACAGGCAGAAATGTAGCACATTGAACAGTGTTTTGGTACTACACTGCTTTGGTACTAGACTAAGAACTTAAAGGTTTTGCTTCAGAATTGCAATCTCCACAAGCTTGAAAATACAACCCAACTAGAGTTTCAGTTACAGGATTCTGGCACAGAGGTGGTAAAATAATTAAACAAGTAAATATTTTTGCTCCTATTAGTGAGCATGTTTTTGCCAGCTCCAAATCACAAAACCAGTCAAGACCTATGAACCAGACTGAAAAACAAGAACTGAAAAACAAGATTACTCCAGTGAGAGGGGTTATTCTAGGTCCTACCTTGTTAGATGCTTGCTTGAGTCATTCCCCTCCCCACACACACTTTAAAGTAAAAAATTCTACTGTCCAGAATCCAGGTAAGTGCTAGTCACAAGGGACCTTTAAAATCCAGAGTGGTGACAAGAACTCTATGGTCTGGCTAGCTGAAGCAGACAGCAGAAAAAATCATGCATGAAGCTCATCAGCACCCAAAATCATGAAGTGCTTCTAGACCTTCGAATTCTTTTAAAGAGTAAGTTTAATCCTTATGGATAAATTAACTTCACACAAACTGCTGTCCGAAGATCAGGAATAGCATAACCACTTCATTAACACATGAGGAAGTTATTTGTAGCTTGCTTTGAAAGCATTTAAATCCAGATTTTAGTATGAGTAACTTTCAAATCCCACTAAAACTGCTGGGGTATGTCATTCTGCCAAGAGATCTAACTGCAGTGGCAATGATTAAGCAATCTTGAGGAAGATACAGTGCAAGTTTCTTACTAATGAAAAAACTGGGCAGACCCTTTACTACATTAAATCTTCTACCAAGTCTGAAAAGTTCCAGAGAAAGTTGAAATTCTGTACTCAAACTAGCATAGAAAGTACATCTAGCTTGTTACTACACTAGTTTCTGAAGCTGGTAGCTTGCCATATTTTTCCTTAAGGCTGTGCAGCAACTTTTAAACCAAGTTTTCAACAAATACATCTACACATATAGATATATACACACAATTTTTCACATGGCCATTAATTCCACTTTCTGTTTGGTGTTCCTGGTTTGATTTTACTTGTGGATAAGCAACAGAGATCCAGGCCATACAAGTCAATTCTAAGCAGAAGACATCTTTATTTAGAACACATGGCAAATTAAAAGCAAAAACAAAGGCACTGAGACAAACCATAAGAGACCACAGACTGAGTTCTCTAGAAGCGAAGAGAATAATCACAAGATGATGCAGGAACTACTGGGAAATTCTTTAAAATATTAAGGTATTTTTCTTTTTTATCGTAAAAAAACCCCTACATACTCCATCCAGCACACATTTCTCACCAAAGGGATTAGGTGTGGGATTCCGGAAGTTAATAAATTTTCAGAGCAATTTTGTAGTTACTGCATCTATGCAGAGTGGAAGAATTGTCAATGCTTCTCCTCAATCTGCATTTTAATTTGCATTCAGTCAGCTTACTTGAAAAACTGCCACATGCAACTGCAGGTTTTTTTAAACATGGGAAAAATTACAGAATCCTTTAGGTTGGAAACAAACCTTAAGGTAAATTTAACATCTGCATCCCTTAGCATGCTTCCCATCAGTACCTACTGAAATCGCAAAGACGCTCAGCTGTTTTTTACATCCACTACCTTAAGTAATTTCTTAATTAGCTGTGAGGAAGCCCATTGCACAACTTTAATAGTGTCTGTGAATTAGTATACTGTTATCAGCTAGAGGAAAGTGAGAATCCCAAGCTAGAAACCACACACGATTTGTTTCTAGAGCATGTCTATGGGAACACCATACAGGAGAAACAATTTTTCACTTTTTCAAGTTTCTTAATGCAGTAATAGTTTATTAACACATTCAACAAAAGTCCACAAAGTCACAGTATGCAAGCAAGACAATTCTACTGGATTACTGAAAAAACAGGTCTACCAAATAGTTTAACTAATTTCTACATCAATAAAGATATTTATTGTGTTACTATACTTTATAGCTGCAGCAAGACTTCAGTTAAGCGCTCAAATACTACTATTATGCAAGGTCTTTTTTTCCTGTTGCTTCTTATGTCTACACCTTGAAAGATTCCAACGAGCAGCCAATACAAAAAGCAATTGCTACTGTAGTTGTAAATAACAGAAGCAAACATTACTTTTATGAAAATTACAATGGTGTGACATCATTTGAATCATCCCATAAAACAGCTCAGCTTTACATCACTCTACTGATACCCCACTTTCCTCCTCAGTAGAGGGCCTGAACTAGAATCAATTCACCTTGCCACAAGGAGTCATTGGGAGTCATGATACAGTACTCAAAACAGGTTTAAAGAAGTTTCCAAGGAGAGTTGGCAGCCTGTGTTCTATTAACTGAACAAGCCATGTGTAAAACCTAAGTTTCATAACCTGTTCACCTTCTTGCAAGGTGAAGCTTGAAGCCTCCAGACAAACCACATACACATAGTAGGTCACGATATGAACTCAAGGTTAAGACTAAAGTATCCCTCCATATCCAATATGCCCAAAGATTAAATTTGAGATTGGCAAAAATTACCATATAGGGAAAGGAAATCAATCAGTAGCCAATGTTTACAAGACACCTTTAGATTGTTTCCTGCTTCTGAGAAACCTGCACATTCCTCAGGGTTACCTAGTGCATTTCTTGAAAGACAGCTCACATCTGAGGTTAATGTGATATGAACTTCTAAGAGCACTGAGCTGCCAACCAGCCCCTCTATTGTCCCCAAAAATATTCAGCTCTTTTAACAAGCTGTTGTAATTTGGTTCCTTAGACCATGCTTCTCTTAGGTAAAAGAAGAAAAAGGCAAAGTAACACCCCAGCTTGGACACATGCAAAGGCAAGACAAAAATCAAAACCAAAGTGATCTCTTCCTTCAACTGGCATAAAACTGGAGCAGAGCATCTCTCATCTAGTCAAAATTAAAATTGCACAGTGCCAGAATAACTGAGATATATCAGCATATACTTCAATATTCTCATACCCACTCCTAATGAAAGAAACTTCTTGGAGTAGTGGAAAGAGAACCTGCTCAAATCCACTGCTTTAGAAACATGAGATGTAAGTCTTGCTTAATATGCAGAATAGCAGAAAGTGGCTTAGCTCCTCCATTCCAGTATTTCAGTAAGTGTTAAGAGGAAATGTTTCTTTTTCCTACACAAGCCATGAGACGTGTTAAATAACTCATGCTGCTGTATCTACTATCTTTGTATCTTACAAATAAGGTCATTATTTACTTCACTGAAGAACTCCAGACTTTTTCTTCATCATGCTTTGGTTAGAAAATCAAGTGCAAAATATAAAGGCCATTTCTCAGCACAAACCTCCCTGTATTAACATATAAACAATATTGGTTATGTATTTCACGTTTCATACATCTCCTCCTGTAAGTACTCTTGTGGACTTCCCTAAAAACTGCAAGAAGCTAAAAAAGGAGAAAATCTGTTTTGTCTCTCATGCTATATTATGAGCAAGTTGTGTAAAACATCCATTTACTAAGTGAAACTGAGCTATTTGTTCATATTAAACAATCACGTGTTCTACATCAGTCACTAGCAGAAAAACTGGTACTCACAACATCCATTAAAATTGATACCCAAGATTACAGAGCTAGCCAAGATGGGAGACTCCAACTTGCTTCAGTCACAGTTAATAGTTTGAGGAGCTACTGAAGATATTTTGACTTGGTTAGAATTTAGCCTGGTAAAGGAACCAAGAATAGCAGACTAAAAGCAGATTAAGTAGCAGTGTTTTGCACAGAACAGTCAAGCAGACTGTATAATCACCTTTAACAGTACTGTCAAAGCCTTTAACAGTCTGTTCCTAGAGATTCAGAAGTAGGCCATGAACCAGTTACAAGTGTTGCCTTTCTATTTCTGATACATACCCTGTTTTGCAGCTTCCCTGTTCCGCAAGTGAGGAGGAATGTATCGGCCTTCTAAAGGACAAAAGAAAGGTAGTGTTACAAGACTGCAGCATCAGGCCCTTGAGATACTAGCCTTTCCAACAACTGCTTTCGGTTAAAAAACAGTTGTCTACCTCACAAGCTTTAAGGCCTCTCAGTGTCCTCAAGCAAGAGACATTTAATACAGCACTTAATACACCTCCCAGAGGACCAACAGAGTGAAGATCAAGTTCCTGCATACTCAATTTAGGCAGCTGCTTTTTATTTTAAAACACAGACATGTTGTCATTTCTTTGACCAATTCATACTTGCCCTGTATGGATGTCACAGTGTCTGTGATGAAAGCCTGTCTTCCTAGAACTCATTAAGGCTTACTCTGGTGCCAGATATTTAAGCAGCTTAAGATTTTCACTGTCATTCAAGCACTGGCACTCACAGTATTATTACTACCAATATTTTTCCTTCCCCAATCCAGCCATCCCTATCAGACAAGCTCAGATCAAACCAGAAAGCCACATGTAATTGCCTCTCAATAGCATTCTTCATTTGCAATCCAGAGGCATCTGTCTGCTAAGCAACATTAATCAGAATGTACTAGGCACAAGCTGAATGTGAATTCCTGGAAGATTCCCCTCTCTTAGCATACTTAAGCATTTCATTTCAGAGAATGCAGTTTCTACACAAAGAATGAGTTAACTACTAAAATTTTACCTTCAAATATTCTAGATCTAGATAGATATTTTGCAAAGACAGATCATCACCTTACTACTAGAAGCAGTGGCCTCAGCTGCTTGATTCGAAGCAACAGAAAAACTGAGACGAAACTTGAACACTAAGTTATCTCAAGCTCATTAAGTATTTAAAATATTTACACATGCCATACAATTGCTGAATTAACTGGTCCTACCTTGAGTATATGGCATTTTCAAAGTAGGCGTAACCAGCAATCTCTTTAATCCCCCCATCAGCTTCTGAATCTCTGCTTCAGAAACTACTTTTCACAGCTACAGAACCCTTATATATAAAACTGTGTTTGTAAGCTTGAGAACTTGCACGTATACTTACTGCTTGAAGAGCTTCCTTCACTCTGAGAGTCTGAGGAATTCAAGTCTAGACCAGAAAACTAGAAGAAATAAAACAAGTATCAACATGTAATATCATGAACTTATACTAAGAAACAAAAAGCTCTCTTGTTTATCAAGAACAAGCAGTGTCCCAACAAGGCACTGCAGCAAAGAAACTCTAGCATCAGTTACATCTCCTCTCAGGGAGAAGAAGAACCAAAACCTTAATTAGTACTCAAGGCTATATCATCTTCAAGAGCCTTGAAATCCACCAATAAACACGCACACCCAGGCAGCAAGGCCAGAAGATGCACAAAATTAAATACCACAGGGTTGTGCATCACACACTATATGAAGCCAAACAGCCTTTTAAGACAGTCTTTCAGTCTACTCAAATGCATTCTGATTGAGATCAATAGCAATTGTTTTTATCATTATTTTTTTTTAGGTCTACAGAGACCACAGTCTAATACCAATTCAGTTGTGCATTTCACTTGCAGAGACTCAGGTATTTCTTTATACTTCATTAACACTACTGAGACATTACAGTCAACATGTTTGTGGTAGCTACTGACGTAACATCAGGTGAGCTCTTCTTACCATTACGCTTCAGCCAATTCAATTTTTTGTTTTCTTTTCTGAAACTTCATTTACAGCCTTCAGTACAGCAAAGTATATCAAAAGCTATTTCAGCTCAGGCTCTAGTATAACCCTAATATTTTAGGTCAAACACTGTTACAGAAGCAGAAGGCAGTGCATCTGCCTAAACAAAGCTTAAACCCCAGTATCTCATTACAATTCTTTGCCTGCACAGCAAGATTAGAAACTTTTCTGGGAATAATAAAACATGTTTAAGTACAATTGAGTTCTATGCAAGACCAAATGCACACAAGCGTCTTACAGTATGACCTGAATCAGTTAAAAGCAAAGATCCCGATGTACTGTCCTAGATGTTCAGCTCTGCACGCTGCCACTTAAGAAGAGCATTCAGATTCTTGAAAAATCTCACGTGGCAGCCTCGTTAACATCCTCTTTAAAGCTACTACTTAAAAAATAGGATCTCTAGTTGATCCAAGCATCAATACTGAGGCGAAAGAACGATTCTCATCTGAACAGTAAACAAAGACTCTCTGAATAGGTAGACGTGGCTGTCCAGGAGCAGTCAACGGAAACGGAGGTGTAAGTCTTCTCCCGCTGGACCGCGACCGGCTCCGCCGCGGGGGTAGCCCTTGCCAAGACGCGACCCCGGCGATGGCGCAGCGCCGAAGCCCGGCGCGGCCGCCATCTCAGTGCGGCGGCGCGGCCGGCAGTGCGGGCGGGGGTTTTCGGCGCAGCGGGGAGCAACCGCAGCCGCCCAGCTAAGCCGGCGGCCGTCACGTGCCACCCCGGGGCGGGGGCGGCGGGGGAAGGGAGGGATCGGCTCCCTGACCTACTTCGCCCAGGACTCCCAAGCAACGGCCGGCCCGAAGCCTCCGAGCCGCCCCGCGCCAGCGCTACCCTCCGCCAAGCCTGCGCGCCCGGGCTCTCGCTACCACAGAGGCCTCTTTCCGCCTGCCCCTCCTCCCTTTCCAGGGATTAGATAACTATCTTTCCCCTCCACGTTGGGCAAGGGCCTGCGCCTGACTCCGCCCAGCGGGGGGAGGGGGGAAAGACGGTGGAAGACGTAGGGATCTGGAGGAAAGAAAAAAAAAAAAAAGCGGGGGGGGAGGAGGGAGAAGCCTCAGCACCGCCGCGGGCCCGGGAGCCGCCCGGACGCATGCCAGCCCCTCTCGCCTAGGCCCAACTGCGTCACCGGGGCGCACCGGCGGGAAGAGCGGGACAAGGCCGCAGCCGGGCACTGCTGACGCAGCTGGGAGAAGAAGCGGCCCCCGCCCCCCAGCCTCTTCCCGGGGGAAGGGGGCGCCAGCACAAAGCGCCGCCGTCCTCGTCCTCCTCCTCCTCCACCCCCGCCTCGCCCCGTCAGAGCCACAATGGCCGCCACTGAGCGCGTCTTTCTCCCTGCCCCCCGCTCCCTCCCCTCGGGCTCCCTCCTCCCCCGCACGGCCATTCCCCACCGCCGCCACCAGGGGTCCCGCCCGCCAACGTTACCATCGTCGCTCGCCGCCACACAAAAGCCGGGCCTGGAGCGTGGCGAAGAGGCCGCGGCGGCAGGCGCAGATCCCGGCTCGGCCGTTCGGCTGCCCCCCCCTCCCCCCCGCACCTTTGTTTCCTCCCCCCCCGCCCGCTGCTCTGCCCCCACCCCCACCCCCCCTTTCCACCCCCGGCCCCGCCGCGGCGATGGGGCGCCCCCGCGGGAGGAGACCCGGCGCGGAACTGCCGCACGGCCCGAAGTGCGCAACAAACAAATACGCCACAAACGGGCCGCGCTAGGGGGGGGAAGGGGGGTCCGGAGGGAAGAAGGGCGGGGTTCCTGACTAAAAAAAACGGCGCGGGGGGGGGGGAAGCGGGAGAAGAAATCAACGCAACGATCGGGGGCCGAAAAACGGAACGAGTCCCACGCGAGGCATCTCGACCGTCCCCCTTTCGCCGTTCCGGCTGCACGCACTTGCAGCCCCGTCCGCGCCGCTCTCCTCCCCCGCCTTGACCGCCAGCGCCCTCCGGTTAACGGCGCGGCCTGCCGCGCCGCCCCCTCCCCCTCCCCCTCCCCCCGGCCCGCGTCCCGGGGGCCCGTTCCTCACCTGCTGGTCTAGACTGAGGGCATTTTCCACCGCCACATGACTCATAACGAGGGATCGTCTCGGGGTGTCCCGCTCCGCCTCGAGAAATTAGGGTCCGCCGGGGCTAGGAACTGACCGCCGCTGCTGCCGCCGCTCGCACCGCGCAACGCGACTCGCTTTCCTGACTGAGCCCCCCCCGCCTCGGCCCCGGCCTTTATATAGTCCCCGCCCCCTCCCCCCCCGCCCCGCGCTGACTTCAGCCCGCACGCGACCGCCCCCTGCCCGCGCGCCCTGCCCCCCCCCCCCCCCGCCGCCGCCGCCCGGCGCTCTCGCGAGAGAAACCGACGGCGCTGCTCCGGCGGGGCAGGGCTATCGCGAGACCTGAGCCGGACTCGGCGGCCTCCCGGGCTTCGCTGCCGATATCGCGAGGTTTACAGCCCCCCCACCGCTCCCCCCTCCGGCCCGGCGCGGCCAGAAGATCTCGCGACATCTCGTCGCGTTCCCCCCTCCCCTCCCCTTCCCTCCCCCCGCCGCCTCCTTTTGTTCGGCGCTCTCGCGAGAGCGCCCCGGCGCGCGCGGCTGAGATGCCTCTGGAAAGGCGCCGGGCTCCGGGTCACGTGGGCGGCGCGGCGGGCGGCCGCCGCCATCTTGCGCGCTCCGGCGGGCGGGATGGCGTCGCTGCTGGCGGAGGCGCGGCGGGGCGGCCTCCCGGGGCGGCCTCCCGGGGCGGCCTCCCGGGGCGGCCTCCCGGGGCGGGCTGGGCACGGCGAGAGGGCGAGCGGCGCGGCGGCGAGGGGCCCGGCGGCGGCCAGGTTCACCTGCAGCGGGAGCTGGCGCTGCCGTCAGCCAGCGGGGGAGGGGCGGCCTCCCCAGCCCCGCCGGCAGGCAGGGAAGTCGGTTCGCGGCCTGGTGGCGGGACGGGAGGCGGGGTGTGCCAACCGGCTGGCGGCGCGGCCGGCACGCTGGTTTTGTAAGTCAGCAGCAGTTCCTACAGACGTCACCTTTTTCCTAGAGCCTCGTATAGCTAGCAAACGCGATGCTAGAGGTCACCCCTGTTTTCTATCTCGTGACAGTTTTGCCAAGCTATCCCATTATTTCCACAGAAAGCCCCAAAGCCCCGCCTTGGACTCATTTGGACTCACGTTTACTGTTAGCCTCCACAATGCCAGTCAAATAACGAGGATTAAGCTGCCTGTACCTTTTAAAAAAAAAAAAAAACAACAAAACACCCCCGTACCCTTCCATCACCTCACAGCTCACTGACACAGAAACTACCGGAGCCATATGCTTGAATTTGGGTCAGTAAAATTACAGACAGGCATGCTTACAGAGTCAGGATGCCTCTGAGGTTATTAAGTCACAAGGAAAAGGACATTGGAGTTTTATTGGCCTTCATCCACACATAGCAATTATTCCTCCATTTCCCTCCTCCTTGGGCTACTGCCTCATCCAACAAGAAAGTAGAGAGAAGATTCATACTCCAAAGAATGTCTAGATGCACTGTGGGATTTAAAGCAAGACAAAGCTTTTCCCATGGTACTTACACATAAAACCACCTATTTTTACCTAGTTCCCGTTGAACACAGAATTATTTCCACATATCTACCTTTAAAGTTAGAGCTCTTGGAGCTCATTCCAGAAATTAAGCCCTGCAGGATCAAAACACCCTTTAACAAATTCTTAAATGAGCAACACATTACTCCTTACAGACAAATCAGCTACTTCTGTAGAGAACAGGATCTGTCCTTAAACAAAGCATTTACCATTCTTCTCCTTTGGTCTTCCATAATGCTTCTTTAGCTAACTACAGCTCCAGACTTAAAGCTTTATACTGGTATTTTGTCCCCAGGTGCACCTGTTTTTATCATTTAAATGGTTGCAGGTGTGTTCACCAAAGCTGCCTGACAGAAGGAAAAAAAAAAAATCTATATTTTGAAAAAATTCTGTTCTTGGACTCAGGCCCAAATTTTGGTTGTTTTTTTTTAAATAAAATTACAAATACATATTTTAATTCCTTTTTCTTCTTAAAACTCTGTGGACAGTTCTAAAACCTAAGCAATGTTTAAATCCCTACAATGTCTGAAATGCTTTTGTAAACAAGAGCATTGTTTGATATATTTCATATGCAGTAAAAAATTACATTAGTTAGCCCTTCCTCCCTGTACAGGTTTTATAAGTATCATAGTATTTTCATTCCTAGACTTGGCAGTGAGGAAAGCAGGTGGGCCCACTTGCCTCTATGACAGGTCAGTAGAGGAGCCTGTGTGTGTGTCACTCTGTGTCACCCTGGCAGTGCTTCCATGCAGTGCACCCCAAGGCAGAGAGAATTACAAAGTTGTAGCCTTCTGCTGCAGGCCTGGAAGTGCTGCCATTGCTTAGGGATGTCAGTTTTCCATTTGTTATTAAGTTACCACCTGCATGAGGCAGGACTACATTCTCAGTTTCACTTTCCTGCAGTTCTCCTGCAGCTGACTCAGAGATGATTTGCTGGGGGAAGTCGAGCAGCTAGTGAGTTCCTGAGTCAGGCATTCAGCTAATACTGGAGTCCTCAGAAATCCTGCTCACTATCTGTTAAACTCAGCAAGTCCATGCTGATGGACGCAAAACTGCTTAAAATCTGACACTGCTGCATGCTTGGACGCTCAGTTCCTAAGTCCTAGCATGATTCCCAGATTTTATATTCCCTCACCTACAGAGCCTCATCCCGTAGGCATTCAGAAAGGCTACACTGTTAAACTCAAAACAGTGACAGATGCAGCTTTCTGAGTTTTGAGGAAACTGATGCTGTGCTTTAAGAAAGTGGTATTCATGATTTTCAAGTATTTCATTATATTCAAGCTGTGTGGGCTGTGAAGTCAACACTATTTATGAAATTGTAGCTGCCTTTGAGAACATGTTTACCCAAAGCTGCTAGATGCTGGCCTTGCGTACAGTAGTCTCCATATCTGTTTCAAATCTTACCAACCAGTCATATGGTACTAGACATCTTAACAAGCAAACTCCCCATCTTACAGAACTTCTAAGGGGAGAAAGTATTTTACTAATGGTAAGGCAACTCAGGCCCTGAAACCCAGAGTGTGAGAAAAAATAAATCCTATCATGGATATCATTCTCAGGTTGCAGTACTGAAAACTTGTTTCTTGTTCTGCAGAGCTAGCTGTGAGAGTAAGGCCACATACCATATTTTTGTGAGTCTTTCATGTGGCAAGCTGCCAGGGCAATACAAATATAAAATTTTATGTTGTCCAGCTACAAATTAGACTGAAGAAACAGTATTTAGTCAACAGTGTGTATCTCTCAGTAATATTAGAGATCTGTTTTTAACAGCATAATTTTTAAATTCTGTATCTGATCAGGTCCCAGATTTCTGGGGACATTTTTAGGTATCAAAAGGCAGAGTCTTACTGATTTGGAGGAATACAAAGAAAGAAGAACTACATGCAAACATTGATAGGCTGCTACTGAAGCCTTCTCTACGAAGTCTGCATTTCCCAACAGCAGCAGCTACAAAATTATTTGGACCGATGGGTAAGTTTTAAAATAATGTATGTAAAACAATTAATGTGGCAGAATAAAAAGAAAAAGCATTTTTAAAGCTGGCACCCTTCCTATAACTTAAAAAAAACCAAACAACTGTTGCATTGGGTGGCCTTCCAAGGTTCCTCACTTTTGGGAGGCTGTAATTCTTCAGACATTTCTCCCAGCAGCAGTACTGGTGTAGGCAGCTCCCAGCACTTGTGGTTTGTTCCTGTCCTTGAGATATCCCCTTGACTGTCCCAGTATAGCTGTTAGTGATGCCAGTCTTTGCAGTGAATGAAGGAGCTGATCTGGGTTTCAAATAACCTTGCCTGTTCATAGGGATGGGGGGGGGGGGAAAAGTTGCCTGAGTCAGCTCTCTGCCCAGGGAAATGCCTGTGGGATATTGGTTTGTAATCAACGAGATTCTTCAATTTAGTGAATGCTTCCCACCGTACATGCCTTAACTCAGTGTGCAGGGCAAAGCCAGCACACTTAAGCCAAGTATTTATTTTACTGGCATTGCCAGCTTACATAGTCCCTACCTCACTCTACACCTCCAGCTCATTTCAGCCTCTCAAATAAACCAGTGGGGGGAGGGTGTTATTTTTCAGCTGGATCAGTCCTTCAGTCTGCTTGGGGTGGCTACACAAATGCCTGTGCCAGTCCAACAAGAGCAAGGGTATCTAGCCCCAGGTAAGGAAGACAGGGACCTGGAGCTGCTCAAGTAGCCTGTGCAGAGCTGCAGCCTCCTGTTCTGGGTGGGCAGGGGCAGAACAGGATGCACACCCACATCTTTTCAGCGAAGGAATGCAGTGGGGTCATCATGACACAAGCCATGGGACTCAGCAGGGAATCTCAGGAAAATCTGCTGCCTGTAGAATTACACTAGGTATTTTAGCCAAAATGGGCAGAGTTGTTTTTCTTGTTTGGGTCCTTTTGTCTCTGTTTTCACACAAAATCTTACTGTAAGGAGTAAAGGAAGTTGCTAATAATAAAAATATTATTATACTCTGGCTGGACAGCATCTGACAGAATATTCACAGAATTTTCCACTATGCTGCAACACTTTGTTCTGTCATTGCCTATGCTGAGTACACCTCTATCCTAAGTCTTAGAGAGGACATTATGCCTTTAACTTACATGAAGAATTAAAAGGCTATCTGGTTAAGAACTCCCCTGTTCTGTGGCTGGTGTACTGCCACTCAGGCCTTGCCAGCTCCCCTTGGTTTCTCCAAGCTTCCAGACTGGTAGAGGCTGATAGAAGGTATGTAAGTGATTGGGAAAGCTTTGATGAAAAGCAGATTCATGATGATTCTCTGAAAAGTTGCCTGAGGCATGTTTGAAAACTTCAAAGGCATTCACTTTTCATCCTGAAAAGCCACAAAAGACTGTTTACAGAAAGCAGAGACTTTACAGAAAGGAGAGACAGAATCAGAAAAGTTTTACAATCTGTGACTCTAGAACAGATACACAGAGAGGAGTTGGTCATTTCAAATGTATGCTAATCCTTATCTGAGGCAGCACTCAAGGCTCTTTTTCTTGCCTGTAATAGTTTAGTGACAAGATCAAGTAGTCACAGGCTTTAGTGGGAACTGAGGAAATCCAAGCATAGTTTTGTCTTTATTTCTTCGGTTACACTATGATCAGACATGGGAAAGAATGAGTACATGGATTTCACATAGTTTTTTTCTCCATCACTGTGTTGAACTTTATCCCTGGGCATTTCTCAGAACTCCTTACAGCTTAGGCCAACAGGGGATACCCCTTGAACTGGGATGAGGGCACAGGAGCTGGTGACCTGAGTGCTGCCCAAAGCTGCCCTGAAATGGCGGAAGAGGAGGACAAGAGTATGGGCAAAGGGAGGAGAGACGAGAGAGGAAGTAACTCTAGCTCTCTGCTGTAGGTGAATAGTTCCTGGTGGCACTCCCTTCCTATGTGTCTCTCACTTGGGTCTTGGAGTAAATCCCCTTTTTGAGACAAAAGGAAGCAGACTACCAAAGACACACCCATGCCCTTTGCTGTGAGCCTACAAACCTAGATGCCTGAGAAGGGACTGGCCTGGTGTCTTACTGGGGCTGCCTCACTTTCCTGGCTCCAGAGCGAGGGTAGCACTGCAGCAGGTGGGGCTTGTCTCTCTGGCCCACTCTCCTCCTTGTGACCCTGTGAGCACAGCTGACAGACTGCTGAAGCTCAGCCCAGCCTAGTGGGGATTGCTGCTACTAGCTGCTCCCCAGAGCAGAGCCTGATGAATGTCCAGCCCCTCACTCCCAGCCTCCGGCCCGTGTCCCAGCTAAGGATTCCTGCTATGCCAGTGAGTCATCCCATGTGCACCTCTGTAAAGGATTTTCCCTGGACACACTGCACATGAGGTATGGGGCAGATACGTCCTGGGGTTTCAAGGAAGGGCTTTGCCAGCACTCTCCCCTCTTGTGTGAATGTGTTTGAGTCCTGCTGCCAGGCATGAACACCCGGCAAGCTGTGGCCTTTGCAGATGGGGGTTGTGCAAGATCGTGCGGCTGCCAGGAGTACTCGGGTTAAGCAGCAGTGGCCTCAGCTATCTGAGGAATGCCCAGGATTGCTAGTACTCCTTATTAAGTGAGCTAGATATTTTTAAGTATTAAATATTGTTACTGAGAGGCAGCACTAACTTAATACTCCGGCTTGTGTACTGTCAAAACCATGTTGGTCTTTTTCTGTGGCTCAGAGTTGCGGCATCAGAGGGGATGGAAGAGAGAGGAGTTTTTGACTAAAATGGCAAGGGTTGTTGTCCCAAGTGGAAGAACGAACAGAAAGAAGATGGCAGTTCTATGAACATTGAAAAGTTCTGTGTTGAGCTCTGTTTTTCATATCCCTAGATTCCTTGCTAGATTGGATTTTAAAAACCTTAATCACTTTTATCTCTCTGCATTCAGATCTCTCCATCATCCCCACTGGAGTCCAAATTACATTGCCCGTCTCTCTCACTCCCCGAGTTTATGGACATCTTTGTCTTCCCAAATGCTGCTTTCCATGTTATTAGATTAAGGGCTTGCCTGCACAGGAAAGTTGTGCTACTATTAATTTGCAGTTTGCTTTAAACAAAGTATGTTAAACCTGGGCAAAAGGCCATGTGGATACCCTGGTATTCCTTTGCAGGAATAGAATTGGCTTATTTCAGGTTAGATCAGGTCAATTTGGAACAAGAAGAACTTGCAAAGCAATAATTTTTCCTACAAAGAGAGTCCAGCAGCTTTTTCTGCAGACTGTGTCCTCCAAATGGGAAGAAAGGTTAGGGCCATAGTCTTGACGTCAGTGGGAGCCACAGTCTGCTGGACACTGGTAACACAGCTCCAGTCAGCTAGTTCCATCAAAGCAGCAGCCTCTGCTTCCATGAAGTTTTGGCACATGCTGTGAAGCTGCTTCACAGTGCAGCAGCTGCCTTTTTCCTGCCCAAGGCAGCCTGGTCTGCAGCACTCATAGAGCAGAATTAGGGACTGCTGCCTCAGTGCAAGGTATTGGCTTCCCCTGTGTTCCTGGAGGCATTAAAAAATTGCCAGAAAATTACAGTATGATCTTGCTCAATAGGAAAAAGATGTGTATCCATCTACTGCCCCTCTTTGAACACTGCATGAATGCCTGGAGTTAACTGCATTAATTTACAAGCAGATTGAAATTTTATAAGTGTGTCTTTCTCTTGTAGGCAAACTCAAAGTAACGGAAGGTGAAGACAAAAGAAGAGGGACCTTTAGCAGCAAGAAGAAATGGAAGAGACGCATCAGTAAATCCTGGGTGCTACGCACTCTCATTGCGAACCGGTTTCAACTGGTAAGTTAGTAATTGCCTGAATCCAAATGGGCGCCTAGTCAAGATGTCTCGTACATTAAGCACTTTGAAGAAGGCACAAATGTTTCTCACTTTGGATTCTGTAAACCTTTTATCTTCTAATTACCATTTTTAAATATCAAATGTAACTTTTATGTCACATTAGAGTCTCTTTGAAAAACCTCCAGAGGGTCACTGACCAAATACTAGGGAGATGACATCCCATGGGATTGTCAGGGCCCTGAAGGCATCACCAGCCCTGACTGCCCTTTGGCAGCATCCTGGGGCTCCTTCCACTTGCCCATGGCACAGAACCCCATGTCAGCTCCCTGGGCCTGTCAGCCCTTGCCCCAGCCTCTAGGTCTTCACAGCATTACCCTATGGAGAGCTGTGGGTCTGTGGGCCCTGCCAAGCCAGGCTTCCCCATGGCCTGGCCTGGCCTTGGCTGTGCTTGAGCTGGGGAAGAGCCCAGTGCCTGGTGATGGGGCCACCCTACTACCCACAGCTGCTCTGGGCTGGGGCTGCCTGGGCTGCCAGGCTCTGCCCCGATGCCCTGGAGAAACCCCACAGTTGCAGTCCCCGGCCCCAGGGGAGCTGCTGCCCTTGCTGTGCCCTGTTGGGAACTAAAAGACCTAAAAAAAGAAGCCTGAGGGACAAAGGAACCAAACCCAATACTGGTCTTCAAGAGAAAGGTGGGAGAAGGCTCACCTTCCTAGTTCCCTGTTGCTGTTGAGTATTGATTAGGTCTGTCCCTTGGCCGGTGAAGGACCTCCAGCAACTGCAAGGGAATGGAAGCAGTGTAGAGATTGGTAATACAAAGGTTCATATCACTGCATTAGTGACACCCAGATTAGCAGATCATCAGGGCCACAGGGCATCTACCTGATGTTTCATAAGAAATCTGGAGACAAAGTGATTAGTCCTGATGACTGCCAGCATTGGGACAGGATGGAGATACTGCCAGTTCCAAACAGGTACACAAAGACATCCAAACCCTTTGCATGGTTGCCAATCCAAGAATAACCAAGGGGACATGAAGAGGACTAGACAGCTGGCATCCCTTGTTCCCTATGGCAGCACAACAGAACCTGGACCTATCACATGGGAACACTCTTCATGTTGCCTGGATTTTGGATGGATGGCTTGAACATGCTTGCCTGGTGGCTGCATTTGTGAGTATGTGACTGTGAACATGGCTGTACAAAACCTGATTTGTTTCAGTTTTTAATTCCAATAAAATTACTTTCTCATCTTTAAGATTACCCCTCTGTCTTCTTCCTCCCCCGGATGTTTTCTACATTGTTGATACAGTGTTGCAATAGTATTTCTTACAGAGGAACAAGGAGTAGTAAATAGGAGCATCCAGTTGCATAGTCTTTCACTTGTATCTCTTGTTATTGCAACAGAGAAAGACCCATAAAAAAAATATGTCACGAGAAGGAGTCTCTTTTTCTAGATAGGTTCTTCAAAGACCACCCTGTCCCTTTTGCTGGTGCTGGTCAGCAGTGCAGCTCACACAGCTGGAGCTCTGTCCCACTCCACTGTAGGAGGATTAGCTCAGGCTTCAGTTTGCACATTGTACCCTTGCCACTTAACAAATCATAGAAGGTAAAGGGGTTTTGAGACATCTAGGCCATCACACTGCCTTAAGACTAGATGTATCCATACACTCTGGATGTATGCTCACCAGACTAGGTCTCCAGAACATCAACCACCTCCCCAAACTGGGGGAGGGTTCCAAACCCCAGTAGCAATCAGCCTCTCCTAAGAGGCAGGGTACCAGGCTGCCATCATGCCACCACAGCCACTGCTTCTCATCTGCAAGCCAGGAACCCCTGCTTCATGCTGAGGCTGAAAAGCTGCTTAGCAAGCCAAAGGCTCCCAGCTCCTTTCAGACACCCACGGATGCGGTGGAGCTGGAACCCTCCCACTCCTTTCAGAGGCAGCCTGCTCAGTGCCTGCAGGGAACCAGGAGCTGCTGCTGCCTCTCTGTGATACAGCAGCCCCTGTTCACTTTCCCTGTGTCTAAAAGTTGCCATGATGCTGCTTTTCAGCTCCAAGAAGTGGCTGCTTAGCTTGTTGTTTCATGCCACCTCGCTTTGGAGTAACTTAAGCTCTTTGCTTTTTAGTCTATGCATACTAAACAGGAAGAGTAGTTTATTTCCTTCCTCTTTGCAGTTACTTTTTATAGATTTGTGTACTGCTACTTTGCCTCTTCTTAGACTTCTCTTCTTGAGATTAAATTGTTTTTCATTGGCTTACAGCTCATATCTTCTGAACTTCCAGTAGTGCAGCAGTTGAACATTTAAATGAATGTAGTGTTTTGGAAATGACCTGGACTAAAAAGCATGGAAATGGACACTTCTGTCTTCACAGATTAGGTATCACAGCAGTAGGTGTAGTGAGAACTTCATAACCTAACTTGTGATATGGAACATATCTAGAGGTAAGAAGATAATTTAGTGATGAAATTTGTCTAAGTGGTTCAGATTTCCCCTTTAATCAATAGCCCGTAGGCTGTTTCAGCCTGCGAGGATTCATTTGTGCCAGATGTGGTGGTGTTTCTGTGATACAGACAAAACAGGGCAATAGCAACAAAGAGTTAACCAGCTCACTTGGTGTAAATTATCCACCTTGTGGAGACAGAGCATTCTGGCAGAGTTCAGCTAATCAGCTGTAGATGGCTACATGTAAGGCTCTCCCCCCAAGCTGGTCACCCCAGGACCTATTACAGCCACAGTGGAGAAAAAAAAACACTCTGAGGTCATGAATCATCTCATCCTAAGGTAGATATTTAAAACAGATCAGATGAAGACATACCTTTAAAGTCCCTATGGGGCAACAGGCTCAGAGGTAGAGATAGGCACTGTAGACATCTAAAATCAGGGTGAGCTGAATCTCACCTGTGGAGTCCATTGAACTGATGACACACAGGTCAAAAGCGCCACTTCCTGTGGTGAATTTTCAGAGCACACCTTCTGCCTTTTTGAATTTACAGCCACCTCAAAGCAACCAGATATATGGCTACAGAGAAATATGCAAGGCTCTTCCACCAAACAGCTAAATCTTCTTAATGATTTTCAAAATTAAAAATAAATAAATAAATCATTTGTTCATTTAGTATTTAATGTTCATTTTTTTTGCCTGAACAGAAAAAACTGCTTTTTCACTGCTGGTTGTGCCAGTGTGTGGCGTTGGAAAAGGAAATTATTGGATTAGGAAGCACTAATGTTCATCATGGCCAAAATTATTATATTCTGCTGGGAGAGATATTTAGGTTGGATTAATCTGAAGCAGTTGAACTGTAAAGATCTATCTTGCAGAATCTTTGGAAGATGTGTACTTCAAAACAATATTTTTTACTGCAAAATAATTTCCTCTCCTCCCCTTTTTCTTCCTTAATTATTAGTTTGCAATTAAGAAAAAAGGTTCTCTTGATATCATAGCACATCTCCTGACCCACTTCACTGCAAATGCATATATAACCACTTGTTTGTTTGTACTTCTACAGGTGTTGGTGCTGTGCAGATATGGGCTGTGGTTGAAGTTTCATAATGGAAAATCTGACAGGCAGTTAACTAATCCATGAGTCATGTTTTGCAATAGCCTAAAGGTCTCTGCTGTTTGACCTTCATTTGATACCCTTGCTATCAGGGAGTTATACATAACCCATCTGAAGAACATTCTTTATATAGATGACAGCACACTGCCCTTTTATACCTGCAAGAATGGGCACTGCATTGACTGAACCAAGGAAGTTCTCTGCCTCCCTTTCCACCCCTCTCTGTGAGTCTCTTTTCAGGACTGCAGAGGTGCACTGTGGGATGAATGAACTCACCTGATGAATGGGAACAGTGGGAATCTCTCAGCATAGTTTCAGTCCTCTGTAGGGCCAAGCTGTGAGGTGAGGAGAGGGGTGGGGAGCTCGTTTTGTACTCCATTCTCCCTAGCCCTTCTGAAGGGATTTCTCATCAGTACAAGCTCCAGTAATAAAAGCGTCAGTGGAACTAGCAGTACTAACAGAGCTCTGCTGGTTTTACCTGTGTGTGGCTCACTCTATTTAAGGCAGGCCAGACAGATACAGAACAAGACATCCTTCTGTCAGACCATCCCAGACAGGCATCCCACCATTGCTGACACCAGCAAAGCTGAGGCAGCATTACCAAGGCCAGGGCGTTTACAGGAAGACTTAACATGGAGAGGGCTTGTCTAAAGAATCTACCCCTTTATTTGCTAGCCAAAGGGTGAAAAAGCAACACATTTGTTATTAGGGTACCATAACATTATTGTCTTTCAGGTCTTCTCAAGTCCTCTCTTAAAGACAGCAAAGGATTTTGGCATTGCTGCTGTTCCCAAAGCTAAAATAAGGCAGAGACATAACTTCAATGACTACATGTGAAGTTTACATACTATGACTCATTGTAATAAAGAAACCTAAACAAAATCCCAGTGTGTTATTAAAGCTGGAATGTGTTTTCCATGCTAAATTATTTTAGGTTTGATTTGGCTTCTTTTTTTTGCAGCTGTAGAATAGTAGTATATGTCAGGGATATTAACTCTTCGCCTTTACAGATGGAAAGTTCTGGTCTTCATGAGTGGACCCAGTATCAAACACAGCAGAAGGCTACCTTATATTTGGAAACTCACTGGCACTTTTACAGCAGTGCCAAATGCTAGACAACAATGAGAGCAGCTGAGAAGACAAAGGAAAAGAAGAAAGCAGAGAAGAGTTGTGTCCTAAGCTTTAACTTAGGCTGTTTTTCAAGAAACTCTGCCATTTCCAAATAATTATTTTTAAATTGTGTCTTAAGATATCAGAGACACCATGAGTTCTCTATGTGTAGTGTGTGAGTTGCCTGCTGTGTATGGAAAACTGCCCATAAGGGTCTGGCACAGTGGGAGGGGGAACTCACCCCACCTGACTGTAGGCACCAGTGAGGTGGTTAGTCATCCTGCTGAGTCAACAGGAGACACAAGCACCTCCAAAGGGTGCTTCTGCCTACTTGTCATCTAACGTTAGGCTGCTAAAGTTACATGGTATAAGCCTATGATGACAGGCTCATATACATGCTCATTTATGCATGAAATTCATCTTGCATGGAAGATCTGGGGTACCAGATCCAAACCTTTTCATCTGGAGTAAACTTGGTGTTTGACTGGGCAGGAACTTGCAGTGGCTTCTCTCCTTGCAGCGGCCTCTCTCCTTGCAGCACTTCTCAAGCAAATGCAGAAGGTGAGAAAAGGTCAAACAAATACCCCAGTAGGATTCATGTTCATGCAAATCCAGCACCAGAAGTGGGGCAGGAGAGTTTGAATTCTGACAAGAAGGATGCTAAAAAGGGTCTGGGAGAAGGAAGAGGATTACACAGCAGATGTATCCAGCCCACTGTCAGCAGTTCTACCTCTTCCCCCAACTCTGCCTTCCACTTGCATAGGAACTGATCTGCGGGTGGTATTTTAATGGTGTGAATCCCCACTTATCAGAACATGGTAATAGTTAATGCTCCTTATTTACACAGGTCTAGCTGTACAGTTTTCTGTCTAGTCAGTCACAAATTTCCAGGCATCTAGACTCTGTTCCAACAGACAGGAAGAGTTAGGGTTTTTCCATCTTCGCAAATAACTTTCCAATAAGTCATCAGCAAAAGCTGGATAACACACAGTTATCCTTGTCACACTTCAGGCAAAATTACAATATAGCTAGAATCAGAAAGTCAGAGGTTTTTTTCAGATGTGATACTGATTATATGACAAGTACTGAGATAAACCTGGCAGAAGCAGTGTAGTTTAAACTCTAGCGGCTTTAGCTTTAGACGACTTTCCATCCTGTTCAACTGCTACTTTGTTTCACCATCTCAGGCTACAATCTTGCAGTGTCATTCTTATTGAAAGATTGTTTGTTGCCATCGTTTAGGGTCCCTGCAAGAAGGGCCCAGCTACACAAGTCCCACTGGTGAGATAGGGCTGCTGGAACAAATGTGATATAATAAAATACATTACAGGCCTTGTACAACTCTTGTCTGATGATCTGAGGGACTCCTCTCCTCGTTTGGCCTGCAGTGCCCACTGAAGGCAGCGTAACTATCAGCTCCAGCAACTCATCCTGGCATTAGATCACAAAATTCATAACACATTTTTGTTTTAAAGTGCCAGGACAGTGAAACTGTATTGTATGACTGTTCCACAACATGCTTCACTCTTGCTTTGGCTGAATTTTTTACTTTAAAAAAAAAAATATCTTTTTTTCTGTTTTAAAAGTCAACTTAGTATCAGAAGATAGCTTTCACTTTTTCAGTCTTGTCTGTAATTAAACATTAAATTACCAGGACATCATTACCTAACATCTTCCAAACAATTCCTGGAACTGAAAATTAATAAAAGGAGATACACCTTTTCAGTCCTTTGTTTTTCTCCCCTGGCTGATTTTCAGTTTTCCACGGCACTTTCCAGGCTCTCAGTTTTTCACTGCTTCTTCCATATTTTCTGGTTCCCTGAGCTTGTGTGGAACTTTTGATCATTCAACAAGGCAAGGAAAGCACTAAAAAAGCTAAAGTACTGTGACAAAAGGACAGGCATAGCCACAGACTTAAACATCTCTAAAATTCTTCTGCAAAATAGACTAGTTGGAAGTTGACAGCTCCTTTTTAAAAACAGTTTATGTTAAGAAATCCTGGTTAGTCTTATGAGCAAGTTTTGGCTGAGCACAAGTGCTAATGACTTTTTTAAAAACTAAAACCAGTTCTGAAGACAAAAATAGCTAGTACTGAAATGTCTCACAGTCATTATTTACAATTTCTGTGTGATCTCCTGTCCATATTTATAATGATTACTTGCCAGGCCAGCAGAACTTACAACTCTGTGGGTTTGTCTTTAATGCTGTAATTAAAACCAGGATGATTTTCATGGGCCCAGAATAATTTGCAACTCTTGTGAGAGCTCTGTCTTTTAAGTGGCCTTACCTAAGACACAATCTTCACTGACATAAGCATGCAGACACATTTTTTAATACTCCCTGATGTTTTCATCAAGGAATTCCATACCTTTGGATTTATTTCAACCTGATACGTGTAGGTAAAAGTACCATTACCCCAGACTTTCTCAATATTTTATAATGTGTTTAAGTTCTCTTTAACAAAAGACTTATTTTCCTTCTGCCAGTATGTCTCCAAATAGCTTGTCACTTTCAGTCCTTCTGTAAGAGTTAAAGACATGCAATAACAGTCCTTTCATACACTCTTTCCTCCAGCATAACATTTTCCATTTTACTGTCCACCCCTTGATGACACAGGCTGGGGACCCTGCAGTGACTTCCTAGCATTCTCAGAGCTGAGCAATCTAAACCCCAAAACCTTCTTGTTCTTCTTAAATATGAGATCATTACATAGCGTAACCCCCAAAATCTGATATTCTACTACTTCTCCGTATTTGTTGGAGGGGTGGATGTTCTTTATCATACAACAAAAAGCCCAGACTGGCATCACTCAAACACTCAACAGGGCAGAAATGCATGATAGCAACAGTCAGTGAGGGCCAGTTATACAGGGACAGGTAGACGGTGAGGTCCTCAGATGTAAATTTCTTCTTAGTGGAACGTGTAGCTGTTTTTGATGTCTGAAGTTTCATTAACAAAATTCCTCTATGGATAACTTGTCCTTTTAACTTGTCCTTAAAGTTTTTGTTCTGGAAATACTTTATGTAAGGTATTTTGAGTCTTGAACCTGCTTGTGCCTGGCAGTATTAATAACCTGAGGCAGGGAATGTTTATATAGTACTGAGCACCATGACAGCACTTAGGAAATAATGAAATAAATCACAGGCTTTGTTTCTGTTTAAATACCATGTTTGCCCTCTGTGGATACAGATCTTCTGGATCCTGCTCAACAACCTAATTTGGGTCAAACTGGATATTGTGCCAAATTTATTCCAGCTCCTTTAATGTATGGCAACAGTACAGACAACACACTGGCTTACTAAGAACTCAAGATTCCCTCATCTAAACCCTTAAGAAAAAGAAGTCCCTGGAACCTGCACTGAAAATATCCATCAGGATATTTTTTTCATCCACCTGGCTGCTACAGGGGATGCCCAAGCATGTGAGAGCCAACATAGAATTAGTGATGTGAGGAAAACCTGCTGTTAACTGTTTTGAAGCAACAAGCAGAGAGAAACTGGGAGGACAAGGGTTATTGCATTCTAGGAACTGGGTCTTCCAGACCCACATACAGGTGCAGAAGCTGGAGGCACCTGTGCCATAAAGAGGAGCTGTGTGTTTCCCTTTAAAAAGGCCTGAAAGCTTTTCAGGAATCCCAGTATTGAAGATACACATTTCTTGCATCTGTGCTTGCATGTGTTTTCAACAGAAACATTGAAAACTGTTTCAAGATTGAGGCATATACAGGTTAAACTTCAAGTTTAAGCTGAAGAACCAATAGAGCCGTGCTAAACTAGGCTAATACAGCCTGAAAAAAAATACTCAAGATGTCACCTAATTGTATAGAAACTACCAATATCTGTGTAATCTCCTACCACCAAATCAGTCTTAAATTTGTAGGTGAGATTTCTAGATTATCAGTCTGATTTAATCTCCTTTCCATCAGAAACTGGTAAAGCTGAAAAATATTCACAGCTAAATTAAAGGTATTTTATGTGTTTGTAACATTTGTACTTTGCTATTTTGAGCATAGAACATAAGATAATTCCTATGCATTTATTATGGAATAAGAATACTTACATTAATAAAAATACTTGTAACATTTGTCCATAACTTCATTACTGCAGAGTAAGTTGCACCAACGAGCCTTGAGCTGGTACAGAAGACTGGAAAGGACAAAATTCAACAACCAGAAAATGAGGCATTAAGGTATTACAGGCTGCAGCCTCTGCAAAACAGACTAAAATGCAGAGTTAAAAGCATCTTCCAATTCTGGAATGGAAACTGAAATCTGCTTGTACCACCAGGAAGTCATAGCAACCAGGGGGAAATGGGGAGGAATCAAGAAACAGTGGGTGAGAGACAAAAGCTAATAGACCATCAGGATGAGAGGTGAAATTGTCATTTTAGGCATCATCAAATGAGGGCTGCATGCCCTGTCAGCCCTGATAGACCATCATAAAATATTAGATCCAGCAGAGGATTTCTTGGTCAGAGTTACACAGAAGGTCAGGCTAGACAATCTGGGTGGTTTAGGATGTGCAGCTGGGGTTCCAGCACTGTCTGCCACCTGCCTTATGGCAGTTGTTGTGGCAGAACAGAATGGAAAATGGGTGAATGAACAGCAGTTGTTGCAGTAAGAAGAAAGGCATACATGTACCTGGATGGTTGAAACATGCCCCATACCAGCAGTGAACTCTGCAGCTTGTGTAGGAGCAACACAAGGTGCCTGCTTGCCGTGGGGGAGGCCAGCAGTCAGGCAGTCTGCATGAATGCTGCTTGTAGGGGCACAGAATCGAGGAGCTGAAGGTACTGTCCGAAAAGAAATCTCTGTGGAAAGGAAAATGGGAGACACCACACTGCAAGTCTGGGCTAGTGTGGATTCATCAGGCTCCGTATTTGAATGGGAGCCAGGTGTAGTGCACAAGTAACTCCTGTTTGCTGTGGCTGACCTAAATCCAAGTGTTGCTTTGTCAGGTTTTGTCCAACATGCACGCTTTTTCCCTGCTGTGTAGTAACACTGCTGGAGAGTGGGTGTTAGCATTGGAAAGCTGCTGATTCAAACACAGAAGTATGTAAGCTGTATTGTTGCAACAGGGAGGAAGCAGGGACATGTAACCTTGCCATGTATTTTGTGGTGGTCAGAGATTTCAGCTCATGTTAAAAGAATTCTGATTTGGTAGTTTTCAAAGGATTAAATATAGACCATCTTCACATGCTAGATGGCAGTGAGGCTCTGCAAGCAACCCACTTCTCTGCTAACAGTGCTTGTGGGGATATAATGTCTTGTTTGTTTATTAAATAGTTGTTTTCCTGGATTGACATCTATCAGAGCCCAGCCTTGCATCTCCACTGCCTCCCATTCCTTGGCAACGGTCCCCTCAGTGAGAATACACAGCCAGCACAAGTCCTCAAGCTGCATCTGAATCCTTTCTTGTGTTCAGTCTCACTGTTTTGGAGGAACACAGGAGTATTACACAAGAGGTCTTAGGGTGGAAAGATAAGAATCTGCTATTCATGCCTCTGCCTTAAACTACCACAGTGCCATGAATGAGTCAGTTTCCAGTAGCAAGGAGCCAGGAACTGTACTCAATAGGAAGCCGCCAGCTCTTCTGTGGTTCTCGTCTCTGACTGGGACATGAGCAAAGTCCCCCTGCTTATGGTATCTGTGTGAACACTGAATCCCACTCACTCCTGATGCTGATGACAATGTTGAACAGAGCAAATGCACTCTATTTGTTCACAGATGATATCAAGGCCCCTTTTTTTTTTCATCACTGGTATCATCACTGAGAGATGAAAAGACAACAGGCAGTTGAGATTGTTGCAGTGTAAGTTCACTAGATCACCAGCCCTGGGATGTGAGATTTTTCCAGATAGTGAAGGCATTTAGTGTCTTTTCTATTTCAAAGACCCAAAGTCTAAACAAATGAACGACTGAATAAAAAATAAGTAGTAATGAAATTGAAATGAAAATCCACAGCCAAAAAAAAGGGGGCCAACAGATAGCAGGGAAGAGAGAAAAGTTTTGGTCTAATTAGCGTGACAAATGCATGAAGCTGCTAAGAAGCAGTGGTTTTGCTGCAGCAAGAAACTCCATCTGAAGTCAAGAAATACTGGAGGTGAACCACAATGAACTCAGTGCCCGTTCCCCCCATGCTCTTTACATCACACATGGGGTACTGTATAGAGACAGTTAGCCAAGCTCACACACCTGGAATGCACATGCCATCACAGTGCAATGCTTACAAATGTCACTCAAAGGAGAAGAAGGAAATATGTGAAAAATTACCTTTTTTGAGGAAGAAGGAAGGGAGAAGGAGGAGGTGGCAGTAACTTGGAGACCCCATCTCAAATGACCTATTAACATTACTCTGTTCCCTCACTTCCATGAGGTTTCAAGACAACATGACAGATGTGAATCTTAGAGAACATAGAATAGCCTAATCCAAGAAGCTGTCTTCAGCTTTAACTAGGGCATTATTGCTGTCCTGCTGTGAGTTCACTGGGGCCCTGAGTGCACTACTAGGCCTGAGCTGCCCTGAGGAGCCCAACCTTGGACCCCCACCCCAGCATCTGCTGGTCCAGGAGCAGCATGCCTGGGTCTGCACCATGGCAGTGAAAGCACTGTCTGCCTTGGGGCTACCCGAGGCTCCCAGCTCATCCTGCTGCATGCAGCAGCCCCACTCGTGCTGCTCCATGACATATAACTGAGAGTAAAACCAAAACCATCTCAAAAGCATAGGCTCTATTTATGAAAGCTGCAATGCTTGCAAAGCAAAATCAAAATTAGCAGGATTAGCAGGATGACAGATATAGAATAAAAAGCCAAAAACAAGTCCTGAAAGAAGGAAAATATATGCCTACAGTACCTGAATCAAGATTTCAGTGTACAATGTTACAGGCAGAGTGGCTGTATAAAATCTTTACCTATTCAACCACTTGTGTGTGTTCCTGTGAGGAAGGAAATGGTGGATTAGTTTTCCTGTGGAGGATTCTTTAGTATTCTGTCATTGGTTAGTCAGTATTTTTAGCTTAAGTGAGCTCAAGATATGTTGTGGTTTAGGCCTCAGAAGTTACCACCTCTGGTTAACAAACTAAAAGAAAAAAATTTAGTACATGAGGAACCATGGAATGATTTTCCTAGATCTTTTATGAACCATTCTCCTTGCTTTGCTGGTTAGCATTAAGCACCTATTAACTCCATTTCAGGAAGGTGGTGATGAAACTGGGTCAAATGGAAGTGATTAGGTCGGATTATCCCTGTCATGGAAAAATTTACTGGAAGATCTAAGAGGGAAGAAATTGCCACACAGATCCCACCAAGTTCTGCTGGAAGGTATATGAATTTGCTTTTCTCCCTGCAAAAGAGCTTGGTCCACCCAGGATCCCTCTAGACACCTCAGACATGCTTTGAATTGAATTGTTTTCATCTTCGAAGTTCCTCAGGACGGGTAAGGAAAGCAGTTGCCCCAGAATTGCTCCCATTTGTGTGGCTCACCTCAGATCTACCTATGCTGGATTTTGGAAGTGTCCGTGAAGACAATGAAGCTACTTTTCCTCAGGGGTCTTTAATGAAAATACTCTCTTTTAATTTCTGGTTCTGAAAATTACAAAGGAAATGTTCAGGTGGACCAGGAAGAACAATTCCATGCTTGTTGGGAAGGCAAACTCTGGAAGGTCAGTGAGAGGGTCCAAAATGGAGAAAACAAATCTTGTACTTGAGACTGAGTTGAGAACTGGGAAGGCACATGGTGCTGTGGATGTGCATGAACACATCTGCAGCACCTGAAGTGCTTTCAATTTGGTCAGCCCAGTGAGCAGCCTCTCTCCTGTAAGCCATGAGATGGGTCTGTGTGTAGCCTGCTCAGCGAGGCCAGATTCAGCAGCATGAGCCTCAAATTTGCTGTGAGCTAGCAACAGGCCCCTGAGAGCCTAGGTCAGGTAGTAGGCTCTGGAGACCCAGACACTGCCCTTGAAATCAGCCCCATATGAGCAGCTAACCTACAAGGACAACCTATGCACGATTTGTGCAGTGGTCCTGAGCCCTGGAGTAGACACATACAAGCTCCCTGGCAAGCTTCTGTCTCAGCACAGCCCCACTTAAAGGCCACCCTCCATTAAATGATCCCACCATTAAATGATCCCACGACAGAGAAGTGAATGTTTGGGGACTATCACAATCACTAAGAAATTAGTAGTGTTTTGCTGCAGGGGATGGGTACACAGACTTTCCTGTTGGCCTCCAGTCAAGGGATTGCTTCCTCCTGGTGACATCTCTGAGTGCCCCCTGCACTCTTGGCTCCTCTACTCTATTGTATTGAGATTTTCAGCAGACACGATGTCACTGACCCCTGTCATAACCCCTCACCTCTTCTGCTGTCAGAGAGCTGCCCTGGGGACATGGGGCTGAGGCACGTGTGTGTGTCCAAGCATGTGTCTGTGCATGTGCCTGTGCACGCAGCTGTGTTTATTTCATGTTGCATAGAGAAGAAAAGAGGGTTATTTATGTTCTGATCATGACATATTCCCCAGGCAAAATATTTTCTGCTCTGATTTATTGCTCTCCTTAGGCCTGCCCTCAAGCATTGTTCTTATATTTAGAGCTGGTCACATTTTTTTCCATTTGGAAATGGAAATCTTCAATGCATATTTAATGAAAAAAAAAACCAAAACCAACAACCAAGAGTCACTTGGAGGGAGGAGGAGTTTCACTTCTTTATTTTCCTGGTCTGTGTTTGTTTCCTTTCTCCTCTATTTCCTTTTAATTTTTATCCTATTCTATTTATGAAAAAGGAAGGAAAACCAGTATCTGGAGAAAAAGCAGGAGCAAATTTTTTTGGTCAAGAGATTAGAAAAGTTAAAGAAGTTTTACCCAGAAAAAGCCCACATAAAAAGTACCTGTCATTTTCTTACTAGCACTGTAGTACCATAGAACAAAAGTATCCAGCCAAAAAACCTGTGTAAATTAAATTTGTTTAAAAAAACAAACTTCATAGCGCTTTACAAATCTTATGCAAGTGGCCTTAGAGCTTGGTTTTGGTTTTATCTGGCAAATATTTTTTTTTTAAATTGACGTTCCCCCCAGCCTTCTTCTGCTAGAGGACTTCTCAGAGGACCAACAAAATCAAATTAGTTTTGTAGGTTGCACTTGGAAGACACAGGAGAACGCAGATCTTTAACAAATTGAGATCTTCTCCCACAGGCTTCTCAGGAGTTTTAAAACAAAAAAATCTCAGAAGAGTTTTTAAACAGTCTGAGTAAAAATTCGTTTAATTTCCTTTCCCTCTTACTCAGTTTTTAATTCCCCTCAGTAGCTCAGGATTCCTTTCTGTTTTGAGGAATGAAATGCCTTCAGCTCTATTGCCTACATGGCCAAAAGAGCAACAACACAGCAAAAGATTATATTAAAAAAACCCAAAACCCAATAAAATAAGGACATTTTATTAAAAAAAAAAATACTATCTATCATCACACTATAAGGAAACAAACAATAACAAAACATACACTTTTTTTCCTCTCTTATGGGACCCATTTATCATGCAAGAGAATCCTGTGCTATTGTATTTGGTTTCTAAGCTGTAAACACAAACTGCCCTGGCTGTAGCCTCCGGGGATGCTGTGACCAAACAAATGCTGCCACTGAAGCATTGGTAGGAGGTCCATGAACAAATGCAAAGAGAAAAA